>NC_072436.2:94720151-95023181 GCF_028878055.3 Symphalangus syndactylus
CCATCTTAACTGGGGATAACATTCCTTTCCTGCTCATTTCCCAGGGCGGTTATGAGAACCAATTTATCAATGGATATGCAAGACCATGGCTTGAGTTTGAATCCTGGCTCTGGTATAACTGGCTGGGTGGTGATTCAGGTCCTTCGTTCTGCCACCTATAATAAGAAAAAACAAGGTGTTGTGATAATGAAGAAAAGTAATGTTTATAATGATCTGGTACCAGTTGGTGGCCATAGAAAGTACTTAGGTATTGACCAGGCATGGTGGCTAACACTTGTAATCCCAGCACTTTGGGAGGCCTAGGCAGGAGGATCACCTGCGCCCAGGAGTTTGAGATCAGCTTGGGAAACATGATGAGACCCTGTCTCTATTAACAACAACAACAAAATAGCCAGGTGTGGTGGCACACCAGTGGTTCCACCTATTCTGGAGGCTGAGGTGCGAGGATTGCCTGAGCCCAGAAGGTCAAGGCTGCAGTGAGCTGTGATCATAGCACTGCACTCTAACTTCAGTAAAAGAGTGAGGTTCAAAAAAAAATACTTAGGCACTTTCCCTAAAAGTAAATATATTTAGCTAAAATTATTGATATTTCTGTGTAGAGAGAACCATCTCACCCTCTGGACCCAAATGCATCTATTCCGGAGGGAAGCACACCTAACCTGTCATTAACATGTTTTTCAAACATTTTCCAATAGGATAGGTAGCTGAGAGCAAGTTTCTGATGGTCTGCTGTCTCACAGCAGAGGTAAGACTTGATAAAGAGGGGTGAGAAATCGGTCCAAAGTTGGGGCACTGCCTGTGTTCCACCCAGCAATCAATCAGTTCTCTGCCTGGTAAATTCTCACATGTTCTTGAAGACTCGATCCAGGTGTCACTTGTTAGTGATGCCTTCCCTAATTAGAGATTGTGACTTCTGTGAGTCCCACCAGTCTTTGTCTATAACCATTATATTGCATTTCTCACATTTTACTGTAATTGCCTCTCCTATTAAACTGTGAGTTCTTTGAGAACGGGGACTGCATCATATTCAATTCTGCCTCACCAGTCCCTGCTTGGTCCGGAAAGGCACTCAAGGTTTACTGAATAAATACCCAGGCGTGCCTCTGTACTGGGAGGACCAGAAATATTTAACCTCCGACAGGATCCTCCTAGCTATGAAAATAAAAGTGCTTTCACGTGCATGCTTTCACAGATGACAAATTTATATACCTGTTGCCTCATTTGTTTTTCACAGTAGTCCCACAGGGTAGATAGCAAAGGTACTGTATCCCACGTGACAGCTAAGAAGAACTAAGAGAGGCCGAAGGGTTTGCTCAAGGTCACCCAGCTACTGAGTAGCCCAGTCAGGACTGGCACCCAGGTGTCTCGAATTCTAGTCCGAGACAAATCTGCTGAAGGCTTGCTGGGTCAGGAAAGTACCGGCCAGTGGGGAATATTATTTTCTAGGTTTTTTCTTTAAGCCAAAGAATTACATAACTTTTAAAGAAAGCTTGTTCAGAAAAAAAGCCCAATAGGCAAAACATACAAAACATGTGACAGCAGGCTGTTATATGATTTTGTAAGTTCAAATTTTTTTTTTTTTTTTTGAGACGGACTCTCGCTCTGTCGTCCAGGCTGGAATGCAGTGGCGCAATCTCGGCCCACTGCAAGCTCCGCCTCCCGGGTTCACCATTCTCCTGCCTCAGCCTCTCCAAGTAGCTGGGACTACAGGCGCCCGCCACCACGCCCGGCTACTTTTTTGTATTTTTAGTAGAGACGGGGTTTCACCGTGGTCTCGATCTCCTGACCTCGTGATCCGCCCACCTCGGCCCCAAAGTGCTGGGATTACAAGCGTGAGCCACCGCGCCCAGCAAGTTCGAATTTATTACATTTAATCATGATTAAGTTGATCAATGAGAACAGCAAACCTGTTGTAAATCACACAGAAAAATGTAAAGTTCGACGTGCATGACCTCTGCAGCCAAGTGAACTTTATTATCCAATGCATTTTTATTTGGAATAATAATCATTGTTTAGTTTTACAGCTTGCATTAGGAACAGTAGCTAAGAACTTTCTACTGACCATCAAGTAGGTGCCAGATCATTACAAATGACTTGTCTTCGTTTGTCACACATACAGACTCATAACTATAAATACTATTAACATTTTTTTCTAAATTAAGATATCTTGTCCCCTTTTCAATCTGAGCATGTGCAGAACAGCCGCTCTTAATGATGCACCTAGTATTCTGTGGGAAGAATGTATCATTTGTTTAGCAAGTTCTGTACTGAGAGACATTCGTATTATTTTCCACTGAGTATCTTCAAACATACTGCATACTTCCACGAGTTTATCTATAGGATAAAATCCCGGAAGAGAGGTTACTCAAAGAGCAGGTGCATTATACATTTTCATAGATATTCCAAATTAGCCTTCGGTGAAGTCTTTCCCAATTTACACTCTCATATACTGTGTATGAGGCTGCCATTCCGTCCTCACCATTACCAATGATGAGTACATTATTTTTTTATTTGATGCCAATATGTTACAAAATATCATGATATCACTTTAATTGGCATTTGTTTTATTATGAATGAGATGGAGTATTTTTTCATGTGTCTATGGATGATTATATACCTATTTTCTGTGATGTCTATTTATATCACTTGCGTATTTTTCTCTTTGAATATTAAGGGGGTTTCCACACCGACTACTCCTCTGGTTACCAATGATCTGCATCTTTTCACCTTTAATGCACCATTCTCTGTTCTTATCTTCTTGAGTATTCATCAGTGTTCAACACAATTGGCTACTCTCTGCTTTTCCATTATTTTTCTCAAGTTTAATTGTTTTTAGTTTATTTTGATGAAAATTTATACAAACATAGTTGAAAGAATAGGCCAGTTTTGAGGTTTATTAAGAAAATTAGCGCAAATTTTGCCATACCCTTCACTAATTCCTGCTCCCCAGAGGCAGCCAATTTCAGCAACTATAGTTGAATAACATGCTTATATTGCTATGTATTGATTTTTCAGTTCAAGATATTACCTATTGATTTTCCACTATGGAAAATGAAGATTTAGCTGTCTTTTAATCCCTGGCCTGCACCGCCACATACATGCATACTTTTCATTCCTCCTCCCTCTCTGTATAATTATATTATGATTTCACTAGATCAGTATTCTGTGTTCACATTTTTATGACTTTGTAAATGCCAGTTCCAGCAGAGATATATAATAAACTTTGGTTGTGTTACCTTTCCTGCACAGTTTATTGTTTTGTCTGGAATTAATGCTTATTTTTCCATTGCCTTCCTTTTTGAAGAATTTATCACTAAGTTCAAACTTATCACTAAGTTCACTATCTGAAGTAGTTCAACTTTAAACTCTTCCCCACTTGTGTAAATCTCTCAGTGTGTTTAAACACATTAGGTGTTCTATCAATTTAACCTTGAAACAATCTCCTGAATCTTCTGCCCTTTTAAAGTCCGTTCTGTTTGCCCTCTGCACTTGGCACATAGCTGTTGTCTTGGGAAATCCTTTCTTCATCATTCTGGGGATTTCCTTCTCCTCTTCCTTGTATTGAATCCCTTGTTTCCTGAATCCTCTGTTTTCCCAAGGTTTCTGAGAAAGGGTGTGTGGGAGATAATTTTTTTAACTTGCATATCTTCAAGTGTCTTTATTCTACACTAAAACTTAATTGATAGTTTGACTTGGGTATTAAATTATAGGTTTAAAATAATTTTTCCCAGAATTTTAAATATATTGCTTCATGATATGCCTTCATTTATTCTATTTGACATTATATATTATGTCTTACAATGTTGTCTTTGAGGAGTATGTAGCTATTTTTTTCTTTATTTCTTTTTAGAGATGGGTTCTTGCTATATTGCCCAGGCTGGCCTCAAACTCTTAGCCTCAAGTGATCCTCTGCTTCAACCTCCCAAATAGTTGGGACTACATGGGCACACCACTGCACCCACTCCTATGAAGCCATTTTGATTCTAAACATTTGTATGTGACATCCTTTTTTTCCTTCCTAGAATCTTGTGAAATTTTCTCTTGACTTTCAGTGTTCTGAAATTTCATGGTGTTGTTCGCTGGAGTAGAGTCTGTTTTAATCCACTGCGGTAGAAACTTCATGCTCTTTTCATACACGAAATTTCCTTCTGTTATTTCTTTGATTATTTTTGCCCCTTTACAATGATCCCGGCCTCCTGCTATGCATGCTGTTGTGTACTCCCTTTCAACATTAAAAGGGAGGACCTGTGTGACCAGTAGGATATTGTGAAAGTGACAATGGATGACATCAATGGGTAGTCATAAAAGACCTTTCACCTTTTTTCTTAATCTCTTGGATTACTCTCTCTGGGAAAAGCTAGCTGTCATGTCATGAAGATACTCAAGTGACCCTGTGGAGAGATTCACATAGTGAGAAATTGAGAAAGAACATAAACCTGCTAGTCACATGAGTGTGCTGCCTTGGAGCAAATTCTCCAGCTACAGCCAGTCTTAAGAAGACTGCAGCCCTGGCCAACATCCAACTGAACCTCATGAGAAACCTTGAGGCAGACCATTCAGCTGAGTCACTCTTGAACTCATGGCCACAGGAACTGAAAGAGATATAAATGTTTATCATTTTTTAAGCCACTAAGTTTTGTGGTAATTTGTCACCCCAAATAGATCATTAATATATACTCTTTTTCTGTAACCTCTAATTATTGGGTGTTAGATCTCCTGAACTAGATCTCTGATTTTCTAATTGTTTTACTCCTATTTATTATCTCAATGTCTCTTCATTCAATTTTTCTGGAGGTTTCCTCATCTTTATCTTTGAATCCTTCTATTTAAGATCATGATGAAGTAGTCAGCATCAGAATAACCTGCTTGCTATACACATACACACACACACACACAAACACACACACAAACACAGAAAAAACACTAAAATATTAAGAAAAGGTAAAAACCAAATTTTTTTTAACTGAAAACATGCATATCTTTAATTAAAACAGAGGAATATTACTTTCTTCTGAAAAGCACTGTTCTTTTTTTTTAAATTACACTTTAAGTTCTAGGGTACATGTGCACAACATGCAGGTTTGTTACATATGTATACATGTGCCATGTTGGTGTGCTGCACCCATTAACTCGTCATTTACATTAGGTATATCTCCAATCCCTCCCCCCTCCCCCCACCCCACGACAGGCCCCGGTGTGAGATGTTCCCCATCCTGTGTCCAAGTGTTCTCGTTGTTCAATTCCCACCTATCAGTGAGAACATGCAGTGTTTGGTTTTCTGTCCTTGCGATAGTTTGCTGAGAATGATGGTTTCCAGCTTCATCCATGTCCCTACAAAGGACATGAACTCATCATTTTTTATGGCTGCATAGTATTCCATGGTGTATATGTGCCACATTTTCTTAATCCAGTCTATCATTGATGGACATTTGGGTTGGTTCCAAGTCTTTGCTATTGTGAATAGTGCCGCAATAAACATACGTGTGCATGTGTCTTTATAGCAGCATGATTTATAATCCTTTGAGTATATACCCAGTAATGGGATGGCCGGGTCAAATGGTATTTCTAGTTCTAGATCCTTGAGGAATCACCACACTGTCTTCCACAATGGTTGAACTAGTTTACAGTCCCACCAACAGTGTAAAAGTGTTCCTATTTCTCCACATCCTCTCCAGCACCTGTTGTTTCCTGACTTTTTAATGATGGCCATTCTAACTGGTGTGAGATGGTATCTCATTGTGGTTATGATTTGCATTTCTCTGATGGCCAGTGATGATGAGCATTTTTTCATGTGTCTATTGGCTGCATAAATGTCTTCTTTTGAGAAATGTCTGCTCATATCCTTCACCCACTTTTTCATGGGGTTGTTTGATTTTTTCTTGTAAATTTGTTTAAGTTCTTTGTGGATTCTGGATATTAGCCCTTTGTCAGATGGGTACATTGTAAAAATTTTCTCCCATGCTGTAGGTTGCCTGTTCACTCTGATGGTAGTTTCTTTTGCTGTGCAGACGCTCTTTAGTTTAATTAGATCCATTTGTCAATTTTGGCTTTTGTTGCCATTGCTTTTGGTGTTTTAGTAATGAAGTCCTTGCCCATGTCTATTCCTGAATGGTATTGCCTGGGTTTTTTTCTTCTAGGGTTTTTATGGTTTTAGGTCTAACATTTAAGTCTTTAATCCATCTTGAATTAATTTTTGTATAAGGTGTAAGGAAGGGATCCAGTTTCAGCTTTCTACATATGGCTAGCTAGTTTTCCCAGCACCATTTATTAAATAGGGAATCCTTTCCCCATTGCTTGTTTTTGTTAGGTTTGTCAAAGATCAGATGGTTGTAGATGTGTGGTATTATTTCTGAGGGCTCTGTTCTGTTCCATTGGTCTATATCTCTGTTGTGGTACCAGTACCATGCTGTTTTGGTTACTGTAGCCTTGTGGTATAGTTTGAAGTCAGGTAGCATGATGCTTCCAGCTTTGTTCTTTTGGCTTAGGGTTGTCTTGGCATTGTGGGCTCTTTTTTGGTTCCATATGAACTTTAAAGTAGTTTTTTCCAATTCTGTGAAGAAAGTCATTGGTAGCTTGATGGGGATGGCATTGAATCTATAAATTACCTTGGGAAGTATGGCCATTTTCACGATATTTATTCTTCCTATCCATGAGCATGGAATGTTCTTCCATTTGTTTGTGTCCTCTCTTATTTCATTGAGCAGTGGTTTGTAGTTCTCCTTGAAGAGGTCCTTCACATCCCTTGTAAGCTGGATTCCTAAGTATTTTATTCTCTTTGAAGCAATTGTGAATGGGAGTTCACTCATGATTTGGCTCTCTGTCTGTTGTTGGTGTATAGGAATGCTTGTGATTTTTGCACATTGATTTTGTATCCTGAGACTTTGCTGAAGTTGCTTATCAGCTTAAGGAGATTTTGGGCTGAGACTAAGGGGTTTTCTAAATATACAATCATGTAATCTGCGAACAGGGACAATTTGACTTCCTCTTCTCCTAATTGAATACCCTTTATTTCTTTCTCCTGCCTGATTGCCCTGGCCAGAACTTCCAACACTATGTTGAATAGGAGAGGTGAGAGAAGGCATCCCTGTCTTGTGCCAGTTTTCAAAGGGAATGTTTCCAGCTTTTGCCCATTCAGTACGATATTGGCTGTGGGTTTGTCATAAATAGCTCTTATTATTTTGAGATACGTCCCATCAATACCTAGTTTATTGAGAGTTTTTAGCATGAAGCACTTTGAATTTTGTCAAAGGCCTTTTCTGCATCTATTGAGATAATCATGTGGTTTTTGTCTTTGGTTCTGTTTATATGATGGATTATGTTTATTGATTTGCGTATGTTGAACTAGTCTTGCATCCCAGGGATGAAGCCAACTTGAACATTGTGGATAAGCTTTTTGATGTGCTGCTGGATTTGGTTTGCCAGTATTTTATTTAGGATTTTTGCATCGATGTTCATCAGGGATATTGGTCTAAAATTCTTTTTTGTTGTGTCTCTGCCAAGCTTTGGTATCAGGATGATGCCGGTCTCATAAAATGAGTTAGGGAGGATTCCCTCTTTTTCTATTCATTGGAATAGTGTCAGAAGGAATGGTACCAGCTCCTCTTTGTACCTCTGATAGAATTCAGCTGTGAATCTGTCTGGTCCTGGACTTTTTTTGGTTGGTAGGCTATTAATTATTGCCTCAACTTCAGAGCCTGTTATTGGTCTATTCAGGGATTCAGCTTCTTCCTGGTTTAGTCTTGGGAGGGTGTATGTGTCCAGGAATTTATCCATTTCTTCTAGATTTTCTAGTTTATTTGCATAGAGGTGTTAACAGTATTCTCTGATGATAGTTTGTATTTCTGTGGGATTGGTGGTGACATCTCCTTTATCATTTTTTATTGCCTCTATTTGATTCTTCTCTCTTTTCTTCCTCATTAGTCTTATTAGCAGTCTATCAATTTTGTTGATCGTTTCAAAAAACCAGCTCCTGGATTCATTGACTTTTTGAAGGGTTTTTCGTGTCTCTGTCTCCTTCAGTTCTGCTCTGATCTTAGTTATTTCTTGCCTTCTGCTAGCTTTTGAACGTGTTTGCTCTTGCTTCTCTAGTTCTTTTAATTGTGATGTTAGGGTGTCAATTTTAGATCTTTCCTGCTTTCTCTTGTGGGCATTTAGTGCTATAAATTTCCCTCTACACACTGCTTTAAATGTGTCCTAGAGATTCTGGTATGTTGTGTCTTTGTTCTCATTGGTTTCAAAGAACATCTTTGTTTCTGCCTTCATTTCATTATGTACCCAGTAGTCATTCAGGAGCAGATTGTTCAGTTTCCACGTAGTTGAGTGGTTTTGAGTGAGTTTCTTAATCCTGAGTTCTAGTTTGTTTGCACTGTGGTCTGAGAGACAGTTTGTTATAATTTCTGTTGTTTTACATTTGCTGAAGAGTGTTTTACTTCCAACTATGATGTCAAATTTGGAATAAGTGCAATGTGGTGCTGAGAAGAATGTATATTCTGGTCATTTGGGGTGGAGAGTTCTGTAGATGTCTAGTAGGTCCGCTTAGTGCAGAGCTGAGTTTAATTCCTGGATATCCTTGTTAACTTTCTGTCTCATTGATATGTCTAACGTTGACAGTGAGGTGTTAAAGTCTCCCATTATTATTGTGTGGGAGTCTAAGTCTCTTTGTAGGTCTCTAAGGACTTGCCTCATGAATCTGGGTGCTCTTGTATTGGGTGCATATATATTTAAGATAGTTAGCTCTTCTTGTTGAATTGATCCCTTTACCATTATGTAGTGGCCTTGTTTGTCTCTTCTGATCTTTGTTGGTTTAAAGTCTGTTTTATCAGAGACTAGGATTGCAACCCTTGCTTTTTTTTGTTTTCCATTTGCTTGGTAGATTTTCCTCCATCCCTTTATTTTTAGCCTATGTGTGTCTCTGCACGTGAGATGGGTCTCCTGAATATAGCACACTGTTAGGTCTTGACTCTTTATCCAATTTGCCAGACTGTGTCTTTTAATTGGAGAATTTAGCCCATTTACATTTAAGGTTAATATTGTTTTCTGTGAATTTGATCCTGTCATTATGATGTTAGCTGGTTATTTTGCTCGTTAGTTGATGCAGTTTCTTCCTAGCATTGATGTTCTTTAAATTTGGCATGTTTTTGCAGTGGCTGGTACTGGTAGTAACAACCAATTTTTATAAGCACTGGATACCTAACAGTGCAAGGTTGCAAGAGTTAAGAAAAAGGAAGCATGCAAAGTGAACCCCACATTTACTGTGGCTTTCTTCCTGGAAGCATTTCATAGCTATGGTACAAGGAAGTAGAGCCCAAGCAGAAAGAGGAAGTCTTGGTGGGTGGAGGGAACAGATTTCAGAACTTGGGGATGGTAGGGTGATGGATGGGATTTGGAGGGGCATGATGCTCAAGACAGCTACATAGAGGGAACATCAAAAATCTGTGTAGGGGTTTTCTTGAATCCTTAGCTTAATCCTCAGATGTGCATGTGCAAATTGACACCCCAGAAAGTCTAAAGAAAAGAGCTGTTGGAGTGTGCTCTAGAAACTGAATAGAGATTTTAGAGATTGTCTAGAGTTGGAGAGACATTAGAGATTCTCTCTGGCCAGAGTGGAGAAACTTTGATGAGCATCCATGGCATTTGATAGAGACCACAAAAAAGCTATGTCCTAGGAGTAAAAGCTATGTGTTTTGTTTGTTTGTTTGTTTTTGTTTTTGAGATGGAGTCTCACTCAGCCACCCAGGCTGTAGTGCAATGGCGTGATCTTGGCTCACTGCAACCTCTGCCTCCTGGGTTCAAGCAATTCTCCCATCTCAGCCTCCTGAGTAGCTGGAATTACAGGCACCCACCATCAGGCCCAGTTAATTTTTGTATTTTTGTAAAGACACGGTTTCACCATGTTGGTCAAACTGTTCTTGAACTCCTGACCTCATGTGATCCATCCACCTCAGCCTCCCAAAGTGCTGGGATTACAGGCATGAGCCACCACACCCAGCCCAAAGCTATGCTTTAAGAAAGCAAAACTAAAATAGACCTGCCCTGACAAAGTAAAAATCAACCCCTAATTGGGTCAAGGGGATTCACAGTAATATATTAATAACTGTCTTCTCAAATAAAACTCAACACTCTTTTAACCAAAGGTTGACAAATATTTCCATGAAAAACCAGAGAGTAAATATTTTGGATTTTGAAGATTTCTATTACAGCTATTCAAGTCTGCCACTGCAATATGAAAGCAGTCATAGATACTATGCAAACAAATGGACACGGCTGTGTTCCAATATACTTTATTTTAAAAGCAAGCAGCAGTTTTGCCTGTAGTTTGTATATCTCTGCTTTAGATAAAGATAACATAATCCTGAGCTTCTAAAATGTGTCACCCACAATATCCAGCTTGCATTAAAAACTTCATAATCAAGCAAAAAAAGAGAGGGGGGTGGAAATGGGAAGCACTGATCAAGAGATAGAAGGGTCAATATAAGTAGACACAGAAAAGATACAGTCATTGAGTTAGCAGACAAGGATTTCTAAATAACCACAATTGGTAGAAGAAAAATATACAGGGACAATGGATGAATGGATGAATAATGGTGTGTTTCAACAGAGAATCAGATGGGGGAGCAAGATGGTAGAGCTTGGGGAGCAAGATGGCAGAATAGAAAGCTCCACTGATCATACCCCTAGAAAGGACAATAAGTTAACAACTATCTACAAAGAAAAAACCACCTTCATAAGAACCCAAAATCAGGCAAGCACTCACAGAAACTCATTTTAACTTCATATCACTGAAAGAGGCACTGAAGGAATAGAAAAAACAGTCCTAAATTGCTGACACCCCCCCCACCCCTGGCAGCAGCAGCAGCGTGGTGCACAGAGCATCTCTGGGCACTGGGGGAGGGAGATCATAGCAATTGTGATGCATTGGATTCAGTGCTGTCCTGTTAGAGCCGAAAGGAAACCCAGACCAAACTCAGATGATGCCTGCCAATGGAGGCAGCATTTAAACCAGCCCTAGCCAGAAGGAAATCACCAATCTCAACAGTCAGAACTTGAGTGCCCGCAAATCTCACCACCAAGGGCTACAGCACTCTGTGTCTCCAAGTAAACTTGAAAGGCAGTCTAGTCCATAAGGATTGCAACTTTTAAATGAATCCTAGTGCTGAACTAGGCCCAAAGACAGCAGACTGAGGGGACACACAACATACTGAAACACTAGCTGGGGCAGCTAAGGGAGTGCTGGCATCATCCCTCCCCTAACCCCAGGCTCGAGCCTCCAAAAGAGACCCCTTACTTCTGCTTGAGGAGAGGAGAGGGAAGAGTGGAAAGGACTTTGGCTTGCATCTAGGATACCAGCTCAGCCAGAGGATAGATCAGGATAGAGCACAGAGTCATGAGGCTCCTGTTCCAGGCACTAGCTCCCAGATGACATTTCTAGACACACTGTGAGCCAGAAGGGAACCTATTGCCTTGAAGGAAAGAACCAAGTCCTGGCAGCATTAATCATCTGCTAACTGAAGAGCCCTTGGGCCTTAAATAACCAGCACTGACATCCATGTACTACATCGAGGGCATTGGTGAGCCTCAGACTTGCTGGCTTCAGGTGAGACTCTGCACATTACCAGCTATGGTGGCTATGGAGCAAAACTCCTTCTGCTTGAGAAAAGTGGAGGGAAAAGTAAAGGAGACTTTGTCTTGCATCTTAGGTACCAGCACAGCCAAAGGGGGGTAAGAGCACCAAGTGGGCTCTTGAGATCCCTGATTCCAAGACTTGACTCTTGGATGGCATTTCTAGACATGCCCTGGGCCAGCGGGGAGTCCACTGCCCTAAAGGATGAGTCCTGGGCCAGGCAGCATTCGCAACAAGCTGACTTAAGAGACCGTGGGCCTTAAGGGAACATCAGTGGTAGTCTGGCAGTACTCCTCATGGCCTGGGGTGGCAGTGGCTATAGGATGAGGCTCCTCTGCCTTTGGAAAGGGGAGAGAAGAGTGGGAAGGACTGTGCCTTGTGGTTTCAGTGCAACAATGCAATAGAATACCAGGTAGACTTCTAAAATTTTTGACTCTAGTGCCTGACTCCTGGAAAGCACTTCTGGGGGAGCCTGCTGCCCTGAAATGAAGGACACTGGCTGGCTTTGCCACCTGCTAATTGTAGAGCCCCAGGGCCTTGAGTGAGTGTAGCTAGTACCCATGGAGTGGTTACAGCAGGCCTTGGGCGAGACACAGTCCTGTGCTGGCTTCAGGTCTGACATAGCACAGTCATAGTCATGGCGGTCACAGGGGTGCGTGTGTCACTCCACTCCCAGCATTAGGTGGCTCAGAACAGAGAGACTCTGTATGCTTGGGAGAAAGTAAGGCAAGAGAAAAAGACTCTCTGTCTGGTAATCCAGAGAATTCTCCCAGATCTGACCCAAGACCATCATGATGATACCTCTATGAGTCAGTCTGTAAGAATCACAGTGTTACTGGGCTTGGAATGTTCCCTAAAGCAGATACAGCTTAGATCACAACACCTAAGACCTTTCAAATATCTGGAAAGCCTTCCCAAGAATGATGGCTACAAATAAGCCCAGACAGTGAAAACTACAATAAATACCTAACTTTTCAATGTCCAGACAGCAAAGAACATCTATTAGCATCAACTCCATTCATGAAAATGTGACCTCACCAAAAGAACAAAATAAGGCACCAGAAACCAATCCTGCAGAAACAGAGATATGTGAAGTTTCAGATAGAGAATTCAAAAAAATAGCTGTGTTGAGGAAACTCAAAGAAATTCAAGATAATACAGAAGAAATTCAGAATTATATTGAATAGAGTTAACAAAGAGATTGAAATAATTACAAATAATCAAGCAGAAGTTTTGGAGCTAAAAAATGGAATTGGCATACTGAAGAATGCAGAGTTCTTTAACAGCAGAACTGATCAAGCTGAAGAAAGACTTTGTGAGCTTGAGGACAGGCTATTTGAAAATATACAGTCAGAGGAATAAAAAAAAATTATGCCTACAAGATCTAGAAAATAGCCTTAAAGGGACAAATCGAAAAGTTATTGGCCTTAAAGAGGAGATAGAGGAAGAGATAGGGGTAGACAGTTTATTCAAAGGGATAATAATATAAAATATCCCAAACCTAAAGAAAGATATCAATATCCAAGTACAAGAAGGTTATAGAACATCAAGCAGATTTAACCCGGAGAAGACTACCTCAAGGCATTTAATAATTAAACTCCCAAAGGTCAAGTTTTAAAAAAGGATCCTAAAAACAGCAAGAGAAAAGAAACAAATAATGTACTATGGAGCCCCAATATGTCTGACAGCAGACTTTTCAGTGGAAATCTTACAGGCCTGGAGAAAGTGACATATTTAAAGTGTTGGAGGGAAAAAGAAAAACCTTTTACCCTAGAATAGTATATCCAGCAAAAATATCCTTTAAACATAAAGGAGAAATAAAGACTTCCCCAGACAAACAAAAGCTGAGGGATTTCATCAATGCCAGGCCTGTCCTACAAGAAATGCTAAAGGGAGTACTTCAATCAGAAAGAAAAGGGCATTAATAAACAATAAATAATCACCTGGAGGTATAAAACTCACTGGTAAGTACACAGAAAAACACAGAATATTATAACATTGTAACTATGGTGTGTAAACTACTCTTAAGTAGAAAGACTAAATGATTAACCAATCAAAAATATTTACAATAACTTTCCAAGACATAGTACAATAAATATAAATAGAAACAACAAAAAGTTAAAAAGCAGGGGGACAAAGTTAAGGAGAGTTTTCTATTTGCTTGCTTGTTTGTTTATGCAAATAGTGTTAAGTTGTTATCAGGTTAAAATAATGAGTTATAAGATAGTATTTGCAAGTCTCATGGTAACCACAAACCAAAAATTGTACAATGGATACACACACACACACATACACACACAAAAGCAAGAAACTAAATTATATTACAAGATAAAATCACCTTCCCTAGAGGAAGACAGGAAGAAAAGAAAGAAGGACGAGAAGACCAAAAAACAATCAGAAAACAAATAACAAAATAGGAAGAGGAAGTCCTACTTATCAATAATACTATTGAATGTCAATGGACTAAACTCTCCAATTAAAAGATATGGACTGGCTGGATAGATGAAAAAATAAGACCCATTGATCTGTTGCCTGCAAGAAACACACTTCACCTATAAAGACACGTATAGACTGGAAAATAAAGAGATGGAAAAAAATATTCCATGCTAATGGAAGCCAAAAAAGAGCAAGAATTGCCATACTTATATCAGAAAAAAATAAATTTCAAGACAAAAACTATAAGAAGAAACAAATAAGGTCACTATAAAATAATAAAGGGGTCAATTTAGCAAGAGGATGTAACAATTTTAAATATATATATGCACCTAGCACTGGAGCACACAGACATATAAAGGAAATACTATTAGAGAGAGATAGAGATAAATATTATTTACAGAGAGATAGGCCCCAATACAGTAATAGCTGGAGACTTTAACACCCCACTTTCAGCATTGAACAGATGTTCCAGATGAAAAATTAACAAAGAAACATCAGACTTAATCTGCACTACAGACCAAATGGATCTAATAGATAGTTACAGAACATTTCACCCAAGAGTTGCAGAATACACATCCTTTTACTCAGCATGTGGATCATTCTCAAGGATAGACCATATGGTAGGTCACAAAACATGTCTTAAAACATTCAAAAAATTAAAATTATATCAAGCATCTTCTCTGACCACAATGCAATAAAACTAGAAATTAACAAGAGGAATTTTGGAAATGATTTCAATACATGGAAAGTAAACAATATGCTCCTGAGTGGGTCAATAAAGGAATTAAGAAGGAAATTGAAAAATTCATTGAAACAAATGGTAATGGAAACACAGTGTACCAAAATCCATGGGATACAGCAAAAGCACTACTAAGAGGGAAGTTTATAGTTATTAGTACCTACATCAAAAAAGAGAAAAAAACTTCAAATGAACAATTTAATGATGCCTCTTAAATAACTAGAAAAGCAAGAGCAAACCAAATGTAAATTAGTAGAAGAAAAGAAATACTGAAGAATAGAGCAGAAATAAATGAAATTGAAATGAAAGAAATGATACAAAAGATCAACGAAACAAAAAGTTCATTGTTTGAAAAGTTAAGCAAAAGTGAAAAATCTTTATCCAGACCAAGAATAAAAGACACAAGATTCAAATAAAGAAAATCAGAAATGAAAAAGGAGACATTACAACTGAAACTGCAGAAATTCAAAGGATCATTAGTGGCTAATATGAGTAACTTCATGCCAATAAATTAGAAATCTAGAAGAAATGGACAAATTCCTAGATACATACAACCTACCAAGATTGAACTGGGAAGAAATCCAAAACCTGAACAGACCAATAACTAGTAACAAGATGAAACCATAATAAAAAGTCTCCCACTAAAGAAGAGCCTAGGACCTGATGGCTTCACTGCTGAATTCTACCAAACATTTAAAGAGAATTAATACCAATCCTATTCAAACTATTCCAAAAATAGAGGAGGAGTAAATACTTTCAAACTCATTCTATGAGGCCAGTATTACCTTGACACCAAAACCAGACAAAGACACATTAAAAAAAAAAAAAGAACACACAGGTCAATATCTCTAATGAATATTGATGCAAAAATCTTCAACAAAATACTAGCAAATGAAATTCAACAATACATTAGAAAGATCTTTCAGTATGACCAAGTGGGATTTATCCCTGAGATTCAGGATACTTCAACATATGCAAATCAATCAATGTGATACATTATATCAACAAAATGAAGGTAAAAACCATATAATCATTTCAGTTGATGCTGAAAAGCATTTGATAAAATTCAACACCGCTTCATGAAAAAACCCTCAAAAAATGGAGATAGAAGGAACATACCTCAACATAATAAAAGCCATATACAACAGACCCACAGCTAGTATTACACTGAATGGGGAAAAACTGAAAGCTTTTCCTCTAAGATTGGGAGTACAGCAAAGATTCCCACTGTTACCACTATTATTCAGCACAATACTAGAAGTCCTAGCTAGAGCAATCAGACAAAAAAAAAAGATAGAAAGGACATCCAAATTGGAAAGGAAGAAGTCAAATTATCCTTGCTTGCAGATGACATAATCTTATATTTGGAAAAACCTAAAGACTGTGCAGGAAAACTACTAGAACTGATAAACAAATTCAGTAAAGGTGCAGGATACAAAATCAACATACAAAAACCATTTTGATATGCCAGTAGTGAACAGTGTGAAAAATAAATTTAAAAAGTAATCTCATTTACAATAGCCACACATAAAATTAAATACCTAGGAATTATCTTAACCAAAGAAGTAAAAGAAATCTACAATGGAAACTACAAAACACTGATGAAAGAAATTGAAGGGGACACCAAAAAATGAAAAAATATTCCATGTTCATAGATTGAAATAATTAATATTGTTTGAATATCCATACTACCCAAAGAAATCTACAGAGCCAATGTAATCCCAATCAAAATACCAATGATATTTTTCACAGAAATAGAACAATACAATCCTAAAATTTATATGGAATCACAAAAGACCCAGAATAGCCAAAGGTATCCTGAGCAAAAAGAACAAAACTGAAAGAATCACATTACCTGACTTCAAATTATACTACAGAAACATGGTAACAAAAACAGCATGGTCTGGTATAAAAACAGACACTTAGACCAATGGAACAAAATAAAGAACCCAGCTACTCAGGAGGCTGAGGCAGGAGAATTGCTTGTACCTGAGAGGTGGAAGTTGCAGTGAGCTGAGATTGTGCCACTGCACTCTAGCCTGGGTGACAGAGTGACAGAATGAGTCTCTGTCTTAAAAAATAAATAAAAAAAAATAAATAAAAAAAAGAACACATTGGATTAGATTGTCAAAGTAAGAGATCATCATTTACTATATGATAAAAAGCCGAATGTATTGTGCTATTATTATAAGACATATTATCTCTGAGTAGAGCTTAAAACTTCTTCTATGAGTTTGAGGAAGGGCGGAGTTCAGGACTGGCAGAGTTTCGGAAGTAAATGTATTCAGGAAATGGCTGATCATTAGCTCTAGCAGTATAGATTCTCAAATGAAGGTTGTTGCTGATTTGCTGGCATTCAGAAGCATAGTTACTAAAACAAGTTGTAATTGGTCAATTAGCATGAATAATGAATATAAAACCACTTTTGGTGATTAGTTATTGCTAGAGAGTGTATTCTTACCTTAAGAAAATAGGGATGTTTTTTATTCTCAAGTTGGACAATAGACTAGACACAGAGAAGACAGATTTAGAGAAATAAAGGAGAGATTAAGAAAAAATATCTAGGCCAGGTGAGGTGGCTCATGCCTGTAATCCCAGCACTTTGGGAGGCTGAGGCGGGCAGATCACCTGAGGTCAGGAGTTCAAGACCAGCCTGACCAACATGGAGGAACCCTGTCTCTACTAAAAATACAAAATTAGCTGGGTGTGGTGGCACATGCCTGTAATCCCAGCTACTTGGGAGGCTGAGGCAGGAGAATTACTTGAACCCAGGAGGCAGAGGTTGCAGTGAGCCGAGATCGCACCACTGCACTCCAGTCTGGGCAACAAGAGCAAAACTCTGTCTCAAAACAAAACAAAACAAAACAAACAAACAAAAAAAACAAAAACAAACAAAACACACACACACACACACACACACACACGAAAAAAATATCTAAACTGAAACACAGAAAGAAAAGAAATGGGAAAAAATCAGAAAGGAGCATAAAAGAGATATAAGGCACAGTAACAAATATCCAACATACATATCATTGGAGT
This sequence comes from Symphalangus syndactylus, assembly GCF_028878055.3. Taxonomy (NCBI): domain Eukaryota; kingdom Metazoa; phylum Chordata; class Mammalia; order Primates; family Hylobatidae; genus Symphalangus; species Symphalangus syndactylus. Next base: position 94,737,986 of record NC_072436.2, read on the forward strand.
CCTAGAAGAAGAAAGGAAAGTTAGAATGGGAAAAGAAGCAATATTTAAAGAAATAATGGTCAAGAATTTTCCAATCATTCTATTGGGGCTTTTTTCCTACGAGCCTTGTTTTTGTTGTTCTTCAAATGTTCCTTACTCTCTTTAAAAAAAACATACTTTTTTTTGTTTTAAAATTGAAAAATGTCTTCTCTCTTAAGGATATTAAGAATAGTACTTCTTGCTTTTGTGAGGTTTTCTTTTCCTTCCCAAATACTTCTTGTTTCTGTTTGTTTTCTGAGCTACATAAACCCTTTAAATAAGTATTTTAGTACTAGTAAACTGAATCCAACAGTATACTGAAAAGTTAATTCGCCATGATCAAGTAGGCTTCATTCCTGGGATGCAAGGTTTGTTCAACATATTTAAAGTAATAAATGTGATTCATCACATAAGCAGAATTAAAAACAAAAGCCATATGATCATCTCAATAGAAACATAAAAAGTTTTTAATAAAATCCAACAACATTTTATAATAAAAATCCCCAAGAAACTAGGTATTAGAGGAACATACCTCAAAATAATAAGAGCCATCTATGACAAACTCACAGCCAACATCATACCAAATGAGCAAAATCTGAAAACATTTCCCTTGAAAACTGAAAAAAAAAACAAGGAAGTCCATTCTTACCACTCCTATTCAACATAGTATGGGACGTTCTTACCAGAGCAATAAAGCAAGAGAAAGAAATGAAAGGTATGCAAATAGGAAAATAAGTCAAGCTATCTCTCTTCACTGATATCATTCTATACCTGGAAAACCCTTGCCAAAAGGCTCCTGGAACTGATAAATGACTTCGATAAAGTTTCCAGATACAAAATCAATGTACGAAAATCAGTAGCATTTCTATACACCAGTAATGTTCAAGCTGAGAGCCAAATCAAGAACACAATCCCATTTACAATAGCTACAAAAAATTATATAAGAATACATCTAACCAAGGAGGTGAAAGATCTCTACAAGGAGAACTATAAAACACTGCTGAAAGAAATCAAAGATGACACAAACAAATGGAAAAACATTCCATGCTTGTGGATCAGAAAAATCAATACTGTTAAAATGGCCATACTGCCCAAAGCAACATACAGATTCAACACTATCATATCAAGCTACAAATGTAATTTTTCACAGAACTAGACAAAACTACTCTAAAATTCATATGGAACAAAAAAATAACCAAAATCACCAAAGCAATCCTAAGCAAAAAGAACAAAGCTGGAGGCATCACATTACCTGACTTCAAACTCTACTATAAGGCTACAGTAATCAATATAGCATGGTACTGGTACAAAAAAACAGACACATAGACCAATGGAACAGAACAGAGTACTCAGAAATAAAGCCACACACCTACAGCCATCTGATCTTCAATAAAGTCAACAAAAATAAAAAATGGGGAAATGACTGCCTATTCAATAAATGGTACTGGGATAGCTGGCTGGCCATGGCCAAATGCAGAATAATGAAACTGGACCCCTACCTTTCAGCATATACAGAAATATACTCAAGATGTATTAAATATCTAAACATAAGACCTTAAACTATAAGAATCCTAGAAGAAAACCTAGGAAATGCCATTCTGGACATCAGCCTTGGGAAAGAATTCATGACTAAGTCCTCAAAAGCAATTGCAGTGAAAACAGACATTGACAAGTGGGATCTAACTGAACTAATGAGCTTCTGTACAGCAACAAAACAAAACAAAACAAAAACAAACAAACAAAAAACTCTCCACAGAGTAAGCAGACAACTTACAGAATGGGAGAAAATATTTGTAAACTACGAATTTGAGAAAGGTCTAATATTCAGAATCTATAAAGCACATAAACAATTCAACAAGAAAAAAAAACCTATTTAAAATGGGCAAAAGACATGAACAGACACTTCTCAAAAGAAGACATGCAAGTGACCAGTAAACATGAAAAAATGCTCAGTATCACTAGTTATCAGAGAAATGCAAATCAAAACCACAATGAGGTACCATCTCACACCACAGCTATTATTAAAAAGTCAAAAAAAGAAACCAACAACAACAACAAAAAAACAGATGCTGATAAGGCTGCAAAAAAGAGGGAAAGCTTATACATTATTGGTGGGAATGTCAATTAGTTCAGCCACTGTGGAAAACAGTTTGGAGATTTCTCAAAGAACTTAAAACGGAACTACCATTCAACCCAGGAGTAGCATTATCGGGTCAGTATCCAAAAGAAGATAAGTTGTTCTACCAAAAAGACACATGTACTTATATGTTAATTGCAGCATTAGACACAATAGCAAAGACATAGAAACAACCTAACTGCCCATCAACAGTAGATTGGTTAAATAAAATGTCATATACTACAGAATATTACACAGCCATAAAAAAGAACAAAATCATGTTCTTTGCAGCAACAAGGATGCAGCCAGAGGCCATTATCCTAAGTGAAATAATACAGAAACAGAAAACCAAATACCACATGTTCTCGCTTATAAATGGGAGCTAAACATTGGGTACTAAATGAACATAAAGTTGACAACAGTAGACACTGTGGACTACTAGAGGTGGGAGGGCGGCAGGGGGACAAGGGTTGAAAAACTAATTTTGGGGTACTTTGCTTAGTACCTGGGTGATGGATCAGTTGTACTCAAAACTTTAGCAACACACCATATACCCACGTAACAAACCTGCACATGAACCCTCTGAATCTAAAATGAAAGTTAAAGTGGATTTAAAAATTAGTATTTTAGGATATTCAAGAAACAAAATAAAAAATGGCTTTTAGTAACATAGAACACACATAGGCAAAAATAAACCAGTTACAGGTAGACACAAAAAAAGAAATAAAGATTCATAATCCTTATCCACATTCTAAAACCCCAAAGTTCTGAACATCTGGAAGAGTGTTGACAATATCCAGACAGCCCAGGTGCAGCAGGCCTGAGAGAACTCTATTAAAAACTTACTCGTGGGGATAAGAACCCCACCCTGTAGTGATGATTGTGTATCTTTAAATACATGTTTCAAGATCCAAGAAGGACAGGGCAGAAATGAGACAGAAATCACGGGTAGGGGTGGATAGGGTATGAGGCACAGGAAAATGCAGAGAATGGTAATACAGCCTCAGGGTAGCAGATTGTGAAAAATATCAGCAAAAATAACTCCATGAAACAGTCTCTTAGAAATAGCTGGGCCAGGAAAATGCAAATCATTTGGGAAAGGGCAGCAATATTTACTAGATGCAGAACATTCATCAGAAAAATATTGCCAAGGGAGAGACAAAAATCCTATGAAAACACTTTATTATAATTTAAAAATTAAAACCTAACAAAGCAATAGTTTCTGTGAAAAAAAAGCCACAAAGAAAAAAACGTAAGAATTCAGGAAAGAGATAATAAATCAAGAGTTGATGGTTAAATAATAGGATAAAACGAGCTGGTAGCACTCAGGAAAGAGAGAAAAACTATCCTGGAAACAAAGAGGAAATTAAAAGGGAAATAAGACAAACTAGGCACAGCAGAAAATTAGTGAGTTACATGGTTGTCAGAAATTTTTGAAACTGTGACCACAGTGAAACAGAAATAAAGGTTTTCGAAGGATGAGAGGGGCAAATATACAGAAGACAGGCGAAGGAGATTAACATATGTGTAATTGGAGTCACTGTTTATTAAAAAGAGAAAAATGGAGTAGAACAGATATTTAGATGATCTTAAGTTAGAATGCAGAATTCAGGAAAATTTTGAAACCTTGCAATAAATGGCAGCTTGAGTCTACATAATGAAAGGGCACACCATATGCCATAGCAAACTGACAGAGTGGTCAATATGAAGACAAAGTGTATTAGTCCATTCTCACACTGCTACAAAAAACTACCTGAGACTGGTAGTTTATGAAGAAAAGAGGTTTAATTGACTCACAGTTCTGTAGACTTAATAGGAAGCATAACTGGGAGACATCAGGAAACTTAAAATCATGGAGTAAAGCAAAGGGGAAACAAGGACCTTCTTCATATGGCAGCAGGAGAGAGAGAGCTGGGGTGAAGGAGGAAGTGCCACACACTTTTAAACCATCAGATCTCATGAGAATTCATTCACTATCCCAAGAACAGCAAGGGGGACATCCACCCCCATGATCCCATCGCCTCCCACCAGGTCCCTCCCCTGACATGTGGGGATTATAATTTGACATGACATTTGGGTGGGGACACAGAGCCAAACCATATCACATATACGTCAAGAGAACCAAGAGAAAGAAAATCTTTTTGGCCAGCCATGAAAAAAGATTAAATCACTTATAAGGGAGAAAAAACCTAAGTAGGCTCAGATTTTTCCACAGCAACATTGTATAAATTAAATGTTCTAACCTTTGACCACAGTAGATTTCTCCATTGCTTAAAGGATTCTTTAATGTTTCTTAATATTCTGTAGTTTTCTTGGTATTGTATGCAACTTGCTGTGTATTCCTAGGTGGTTCATGTTTTTTGGTGTTATTATAAATAGTATTTTTTAGAAATTTCATTTTCTACCTATTTATTGCTGATATATAGAAATACAGTTTGGTTTTGCACAAAGAATGTGTACAGAGACATTTTGTAAAATTTTCTTATTCAAATTATTTAGCTGTAGATTCTTTTGGGCTTACTTCACAGACAATTATCTGTTTTGGAAATGCCTTTTGTTTCTTGTTTTCCTACTTTTACAAGTGTTTCTTTTTTCTTGGTATTAGTTTCGTTAGTTATTTTACCTTGTTGCACAAGCTAGGACATCCTGGTACAGTGCTGAATAGAGGAAATGATTACATAGTGACAACAGGTATCTGTCTTCCTCACAATTTCAAAGGGAGAACTTTCAACATTTTACTTATTGAATGTAAGATGTGCTGCCAAATTTAGGGAACTCTCTTCTTTTCCTAATTTGCTAAGAGGTTATAGTTCTTCTTGTTGTTTAATCACTACTGTCAACCAAAGGGGAGCTTTATTGAGATCCCAGTCTTACAAAGCTCAGAAATGAGATCACCTTTGTCAGGCAAATGAGGAAAAGGCCTTTATTTGACTTTCTTTGGGGATAAATTGTTGGCACGACTGCACTTTTTTTCTGTGTTGAAGCAAGATATTCAGCTAGGTGTAATATTTTCAATAGATAATTGTTGCAGTGATATCTCTGGGTAGACTGGCAGAGGAAGACCCAGTGATAATGCCCCCAAAACACAGCACCAGATACATGGTAGATAAATTCTCTTTAGATATTTTCAGTGTGGAGAGTAAGGTCATCCCTGAGCAGCTTGCTAGCAAAAATCAGAAGCTGTTGGCTAGAAGGATTGCTTTCCTTCCTTATTTTGAATTTTGACTTTGATATTCTTCATAGTGTAGCTGAGCTTTGGGTGAAGTGGGGAGGAATGATGGCCTTGCCCACTAAGAACTCCAGAAAAATCTGAATCTTTGCAGTGTTCTATGAGCCTCTCATTATTTTTAACAAATATTTTTCTGAATCTATTGAAACTATTATATGGGTTTTGGCTTATAATTGTTAATACAGTGAATTATATAAGGCAACCAACTAGGAGTTAGGGTCTGCTTCACAGCTGTTTACCCAGGTAAATTATCTCAGGGCCAAGCATAGCTTGGAATCACTAGGCTTAACTCTCCAGGTTTCCCTTGTCTCCCAAAGATTTCTCAGCCTGTGGCAAGTTTTTTGATAGATCTAAGATTTTTTAAAATATTGTATCTTCTTTATTCTCAGCAGCAGGGTAGGTTGGAGTTACCTAGTCCATTGTTATCAAATGGAACGGATAACAGTTCCATTGATTACACAAGGCCTACAAATCAAAAGATATAAAGAGTTATATAGTGAGAAGCTCTTTATACCTTTTGATTTGTGGGCCTTGTGAATGCCTCACTTATATAAAAATAAAGATAATGTGAAACCATTTGAAAACTGGAATGAAATGAATATATTCCTAGAACAATATAAATTATAAGGATTGAGTCATAAAGCAAATTAAAAAAAAAAAAAACCAATGAGACTGAAAGAAGGTGAACTGGTAACCAAAAGCCTTCTCCCAAAAGGCACCAGGCACAGATGGTTTTACAGGAAAGCTTCATTTCAGAGAATAGAAAAATACATAAATTATTTCAGAGAATATGAAAAGAAAAAAAATCCAATTTGTTTTACAAAATATATTAGTTAGGTTTTGCTTCACTCATGTCTTGTAACAAATAACTCCAAATCTCAGTAACTTACAACACTTCTCACCCCATTGTCTGCGGATCTCTGTAACCATGTAGTTATATCAGTCAATATAGGAAATGTACTTAAAATTCAACACTCACTCATGTTAAACAAAACAGACCTCATATCCAACTGGTACTAGAAGGTAACATGAAAAGAGACATCTTTCTAAAACCTATAGCAATCATTATAGTTAATATTGAACTATGGGAGATTTCCCATTAAAACCAGGAGCAAATCAAGAATGTCCATAATAATGGTCTCTATTCGAATTGTCCTGGTTGTGTCCTTCCCAGGGTAGACTGGGAGGTAGGAGGATGGGGAATTCTTTGATGGCATTAATTTTCCCCATGAAGCATGAGGCAAGGTTATCAGCTGAACGTGGATGGGAAGCTGTCAGAGGTTTGGTAAGAAGGGAAGGTTTTGACTAAGCATCTTGCAGAGTGGGAAAGCAAACTTATTCGGGAAGCATCCAAGGATTGTGAGAAAAATTAAATGTCCACTGTGTTTGGTGATCATGAATGGAAGAGGAAACCTGTGAGTGAGAGTTTGTGACTTTCAGCTGGGCGTGGTGGCTCACGCCTGTAATCCCAGGACTTTGGGAGGCCAAGGTGAGTGGATCACGAGGCCAGGAGTTCAAGATAAGCTTGACCAACAAGGTGAAACCCGTCTGTACTAAAAATACAAACATTAGCCAGGCGTGGTGGTGTGTGCCTGTAGTCCTAGCTACTCGAGAGGCTGAGGCAGTAGAATTGCTTGAACCCGGGAGGCGGAGGTTGCAGTGAGCCGAGATCGCGCCACTGCACTCCAGCCTGGGCAACAGAGAGAGAGACTCTGTCTAAAAAAAAAAAAAAAAAAAAAAAAAAAGAGTTTGTGATTTTCTCAACCAATGCGTAGTTGCTCAGGGATAGGCATGGTGAAATTGTTGGGTTTAACCTAGTTTAGGATTTATACCAGAGAAGAAACACTAAATCCCAAGGATGCTGAGAGTGTTTGAAAGGTAGTAATTATAGAATTTAAGCTGTACAAAGAGAATTGAAGATAAAAGAAAGATGATAGTGAAAAAGTGATGGGATCAATGGATCGGAAGTCTCAATGAAGTTGAAAACACATTGATGGGATACAAAAGTCGATGCACTTTTGCCTAGAAAGCTAGAAGGTTGTGGTGAGAAGATGGGATGTTTGTGGTTGAGTTTCAGAGGTGCCGGAGTCACTGGTGTTGAATAGGAGTGGGGTGAGCATGGGGGCAGGGAAGTGGCTGAATTAGGGTAGAAGAAAAGTTGGAGGCAAGATGGGCAGGGAACTGGGAGATCGAGGTATTGGGTGGGGTGGCCACGTGGATGTTAAAGCCTCAAAGAATGAAGTCAGGAGAGAGAAACAGTGAGCTAAGAGTTACAGTCCATGACAGAGGCTAGTGGAGGGTTTGAGAAGGAGGGAATAGGTAGGGGATTGGATAAAACTAGGCCCGGATGGATCAGAGCAGTAAGACCCTTTAGGACTCTGGACTTCTGGTGAAGGCTGAAGTAACAGGGAATTAGTCTCTTGGGCAAGGCTAGGAGAAGGGAAACATTTTAAACTACCCTCTGAACTCCTTGTCTTGTGAGTTTTGAGGCCTGGGGTAATGTGAGCTTTATCCATACCAACGGAATTAGATGGTGGAGGTTGAGCTGGTTTGGCAGAGGTTCCCTCTTGGGTCCTGAGGGACGTTTCTAGAGGGAGCTTTAGGGGAGGAAGGAGAACTCTCTGGAGGTAAGTGTGAATCAACAGGCTCGAAACCCAAATGCACCTCATTTCGCTGCGGTGGCTTCAGAGGGCTGCAGCCCCAAGGCAAAGTTTGTGTTTAAAGGTGCTGGGCAGAGATAAGGTCTAGAGGATATGGTTTAACCAGCAAGTGGTGTCCTGTCCTCTCATCCCTGCTAATAAACAACAGATTCCAGGAATGCTACTTGCTTGAGCTTGGCCCAAGGAACAATCCCAGTACCATAAACACTGATTACAAGGAGCCCCTCCGGCCAGGGCTGGGGAGGGAAAGCCCCAGGATATGGCTGCTGCTGGTTTTCCTTAGTTCCAGAAGACAGGGCTGAGCAGTTTCTCTGTACACACACTCCTTGGGCACAACTGTACGTCCTGGCCTTTGAGGGGCCCCTCCAGCAACCCTGCAAGGCAGGGGAGAATGTCTCCACTTCAGCAGTGCACAGAATGCGCCCCGGATCCCATAGAACATGGCAGATCCCTTAGACCCAGGCTGCTTGCACTCTATTTCCCTGCCTGTCATTCAGTTCTTCAAACATTTATGGGGTACCTACCATGGCAGTCACTCAGCTAGAAACTGAGGACACTGTGAGGACAGAGTTTGAGAGCCCTAGCTACACATAAGGTCACCTTTGAAACCCTCCACCGTCCAATTCTGACTTCAGGAGTTAAAGGATGGAGCCCAAGAGTCGCATTTTCACTTGAACATATTTACGGAAGTTCCTCCTAGAGGAGACTGTTTTGCCTTCTGGGCAGGCCCAGAGAAGTGGAGTGGTCTAGCTTTGGCATCTTGCAGCTGGGAAGAGCCCAGCCCTAAGCAAAGGTGAAAGAGACAGTTCAAGGCCTGAGGGGCGCTCCCCTCCACCCTCTACCCCCACCTTCTTCAGGGTGCCCTAAAATCTCACTGTTGCAGATTCATTTGTTTCTTTCGGTTAAGGTTTGTCTCTAGCTAAAATGCAAACACCTCTCAGCTGGGGAAGGAGGGAGGGCTTGATGAGGGAAAGACACGTCAGCTATTAACAATTGAACAGGGTGAGTTTATCAAAGCAATGCACTGCTGGAGATGAAACAACACAAGTAACAAATACTTATTCAGGACTAATTCTGCTAGGTCCCAGCCTGGGCAGGGGAGACTAGTTGAGAAAAGCGGGGGACCTGCCCTTTGAAAGCAGCTAGAGGGAAGTGAGGAGAAAAGGGGATGGAGTTCAGAACCCTGGCTCACCTTGGGAGAAGTAGGCTTGCGGCAGGCCTGCAGGCATCTTCCGTCTGCTGGGACACACAGGGGATCCAGAATACAAAGACAGGGATGGCTCAACCACAAGACCAGCTACGGGGCGGCAGTAGGAGCAGTGCTGAGGGATACCAGGGAGGTATGCCAGTGCTGATGAAGCCCTGGGGAGGGCCTGGCAAGGAAGCGTTATGGATGAAGCACTTTCCTTGGCCTGGGAGAGCCAGGGAAGGCTTCCCAGAGGCCATTTGATGACAGCTGGAAAGAATAATCTGATGAAGTAGAGGCTGGATGGAAAATGAAGGGCATAAAAGGACAGTAAGGAAACAGGCACCAGACTTTGCAGAGGAACCGCCATTTGTTGGGAGGGCACTGATCAGGGGGATGAGGCTGGAGACTTGGCTGGGCTGAGCTGAGGCTGGGCTCTGGCTGGCAGGTGCTTCTGGATTCTTTGTTAGCTGGTCTCCCTTTGGCAGGTTCTGAAGGAAAGAATGGAGGGGCAGAACTGATGGGACCCTGTGCCCTGTAAACCTCAGGGCAGCCCTTTCTGAGTCCCCAAAAAACCTGTCCTGAGGCCTCTATTCTCTCCCACTACCCCTCACTCTGGGGCACAGCAGGCAGAAGCTCTTGAATATTTTCTACAAGACAAATTGGGGTTTTAAAACTATTTCGTTTATCTTGATGGAAAAAGGAGTTCAGTCCCTGTGTTCAATTCCTGGGAGCCTTTAACTCCAGCCAAGGACCTGGCCTGCTCTGGCAAGATTTTTTTCTCCCTTCCTCAGAGGTGGCTGGAGACCACAGTGCCTCTCTGGGCAAAATAAAAAGGCAGATTAAAGAATTACAACCTTTAAAAAAAAACTGAAAAAGAAAAGTCCAAGAACAACAGGAAGTTGGACAGGAAGTTCCCATAGAAGATGAAAATATTTGAGAGTCATGCTGAGAGCAGAGGGTTGAGGGCTGGGGGATTTCAGGGATACACAGCTGTGGAGGTGGTAGTGGTCCATGCCACCCAACCCTCTGCTGCCCCTTCCTTTCACAGGATGCCCCTGGACCTGCTGGTGAGGACCTGCTCATTCTCAGGGGCTCCACACACACTGTGCTTAAACAGGCATATGTACACACATGTATGCACACACATGACAACCATGACAGGCACCCAGATACACCCATGTGTGTACTTGCACATGTGCTCATGCCAAGAAATGTGTGTGCACAGTGAACCTCTATGCACACAAATGTATAAAAGATAAACATAGAGACACTGTGTAAAAGTGTAAAGAAAGCAAAAGCTGGAATCTAGGCCCTTCCTCTCCCTTGCTGTACCTTGCTGTATTTGACCGCCGCCCCTCTGGTAATGTCTGGCTGCTGGAAGGCTTCTTACAGGTTTGTCCCCCATGCCCACCCAGGGCAGCCCTCCTTGGGCAGTATCTTAGCTCTACTTTTCTGGACATGTAGTCCTCAAGCTTTTTGATCTCAGGATCCCTTTGTCTGTTTGTTTGTTTGTTTTTTGAGACACGCTCTGTCACCCATGCTAGAGTGCAGTGGAACTATCTCGGCTCACTGCAACCTCTGCCTCCCGGGTTCAAGCAATTCTCCTACCTCAGCCTCCCTAGTAGCTGGGATTACAGGCACCTGCCACCACACTGGCTAATTTTTGTATTTTTAGTAGACGTGGGGGTTTCACCATGTTGACCAGGCTGGTCTCGAACTCCTGACCTCAGGTGATCCGCCCTCCTTGGTCTCCCAAAGTGCTGGGATTACAGGCGTGAGCCATCACGCCCGGCCTCAGGACCACCTTGTACTTTTAGAAATTATGAGGGCCCCAAAGAGCTTGTATTTATTGAGCTGTATCTATCAACATAGCAGCATTGTTTTATATTTTTGTAAATCTCTTTAATGTGCAGCTGAGTAGAAAGCAGCTGGATTCTTATATCTGCTTTTGCTTTAAATACTTTAAGATATGCTTTGGTCAAAGCATATGAAGAAACTCCAGCATCACAGAGATGTGCAGTTGGAAAAGCGAGGACCTCATGGATCCTGTGTTAGGCAGCCTCTAAGATGTCTCCCGGTGACCCTGCTGCCCAACATTCATATCCTTGTGTAAACCCCTCCCCTCCTATGTAGCCTGGACCTAGTGGTTTGCTTCTAAGGAATACATATGGCAAAAGTGGTGAGATACCACTTTGAAGATTACATTACAATAAGACTGGCTTTTTGGAACTGAAGGAGACCTCTGGCCCATATCCAGCAAGGAACTGAATCCTGCCAACAACCACGGCAATGCATTTGGAAAGACATCTTCCCCTAGTAGATCCTTCAGATGAGACTGCAGCCTCAGCTGAACCCTTGATTGTAGCCTGTGAGGGACCTTGAGGCACCCATTAAGCCTGCTCAGATTCCTGAGTGCCTGTGAGACACTTGCAGATAAATGTTTGTTGTTTTAAGCTGCTGTGCTTTTGAGTAATTTCTTCCACAGCATTGGACAACTAATATGCCCATGAGAGGGTCTTAGGGATGCCCAGGAGTCCCCAGACCTCACTTTGAGAACTGCTACTCTAGAACTATCCCTCTTCAACTGCTCTTGTGGATTTTTTCCAGTCAGTATCTGCCTCTTCTTTCACTGTCCTGCTCTCAGCTGAGAGGAGGAAGAGGACTGGTACAGGAATGAGGCCCTGTGCAGGTGAGCAGTAACAGGTGATAGGGTGCATTTCCAGTCCCAGGTCAGGACGGTGCCTGCACATCGCATTGCTGCTCCCTGAGAGTGGAATTTCATGAAGTGTGCAGGGGACATGATGGCAGATCATGGCAGGTTCCAGGTAGAGTCTGTCCCCTCCTCAGCCAACCCACACCCTGCCCACCCCCATCCTGGTGCTGTCTGGGGAATTAAACTGCAACCCTACAACTCATGCACTGGGCCTTGGAGGGCCGTCATTGCAAATTATCCTATTGCTCCTGTCTTTGGGGTGAGCAACATAGATAGCCAGAATCTGACTTTGTCTTCCGGTTGAAGTCTTCTGTCTGAATTTGCAGATGTTCATGTTCATACAGGCCCATCTGTCCATCCTTCCAAATTCCTGAACTGCTGATGTCACACCTCTTTTTACAGATGGAAAAGCTGAGGCAGGAAGGAGAATCAATGGCATCCAGTCAGGGTTCCAGAGGCTGTGGTAGAACCAGGAAAACAACATTCAAATGGAGGAATTCCTTTAACCCCTATTAATTACTATGCAAAAGTAGAAGTTCCTGATCTCTTATATCTTCCTACTTCCAAGAGTAACATCAATCCTGACCATGACACCTCACATTCTAGATCACTCCTGGCTTTCCCCCACTGGCATGTGCCATGAGGATAGGGACTAGGAGACCATCTGGGCCTGTCACCCCGCTGTGGAAGAACAAATGGAGAGCCCGGCCCAGGAGATGATGTGACCAGCCCAAGGTCACGTAGCAAGGTAGAGATAAGATCAGGTCTCAAACAAGACTTCTGCTCTCCTCCCCCATCCCCACTCACAACCAGCCTCAGATTAGAGCTTCACATGAGGGGCCTGCCACCCCCACCCAAGGCTGTAGGGGCTGCGGGGATGGTGCTGGGCTCAGTAGCAGCTCAATTAGTCATTGAGAATGAATGAGGAGGCTGACAAGTTTTTAGGTTTGGTCTGTGGCCAGGGTTAGGTTCCTGTGATTAAAAGTTGGTTTCTGACAAGGTCAAGGTTAGAGGGTCAGCCTGTAGCCAGGATAGGGAAGTCAGTCATTGTTGAGGCTCAGCCTATCTCTGATGGGGTTTAGAAGTCAATCTAGCCAGAGTAAGAGGCCAGCCTTAGGTTGGGGTGGTGTCAGTCCATGGCCACTGTTTGTTTCTTGCAATGCTAATCAACCTCTCTGGTGCTTCGTGCAGCATCCCTGACATCCCAAGCCTACTTGCCGTAGTACAGAAGGTCCAGTGTCCTGAGCAGACGATGGAGGGGTCATCTCCTTCTCCAGGGGTAGAGGGGGCTCAGGTGTGGCACCACGGAACTGGCTCTCCGGGCTGGAGTTGGTGTAGCCATGATTCTAGGGCTGTCCTCAGCAGCTGGCCTGGGACACAGCCCTTGCATGAAGGGCACAGCCACTAAAAAGACTTCAGGCCCTTGGAGGCATTTCCTGTTTTCCAGTGAACTGAAAACTCAGCTTCCTGCGTAGAACAGTCCATAGGGATGGTTTCTTTTTTTGATGGTGGGCAGGGTGTGTGGGGGCGGAGGCTTTGTTGGACTTGAGGACAAGCTCTCAGGGCCCTGGTAGGAGGTGGCCCAGGGAGACGAGTGGGAAAGGAGAGCAAGAACCCCTGGACGCCTCAGCCTGTTTCCTGGCTGTGCCTTTGTGTTCACACCCAGAGCCCTTAGAGGGAGCAACACCAGCATAATCATACCTCAAACAATTGTGTGTATTTCACATGGAGGTGAAAGTTCTCTGGAGAGGAAAAGCAAAAAGTGTGCAGGACCTATGTTGGCATGGTGACCAGAAGCATGTTGAAAGAGCCAGGTCTTTGATGCCACCCAGACCCAGATTCAAATCACAGGCTTGAGTGCTCATCTGTCCCTGAGGCTGGGTATGTTGCTTGGACAAATTCCCGGCCTCCCTGAACCTCAGAGCCTTCATTTCTAGAATGGGGTCCAAATAACCCCCTCCCAGGCACCACTGGAAGCCAGTCTCCTTCCTTCCAACTGAGTGCAGAGGGAGAAGGGTCCAGAGGCACATCTGTTCCCCAAACAAGGCAATCAGCACCACTTCCGCCAAAGTGAAGGCTCCAGGCTGGTGCTGCTGCCTCTCCCCAAGCCCTCTCTCCTGCCTTCACTACGACCTTACAGGCACATGCTGGTCCCCAGCCCCTCACTTGCCCAGCTCTGGCTCTCTTGTGTTGCCTCTTTGGGTGGTGAGTGGAAAGAGGATCGGGGGGAGGACAGAATTTCCTGCTTGGCCCCACCCACCTTGCCCTTGGCCCCCATTATCCCCACCACGCTAGACTCTGTCAGTTCCTCTGCCCTGGCCAGGGATCACCCAGGACCCCAACCCCCAACATCAACATAGAGTGCAGATTAACAGCCCCCTGCACAGTTGGGAGAGAGCAGGTAGAAAGTAAGGCCACTTACGAAGGTCATTAACATGGACCACAATTTTTAAGAAGGTGTTGGCCAGACGAGGCCCACAGCTCCCATCCCCATGGTGGGTCCAGGTGTGGAGGAGCTGGCCTAGATGGGAAGGCTGCAGGGGAAGGTGGGGAGGGCCCGCCAGCCCAGCCTTGCTCAGATTCCATCTGGCCCTTGGCCTGCTGTCTTTTGTGTCACCACCCTTGCCTCTGGGTGGACAGTGTCCATTAAGATGGGCCCTCACCTTTCCCTTTGGAGTGGTGCCTCTTTGGAGCAGCTGAATTGCTGGAGGCACCGAGTGACTTGACAACTGCCCAGAACAGAGGCTGCCTGAAGCCTGCTCTCATCTGAGAAGGGAACAGCTGGACACAGCTGAGCCTGCCTTGGACTCTGCCCACGTAGCCTTTCTCCTCCTTCCTGAGTCTCTTCTTGTTCTCTCCTCCTCACCCTCCTGCCTTTCTCAGGACAATAAAGTAGGAGTGAGGTAGATTTAGGAAATCTGGCAATAATGTGAAAATGTCTCTATGCATGCACACGTAAAGATCTGGGGTAGAGGCAGAGCCAGGCCTGCTGGCCCTGGGTGAATGTACTCCTGGGGGAAGTGCTCTCACAAAACCATGCTCTGCTGGAGCCCTGGGAACTCAGAGCTGAGGGTGGCCGATAATTCTATGATCACAACATTGTTCTGCTCCAGGAAAAACCACCACCCAGATGGGATCAAATGCCAAAGAAGGGTCCTTGGGAGGGTCTATTTATTTGATTTGGTCCCAGCAGGAAGAGGAAGGCTGAGTGAATCTCGGCAGGCCGTTTCCCACCCCTCATCCTAACAGTCTTCTCTCTGGGATGCTTCTGGGAGCCCTGAATGACTGTTCATTGGTTTATTCATTCATTCATTCCTTTAATTACATATAAATATAGTTCAGCCCTAGGGAAAATCACAACGACTTCATCCCACGTTGTGATCTCTTCAGCGTTGTTTTCTTTCTTTTCTCCATAGCATATGCCACCTTCTCAGGACAGTCCTAGATCCAGGCAGGAGGGGCTCTGCCCAGGCCCTGCAATTTAGAGGGATCCCTTCTCTAGCTGCTCCCCCTTTCCAAGGGCCAAGGAGCCAGCAGCCCTGCTGCTAGATTACCTCTGGGTACCTAGGATGTGGAATTCCCTGCTACGAGCAAACTCATGGTCCAGAGTTTGCTGTCAGAGTCTGCACAGACTTTGTCCTTGGGCCCATCCTCCCAGGGTGACTCAACCCCCAGCACGTGCATCCTTGGCCAAGGAGTGTGGATGGAATCTGGACATGATGACTGGGGGTGTCCCACTGGTGTGAGACACAGCTGGGAGTGGGAAGAGAAGGAGGAGCCCACAAGCAGGGCCCACTTTCCCCAGGCAGCCGCGTTCCTGGGAGCCAGGACTCCAAGGAGCCCTATTCCAAATTCAAACCTGGCCTTTCAGGTTGTTATGAAAATGTATTTGTCAAGGGACAAAGCTAGGATGTATTTTACTTAGCGATACCCTGATTTATAACTTTAAAAATACTTAGCCCTTTGGTCTATTTATACTACTCCTTAAATGTCAGGGGCAGCCTGGACCTTCTAACACATTATGTAATTTACTTAATGGTCGTGTTTACAGTTTCTTATTATCTGCCAACATCCTTGCCTTGTTTAAGGGCAAGGATTTTTGTCTTTGTTCACTGATGTCTAGACAGATGGCTTACATTTAGTGGGAACTCCATAAAAATTTGTGGAATAAGCGAATGAATGAATGAGTGAATGAATAGTTCTGTGTGTCATCTATCCTGTGTGCAAGTACTTTCTGTATGGTCTCTGGGGTTCAGCCAGATCTGGCCTGTCGCTAGGTCTGTGAACTGAGCAATGTTCAGTTTTCTTAACTGTAGAACTGACATACAAATAACAACAGCTTTATGAAGTTGTAAGGATTAAATAAGCTATATAATTTCTGAGACTCAGTTTCCTCATCTATAAGATGGGGGATGATTAGAGTATCTACTTCATGTGATTTTGGTGAGGTTTAAATAGGCTAATTTATGTGACATACATAGTATAGTGTCTGAAACAAAGAAGGTTGTTTAAGTTACTAATAACCTAAAGAAGGAAGCATGAATGGTGGATTCTCCATTTGGTTTCCTGGAAGTCATCCTTTACAGAGCCTCCCAAAGCAGCCAATGGGTGGCCTCCTGCTCCAATGTACGCAAGGCCTGAGAGGCAGTGGTATGTATACTTGTTCACCTTGCACGGGGGTTCCAAAGCTGAGCTTGGTCTGTTCTCAACTCTCCGGCAGCATTGACCTGATCCAACTGGGGAAAGTAAGCAGTAAAACATGAACTCTGCCATCATACACAGAGACAAGGGTGTCTTTATTGAAGGGGTGGGTTGAGCTCTCAAAGATTGTGCCCCCTACAAAAACCATCAAACCACTTTATAAACAATTCCCATGACTTGACACTCTCATGTGGAGAAATGAAGAAGACTGCTGCAGGACTGTCCTGGAACCCAAGTCCCCAAGCTCCCAGCCCTTCCATGCCATGCAAAGCTGAGTGGCCCTTCCCTGCAAGGCCCTTCCCTGCTCTTTGTCTGCCCACGTCTTCATCCCCCTTCAGTGCCCTCTCAGGACTGCCTCATCCAGGAAGCCTGCCTGGATACAAACCTACCCCCCTTCTCTGGACTTTCCTGGTATCGTCTGCAGGGCTTTCTTTGTCTCTCTTGCCTGCCTTCCGCTGCTCTCCTGCATGGGGCCTGTTTTGTTTCATGCTGGTTGTCAGTTCCCTGAGGGCCAGAACCTTGCCTTGGAGACTTATGCTCCTTTCTGCCTGCAGTGAGGGTCCTCACTGGTGGGGTGGGTTGTGTCAGGTGCACCCAGGAGTGCTAGTGCTGAGGAGCAGGACATCTGAAAGATGAGAGAAAACAGAAAAGAAAGGCTGCCCTCATTACACCAAGCTAGTCTTTCCCATGGTGCAGCCTGCACTCTGATCAAGAAGCGGGGGTGTGAGTGCCTCAGGGAGGAGAAATGATGGCAATAGAACCAGACACTGTGCCTTGGAACTTTTGATCTCACTGGTGTTTCACAACAGGTCTTGAGGCTGTAGGTCTCATTACCACCATTTTATAAATATAGATACAGGTTTAGAAAGGTACACTTACCTATCCAAGGTGAGTGAGCTCCCTAAGCCAATTTTTGGTGCACATCCTTGCATTCTTTTTGGTAGATTCCTACAGCTGCAAGAAGGGGAGACGTAGTTACTCCATAACAAGTTCTCAGCCCACCCTCCCAGACAAATACAGACAATTTATTAGCAAGTAGGCAGAGTGGATATTCTGAAAGTTCCGTCAAGGCCCAGGTCCCTGTCCTTTTGGGTGTTTTTGATAGTGCCTCCAAGGAAAGGTTTCCCGTGGCAAATGCGACCCCGTTTCCCCCATAGCATCAGGCTGTCTGTGGGAGTTAGACAACCAGGACACCTGCAAGGCAGCAGGAAACACAGGCCATTTAGGGGTTCAGCCTAGGTTGCTGTCTCCAAGGGTGAAAGGCAAAGGTCTTTCCAGATTTGGGGTATTTTCTTTTTTTTTTTTTTTTGAGACAGGGTCTCATTTTGCCACCCAGGCTAGAGTGCAGTGGTGCCATCGCAGCTCACTGTGGCCTCAATCTCTGGGCTCAGGTGATTACCTCAGTCTCCCAAGTAGCTGGGGTTATAGGCATCACCACTATGACTGGCTAATTTTTTGTAGAGACAAGGTTTGCCGTGTTGCCCAGGCTTGTCTTGAATTCCTGGGTGCAAGCTGTCTGCCCACATTGGCCTCTCAAAGTGCTGGGATCACAGGTGTGAGCTACTGCACCCGGCAGGGGGTTATTTACTTATTTATTTTCTTGTTTATGTTTCTGAGATGGAGTCTTGCTCTGCCACCAGGCTGGAGTGCAGTGGCGCCATCTCGGCTCACTGTAACCTCCACCTCCCAGGTTCAAGCGATTCTCCTGCCTCAGCCTCCCGAGTAGCTGGGATTACAGGCATGTGCCACCATGCCCAACTAATTTTTGTATTTTTAGTAGAGACAGGGTTTCACCATGTTGGCCAGGATGGTCTGGATCTCTTGGGCTTATGATCTGTCCACCTTGGCCTCCCAAAGTGCTGGAATTACAGGCACGAGCCACCGCGCCCGGCCGTGGGGTTCTTTTTAATTTAAGTATAACACACCTACAGAGAAGTGCACAGGTCTTAAGGATACAGCTCAATGCATTGTCACAACGTGAACCCACCTGTTTGCTGGCTCCTCATTCTGAAAACAAAACTAGTACCCCCAGAAACCCTTTTGTGCCCCCTCCTAGTCACGACCTCGCCTTCCCGTAAGGCTAACCACTAGCCTGATTTCCAAGAGCATAGATTATGTTTCATATCAATAGAATCACAGTGTATACTCTTCGGCCTGGCTTCTTTTCCTCAACATTATGTTAGGAGAGTCCTCTGTGTGGTTGCGTGTAGCTCTAAATCACTCATTCTTATGGTTATATAGAGTTCCATTGTGGGAATATTTCACAATTCATTTTTCCTTTCCATAGTGGATAGATTTTTCTCCTCGGTCAAAGGTATACAATTTGGCTTTCACGGACGTTGACGATGTTTTTCAAAGTACTTGTACCATTTTCTACTCAGACTAGAAACACTGAACGTTCCAATTGTTCCACATCTTATGTCTGCCTTTCTGAGTTAGTCGTTTGGGTGGAGGTAAAGTGGTATCGCAGTTCGATTTAAATGTGCATTTTTCCAATTACTAGAGAAGTTGAAGTCCTCTAGGTTTTTATACCCTGTGTTTTAAAATGTGGAGATTTATCTTGAGATATCTTTGCCAGTCTACTTGCCTCAGACACCACTAATGTCACCTTTCTAACATTCTTTATGCTAATTAACAAGCCACCATTTTCCTTGAGAAAATCGTTTTCTAGCATCCCTTATGTTAATGACAAAACTCCCAGGTGCTTTGGGAGGTAAAAGAAGGCTGAAGCACTTGTAGTAGCTTTCTGAATAAATACTATTTATTCAACCTTCTGTCCACCCCTGAAAAATGTACTTCTAATTATACTTGTAGGATTATCCTTCAAGTATAGCTTAAAACTAACATACCACATATGTAATGTCATTGTCTGGGCTAAAGTACTTTAAAGTAGAAAACAGACTTCATAATGTGGCTTTCAAGCCTTGTTTCCACCCCCTCTCTGCCACTGCAAACACTAGGACAACACACACCTCGTGCTTCTGAGCTTGCCTTGCACGGGGATCTTCAGGCTTCTGGTAGCCCAAGTGATGGTCTGCACTTAGGTACGAGGAAATAGAGAAGGGACAATATCCCCAAAGATTTCCTTGGCAAGAAATCTATTAGTCTGGCTCTTTCTTAGTTCAGGGCACAGCCACACATACTCTCCTCAAGCAGCTCTGCAGCCACCTGAACCTTGCTAGGGACCCTGCCCAGCGCTCCCCTGGAACAGGTGAGTCAGCGCATGGCTTTCTCATCTAAAATGTGGTTGGGGGTGGGAAGAGAGGCTCCAAACCAGATATACTGACAGCAGTTGACCTTTCTTAGTGTTTTGTGGAGCACAGAGATTTGAGAGGACCAATCCCTTGTCTCCAGGACCTTGGAGCTGTTCTTTTCCAGAGCGCTGGGTAAAGGGAAGTGCAGGCTGGTCACATGTCATTCAGTCAAGTGCTTGCAGATGTCTCCTGACCTTCCTACAACAGCTCCTTTTAATTTGTTTCTGCTAATGTTTTTCGGCTTTATTAAGTTATAATTGACAAGTAAAAATTGTGTATATTTGTGGTATATGTGATGTTTTGATATAGGTATACATTGTGAAATGATTAAATCAAGCTAATTGATATTAGATTGGTGCAAAAGTGTAGTTTTGCCATTACTTTTTAAAATTTGTTAAAATAGTATGTAGTATTTCTTTTAATTTTTATATTGAGTTCCAGGGTACATGTATAGGATGTGCAGGTTTGTTACCTAGGTAAAAGTGTTAGTATTACTTTTAAAAATGGCAAAAACCACAATTAAATTTGCACCAACCTAATATATCCATCACCTCACATTCTTTCTCCTCCTCCTCCTCCTCCTCCTCATTATTGAGACAGGATCTTGTTCTGTTGCCCAGGCTGGAGTGCAGTGGCACAATTATGGCTCACTACAGCCTCGGCCTTCTGGGCTTAAGCAATCCTCCTGCCATGGCCTCCTGTGTAGCTGGACCACAGGCGTGCACCACCATGCCTGGCTAATTTTTTTTTCTCTTTTTTTCTTTCTTTTTTTTTTGTAGAGATGAGGTCTCACTTTACTGACCGGGCTGGTCTTGAATTCCTGGGCTCAAGTGATCCGCTCACCTTACCCTCCCAAAGTGCTGGAATTACAGGAGTGCGCCACTGTGCCTGGCCCCGGCCCATTCTTTTTTGTGGTGAGAACGCATAATATCTTCTCTCTTAGCAGCTTTCAATGATACATTATTATTAACCATAGTCACCATGTTCTACAATCGAGCTTCAGAATGTATTTGTCCTAACTGAAACTTTGTAGTTTGACCATCTCCCCATGCCAACCCTCACCCCAGACCCTGGCAACCACCATTATACGCTCTGCTTCTATGAGTTTGATGTTTCTCCTAATTTTGTTTAAGTTCGTGATAAGACAGACAAGCTGGTAGGATGGCTGCTTCTCCTTGGGTGGTCGCTTACCTAGAAACAACTGCCTGAATCAGAGAGAAAACTATGTGCTAAACACATCCTTCTTGGGGTGGGTCTGGAAATTCATGCTTAGATCTCCAGGTGGGCAGGAGATGTTGCTGAGAGAGGAAAAACTGTGAGAGAAGAGGCCTTTCAGGCAGATATGCCAGTCACTGGAGGGCTTATGAGGAAGTCGAGAGGGTGACAAGGTAGGCCATCCCCTTACCTTAGGATAAGAAATAGTAGAACTGCAATCATTTCTGTAACTTTTTTTTTTTTTTTTTTTTTGAGACGGAGTTTTGCTCTTGTTGCCCAGGCTGGAGTGCAATGGTGCGATCTCGGCTCAACGCAACCTCCACCTCCTGAGTTCAAGCTAGTCTCTTGCCTCAGCCTCCCGAGTAGCTGGGATTATAGGCGTGTGCCACCCCGCCCAGGTAATTTTGTATTTTTAGTAGAGGTGGGGTTTCTCCATGTTGGTCAGGCTGGTCTCGAACTTCCAACCTCAGGTGATCCACCCACCTCGGCCTCCCAAAGTGCTGGGATTACAGGCGTGAGCCACAGCGCCCGGCCCCATTTCTGTAACTTTTAAGGAACACGAAGTTTTGGCCAATGGAAATTTCTGGTGTACTCAAGAGGGTGCTTTTGAGTTTCAAACATTCTTGAAAAGTTTGTGCTGGAGAAAGAGGAGGAGTCTTGCAGTACCAGGGCAACATGCTTGGAATGGCAGAAAAGGAGTCCCAGAGTGAAGGAGGAACCTGGAGAGCCCAGGAGTCGGCAGGATGGGCACAGACATGGGCTGCATGGGGGAGGCAGGCAAGAGCCAAGCATGGAGCTTCGCTGGCCAGTCTGTGCTCCAGGCCAGCCTGCGCTCCAGGCCAGCCTGCAAGGAACTCTCACCCTAGGAGGAGTCCCTGGACCCCAAAGGCCTATAGTTCCAAGCATCAGGCTCAAAACTGAGTCATGAGGAGGCTCAAGTGGGCATTGGTTGCAAGGTGGTCCAGCATTTGCTTCTCTGGAAAGACAAAAATGCTGATGCCAACTGCTTTCTTTCCTATCACCTAGCATTTCAAGACAGACAGGCCAAGGCAGCTGAGAGCCATGTCCAGTCGGCACAGGTCCCCCTTATTCCTTCTGACAGCCCAGAAGCAGAGGAGGGGGAATGTGCAAATATGGTCATTTGCAGCTTTTGTGCATCTTCCAAGGAGAAAGGAAAGCTGAAACCACGTTTAGGTTTAGGAATTTTTGAAATCTGTAATATATAGATGGCAAAAAGCTTCATTAGTGCCACTTTGCCACTCATAACGGAGATGAAAAATTCTTATTGGCACTGAAAATAAGACTTAACGTCATTGTATTTATTAGGTTCTGAAACAATACACATTCACATCCTTTTGAATACAGTACATTTGGCACAATAATGTTTACAATGAAATAACACTAATGAATGGCAAGAGATTAAAATTACATCCAGAAAGGAAAAAAATGTACAAATAAAGCATCACAATACAAAAAAAAATCCTAAAATTGAATACATTTTACAGTTAGCCAGAATTATTTTGCACATAATTTAAAAAGAGGTAATTTTTTAGCCTTCTTTTTTTTTTTTTTAAAGCAAGAATGCGTTGTTTTTTCACCTTTGGAGGAAAAAAAATTATGTTTCTACTTCACAAAGTCCATAATGAGAGAACACAGAAGAACAGCTATCCTTCATATATTTTTTGGCTTTTTTCTTTTTTTTTGCACTCCCATTTTTTTTTTTCTTTTAGAGAGAGAGAGAAAGAGAAACGGGGTGGGGCTGGAAAGATTAGAAAAAACTGGCAGAAGTATTAACAGTGTGTCTATTTTCAAACTCTTGTAAAAATGAAAATGAAACAACGATTACTCAAGGAACACACAAGCCTTTTTCTATAGACCTTTGCTGGATTTAAATTAGCCTATGTGAGAACTTCACCAGCCAGAGGCATCCCAGCCAGCCCAGCCTTGGGTGCTGAAAAGGGCCCTTTCTGGGACAGACTGACTGACTGCCTTCAGCTGCCAGGTGGAATGTATTATTTGACTTCCCAGCAAACTTGCCAGTTGTCCTGTAGGAAAGGCCCAGTTCCCACTGCCGTGCAAACACCAGGCCCTTGGAGAAGGCCATCTGGCATTGCGGTTAGAGCTTGCTTGGTTGTCCAAAGTTTATAATGGTGAAGAAAGCAGAAGAAAGAACAGTAGTTACACATGAATATGATGGGCAGTATTATCATGTCTTCCTAAAAAATGAGATGATGCCACCGTAAAGATGTTTCTGTGCTTGTACTCAACTCCAGAAGATAGTCTCTCTCCAGAATGTCAAGTTACCGAAGATAAATTAAATTAATCTAATGTTCTTCATCATTCACTGGTATGCCAAACACATGAATTGATATATCATAATATTTAATATTTGCAATTATCGTAAGAACAGATAATAATTACACCTGAGTTTTTAAAAAATAAAAACAAAAAAGAACTGAATGTCATCATTAGTAACAAAGGCTATGACCAGCCAGATGCAAATATGGACACAGACTCTCTGTGGGCTCAAGACAGTTACTGTCCGAGCTTTGAAATCACCATCAAAAACATTCCTTTCTCTCCCCCATCTCTATCAGGGTATAATAGAGCACGGGAGAACTGTATGTGAGATTTAAGATAGCTTAATATATGTTTACATCTTTTAAAATAAACCAAAATGAAATAAACAATACAAAGAATCCCCAACACACTCCCCCATCCCCCATAAAGGAACACACCTATCTCTCGGTAACTTGAACCAATATGCTGACAGAGTATTGCACCTGGACATTATTATAATTATTCTTTCATAGACTAAAGTTTTATAATATGCCTGAACATGCAGCAGTTGATACCTCTATAGTCAACGAATTAATTCCACAGGCCTTGCAGCAAACACTATATACAAAAATCTCAAATGTACAAAAGGCAAAAGCTTCATTAGTGCCACTTTGCCACTCACAAGTATATATATTTAGGGGCAGCTGGGAAATCCACGTGCAATAGTTGGAATGGATTCCATTCCCTGCTAAATCAGTTCAGTAAATTAGGTAATCAAATGACCTCCGGGAAACATATACACAAAGCCACAGAGAACCCTTGGAAATGAAAGAATAACACTGTTAGCATATCTACAGGAGGTAATGTCACATCCCTTCAATAGTGTCCACATGAGTTGCCATTGCATGTCACACAGAAACAAAACTGAGTACATCTTGTGACACTGTCAGTTTTCAAACAAGTTGCTCTTCAGTCTCCAGATACCCTTTGTATAACCCATGTTTAGCCTCATTCTACTTATTCCAAAAGCAGATATTTCGTATATAACTTTACATGTTTAATGTTTAAAAACCACAACACAGTAGTACTACCATTTTGTATAAGTGCGCAAAAATAACACACTGCTGCAGAAAATAAATAGTGTTTATGCTAGGAACTTAGGATGAAACTGGAAAGAGATCTGGGAGCTGAGCTTTGTTGGAACCCCAGGGTCTTTGCCTTTGTGTCCAGGTAGAACTTGAATAATGAGGAATGCTACTTGCTGCCTTTTCTCTCAATTCATACAGCCCTCATGTGTCCCTCGGGCATTGACAGCATCCACCTGGGACGATCGGTTTCTCATTTTGTATTAGCCCTTTAATATCTACCTGTATTCAGACTGGAACTTATATCTTTTGGCCAATTAGAAAGTGAATTTGGAAATATATTTTTCAAATGTTAATAGAGTTCAAAACTCCGTTTCTTTTTCCACAAAGAGGATTTCTTCCACAAGACACAAACTTACATGACTTTGGCATGCTGAAAAGCTAAAACCAAAGCAGGCAAGAGTTAGCCATTCCAGAGCAAACCAACCCAGCTGGCCAATCCCTGCATCTCTGGTCTCCCTCCCTCAGAGGGCATGCCTCGAGGGCACCCTCTCTCGTGTGTGTGGAGAAGCACCAGTCTCTTCTCCAGGACAGAAGGGCAGGGATGGCAAGCTGGGGCGCAAGAGGGAAAAGAAGCAAGAGGGGTCAGGATCTGTGTCCAATAGCAGAGCCAGAGTCTTCTTGTTTGCTTTCTTTCTTTTTTCTTTTCTTTGCAGTAAAAGAACTGAAGTTGCTTCACTGCCAGGAGCCCCTGAGGAGTGGAACCAGGCTTGCCAACGGTCCAAACATGGCAGTGTATACAGCTAACTGCTGACCCAACGAGTCTGCATTACTGGTGAGACAAGAACCGAGAGTGCCTTCTGGTCACCAGGTAGGAAGGGGAGGAGGTGGCCTAGGGCAAGGGAATGCAATAAATAGACAGTGGACATGGGACTGGGGCTCTGAGGAGGAGAAGTAGTTCAAGACCTGCTGAGCATCTCCAACACAGGAGTCTTCTCTGCACCCCTTCTTGCAGCATCGGCAAAGTCCAACTGCAGCGGGCTCTCAGGGCATCAGGTCTTCACCAAAGTAGGAGAAACCTTTGAATTCCTCCTGGTTGATCTGCTTTACAATTGCTTCGTCCACAAGGGTGAGTACCGGCTCTTCCCGGGTAAAGTCTTGGTCAAAATTATTGACGTCTCTTTTGGTTTTCTGTGGGAAGAAAAGAGAAAGTGGTGAGTTGAGGCTGCTCTCCCTCCTGAGGGCCCCCCATGGGGAGTGGGCACCGCACTGACCAGCCTGTCACCAAAGCAGGCCTCTAGCTACCAACAGACAGCAGACACAGGGCTGTCCCGATGAGGTAACGATGGATGGCCCCAGGACCCGGAGGTGAGAGACGAGGAGAGGAAGAATGAGTCAAGGTGAGAAGGAAGAAGGGGTGAGAGGGTATGATGGAAAAGCAGGGAAGTGGGATTCCCACAGACATGTGTGTGTGTGTGTGTGTGTGTGTTTGTGTGTGTATGATGCAAAGGTCCCATCTCACACCCTCTTTCAGCAACTGCTGTAACCTACTGGCTCCATTACAACCTCCCTCCCTGTGACCCAGGGAACAGATCTGAATCCCCTCCCAGAGGTCCTTCTTCCCCATAACCCAGCCACATGTGCTCCAGGTGACATCCTCTCTACAAGCCTGCCTCGATTTCCACTTACTCTCACCACGAACCCAATTTTGTGTTCCAGTGTTTTTTCAATTATTACACTCAGCACATTGACTTGCCATGACGTTTTTATGCTTTTGTCTAGACCAAGAGCTTCTTAAAGGCAGAGACCTTGTCTTGTTCGACTTTGGATTCCCAGCAGTTCCCCAGCAATAAGTGTCTACTGAATGAAGTAAGTGAACTCATCACTGACCCCCCAGCTCTGAAGGAGCCATACCTCTGGGTTCAAGTTCCCAAAGTACAACTGTGTGCCTTATGGTTCTGGGGGGTGCGGTGGAAGGGTGCAATCAATCAACCCACAAATGAATCCTGTTTTTTGGAGAAAATCAGGAAGTATAAATAATGCTCTCTGCCTTTAGGGGCTTAGAGTCGAGTTCAAAGGGTCAGTAGTCCTGTCTAGAACACATCGCTTTAGTTAGAAAAATTTCCACGGAGAAGTCAGGGTTTGGGCTAAGACTTGAGGAATGGGCGACAATTGTACTAGTAGAAATGGGAGGGAGGCACCTTGTCAGGGAGAAGGATGGAACAAAGGCAGGGAACAGGAAGACAAAAGATGCATACACAGGGCAGCGGGTTCACCAAGCTGCAGGGGCAGAGTGCGGCGTGCGGATGGTGGGAGTTAGGGCTGGAGTCCAATGGCAGAGGCCTTCAATAGCAGGTCCCCTCTCCCCCACAGCACAGAGCACAATGCCCAGAAGATTAAAGGCAGGGACTCCAGCAATACTTTTTTCAGACACTGATTAACTGGTATTACCCAGGATTAGTGACTTGGATGATGGAATAAATCTTGTGGAAAGATTCACATTATTATTTGTAGGAGAAATAATATTAATATACGCTATGCTCCGTGGAAACCAGTAACCTAAAGAAGTTAATAAGTAGTCCATGAAAAAAGCGGTTTTGACACAAAGCCATGTTTTCTACCCTGCTCTTGGAGATTTGCTATGCACATTGGCAAGTTAGTCTCTGAGAAATTCTAGAGTGAGGAAATCTGGTTTGCTTTGTTTAGGCTAGCCTTCCTCAAACTTCACCTAAAACTTTTTTTTTTTTTCCTAGTTTATGAACACCTCTCCTGAGAGCAGGGTCTGCAGAATGCAGTTTGGAGAATGTTGGTTTACAGTTTACGAAGAATCTTTGCATTTATTCGCTCATTTGATCCTCAGAACAGGCCGGTAACATCCTGATCCTACAGATGAGGAAACTGGCTCAGAGAGGTTTGGTGACTTTCCCAGGGTCACCAGACTGGGTAAGAGCAGAGCCAGAACTCATGTCTGGGCTTCAGTGTGATGCCTGCCACAGTGGGTAAGGTCTGGAAATCTGGACACGGGAGAAATTGGAAGATATAACAAGAGTCAAGTTCAATCAGGAGACATTTAGGTAATACCACTAGGCAAAATAAAGCCAGAAAGGCCTGCCAGTAGGCAAGCATGATGGGAGACAGCTGTGAGTCTGGGAAGCTAGTGGGTAACGTGGGCCGGGTGAGCTGCGCAGGGGACTGTTTTCAAATGGCCCCAGGTTGAAATCAGAATCACAAACAGCACGGAGGAGGGACAAACTGATTTCTACCATCTTTTAGCACCACCAATCCTGCCTGGTGTCTTCTCTCTGGGCTTGAGCTGCATAGGTCAGCAGGTCTCAGAGACCTTGGAAGGGGGAAGGGGGTGACACACAGAAAACCCAAGGGATCCCCAGAAACAGAACCTGCAGCTGAGGGGTGTCCATGATGCCCCTGAGATGGGAAAGCTGGGTGGTTTGGTCACCTCTGCCAGGAGGGCTGGCCCCCAGCAGGAGGACCATCTGTTCTCCCTCTCCAGTGTGTACAGAACAAGAGGAAAAGGAGGGCCCTGCTTGAGAGGGAAACAACAAAGACCATCCCCACGGTGACGCACATTGACTCGGGAGGGTGGCGCCTGGGCAAAGGGTGTGGCGACACCTCTTCTGAAGATCTCTATGGAAGGGGGAGGGATTCACTGACTGGGGAGGATTGCAGGCTATGGGCCCTCTGTGCCTGGTGAAGTGAGTCCAGAGGGAGGAGCGGGCTGGGTAGGCTGTGGCAACAACTGGGGAAGCCCTGGGTATCATCCCAGAAGGCAAGCCAGGGGCATCCACGCCTGGGGAGCTGGAGCCTAAGGGGACAATGGAGTAGTAGGGGTGGCAGTAAGGAGAAAAAGAGAGTCAAGGAATAGGGCAAGAAGAATATTCCATTTGTAACATCACTAAGGATGGGCCTTGCCCACGTCTATGGTAGACCGGTATCATCCAGGCAGAGGGCTGGCTGTACAAGACGTGTAGGCAGGAGATGCCTTCACCATCTCTCCTAACTTGGCACTCACCACACTGAGGAGGCTCCCTCTTTTCAACTAATGTATGAAATAGTGACTGGGATTCTCCAGGTTTCAGAATCATCCCCAGCTCCCTCCCAGATGGCTGCTAATGAGGGGAACCTGTGTATGAAGAACTTCAGGAAATCTGTAAGCTGTCTGGCACTGGCTCTCCCTATTTACCCGATTGTGTTTCACTTGTTGGTCATTAGTGTCTGTTAATCACGGAAGCTGGTTTCATTTCTTGAGGTCAACTGAGCATAGTGGTAAAGCTAGATTCTACAGGATGTCTGAATTTCACAACTTGCTGTTGTGAACCAGGGAACCGGGTTCAGTCAATACTGCTAGTGGTGTCATTCCCAGAGGACCTTAGCTCCATGGTGGGCTATCTTGGAGAGCCATTTAGCTCAGCTCTGAGATTCTTGAGGTTCCAGAATCATCTGTGGCATTTGAGAGAGTATGCCATTCTTCATGATCGTTACAGACCTGGCTCACCCACCTCCTTACACAACTTGGCCCCTACCCTACTTTCCTTGGAGACATTTTAGGTGCATGTGAGTTACCCATTTCTAATTCAAATAACTATCCCCACTATGTGCAATCTCTAACTGTTAACAATAGAGGCTGGGAGTTTTCCAAACAAACATCTCTGGGAAAACCCATCCCCTATTAATGGTGCGTAGGCAGCACAGCATCCTCAAATTTGGAAAGAACTGCAGATTATATTCTTTACTCGCTGATTTTATTCTTTGAAAAGCTGCTACCTCCCGCACAGAGCAGGCACAGGACTCGACTTAAAGGTTCTGAGGGGCAGGCTCTCAGAGACATTTGTTTATCCTGATCCTCAGTCATCCCTGCCTCCCCTAATGCCTAAATGTCAGGCTCCTGGCCCCCATTACAGAGCCTGAGAGATGACAGTGGGACACAGGGAACAACATTCTAACTCTCCAGTCACTTCCTAATCTATGAAGCCTTTTCTACAACCTTTGGCCCACATTTAGGGAAGGTTGCATAGAGTAGGAGGAAGATCACTGGCTGAGCTCATTCTGGTGCCATCCTTTCCTGGTTATTGACGCTGTGAAGTTAACCTCTTTAAGCTGTGGCCTTTTCATCTGTCACACGGGGGTGGTAACAGGCATAGTATAGGTTTCCTTGAGGACTGAGCGAGATGTGATATTAGGTTCCTTCTGCAGAACCTGGCATACAGAGGGCACTCAATAAATGATAGCTCCCATCATGCCTTCAAATCTTAGCATTCGTGTGCCATGGGCATACATCATGCACAGCTTGGTTGTTACCCAACACAGTGCATGGTATCTGTCCCTCAGTGAGTTTCCTGAAGGTAGGGGCTGAGTCTTACCTTTCTTTCTGTGCCTCCAAATCCTGAACTAGGGCTGAGCCTGGGCCTGCCTGAACATCCTAGTGCTTCCTCCAGCAATTGAGATGCTTCCATTGCACATCACTGCTTTTGGGGTAAAGTCCTGAGTTCTTTCACTCACCTGCTTCTGAGGCCCTTCAAGAGCTTGTCCTTGCCTCCTCCCTCAGGTTCATCTCCCTGGCACTGCCCAACCATGGGGCTTCCTCCTGCTTTCTCCTGCCTCCAGCCTTGCACAGCTAGCCCTCTACCTGGAATACCCTCCCCTATCCCTGCCTTCTGCCCCACATCCATGCAATTTCCCCACCTCCATGTACATGCCCTTCCTTCAGGAACCCTCCTTGTCCCTCCAAGGCTGCTTGAGCAAAGCTTCTTGTGGGTGCCCTCACCATCTCTCCTAACTTAGCACTCACCACACTGAGGAGGCCTCTTCTTTTCAACTAATCTATGAGCTCCTTGCAGGCAGAGACTGGGTTGAACTCACCATTCTATCCCCAGCCTAGCACAATGCCTGGCACATACTGTGTACTCAATAGCTATCTGCTAGAAAAAATTAACAAATGCACCTCTCCTGCTGCTATTTTATCTAGAGCCAGTAATGTGATCTGGGTTTGGGGCCAGGGGCTGCTGTCCTGTCAGGGGGTGTTCTGATTTTGGGAAGTGGAGGCAGGGAGTTGGGGGGGATGGCTGTAGTCTGATTCATGAAGGGCCTGGAGCCAGGCATCCCAGACCATCACTAGGCCCACGGGGTCTGCAAAACAGGTAGGCTTAGGCCCAGTTAATGAAATTTCTTCTCCCAGGACTCAGGGCACTAGAGTTTTCTAATTGCTGACACAAGATAGAAACAAACAGGTTCGACCAGGGTTTGGGAAAATTCCATCAAGACAGATATGTTTAGGGACTTGGTAGGTATGTCCCTGACCCCTGTGGTTGATGTTAGAGGAAAACAACATTCCGATTCCCTCTGGCATCGTTTCAGAAATAAGGTCTTAGATTTGAGAAATCTGGGACTGACACTGGGGGAAGGGCACATTTTTGGTGTCTGTAGTCAGGGAGGGAGGAAATAAGAGTTTCAGGTCACTCCAGATCCCTCTCAGAGACTGGGCCTGCCTCAGAGCTCAGGCAACTCTGAGGCCTAGAGACTCAGCGGCTGTGGTGGTGTTGGGAGCCCAGGACAGAGGTGGGCAGGCAGCATCAATGCTTACTTCCTGTCTGGCCAGCACAATCTCTCGCAGCCCTCACTGTGCTGACGTCATAAACTTGAGCTTTCGGAGGAGCCAGCAGTGTCTGCTTCTGTCTTCATCTGATTCCCAGGAGATCAACAGATGACTTTGTTTTAAATCACTGAGAAAACTCCCTGATCTTACAGGATGGGGTATAGGGCTGGCTTTCATGTGGCTGCCTTGTTGGTCCCTGCCTTTCCCCTTAACTCTGCTTGGTGTGACAGCAACAGCACAAGTAGCATAGTGACCCCAAGCTAGAGGTCCTCTGCCTCATGGGGTGTGATGTGAACTGAGACATGCTGTCTCTACATGGTCTCCCAAATGCCAGCATCCTTCTAGGTCCCACGTGAGGCTCCTTCTTATGACTTCCGTAACTCCAGTCTCATTCCACCCTGCCCTCCTCCCAGCTCCTATGGCAGCGTCTGGATCATACATTTAGCCCCTTCTGCTATTTCACATGTATCATATTCCCCATCATACCCCTCAAGGTACCTACTGCAAGGCAAGGCACGCAGCAGACACTTAATGTTCATTGGCTGGAAATAATTTTAGTCACTATAACAGCCAAATCCCAAGTCCGTCCTAGCTTTGAAATGTCCATATTCTTATCTATGCTTCACTTTTCTCTTTTAAATATTCTAAAAGAAAAAGAATTTAAACAATTAGAACACTTTCTCAACATTAACTAGATCCTCACATAGATGCATATATTCTTTATAGCCATACATTCGAATTCAAAGAATATATGTGTATAGGTTTATACACACATACTGATGTGTGAAGTTAAATGAAATACGGAAGGTATCACTGCATAGTGGCCTGCCTGGCAAAAATGAGAATCTAACTCTCAAGTTAAAAATTTCTCTAAACATAATCATCTGTCATCCCTTCTTCCTCTTTATAATTTTGTTAGCCAAGAAATGTTCATACTTTTGGATTTTCTTTACTGTAAACAGGTCAAAACATATAGAGGGGTCACCTGGCACTGGACTGCCCATGGAACTTTCTACTGGGAGTCCATGGCAGTGCTCTATTTTTTTTGAGACGGAGTTTCGCTCTTGTTGCCCAGGCTGGACCGCAATAGCACAGTCTTGGCTCACTGCAACCTCCGCCTCCTGGGTTCAAGCAATTCTTCTGCCTCAGCCTCCTGAGTAGCTGGGATTATAGGCATGCGCCACCATGCCCGGCTAACTTTTGCATTTTTAGTAGAGATGGGGTTTCTCACTGTTGGTCAGGCTGGTCTCGAACTCCTGACCTCCAGTGACCCGCCTGCCTCGGCCCCCCAAAGTGCTGGGATTACAGGCATGAGCCACTGTGCCCAGCCATTTTTTTTTTTTTAAATCCATATCCTTGGTGGTGGCCAGAAGTGACTGCTCGGTTCCTGGTTCCTGCCTCTGCGGTCTGAACAGTGCCAAGTGCAGCGGTGTTACTTTCTACTTGGCGTGAACCCTTAAATTACATTAACATTGTCTAAGATAGTATCGATGTTTTATCATTTCTTAAGTAGCTATGAGAAAACATTGATACTATCTTAGTTGTATCAATCCAATTTTACCCTGTTATGAGTTGAATTGTGTCTCCCCAAAAAGATATGTGAAGTTTTAACCCCCAGCACCACAGAATATGGTCTTATTTGGAAATAAGTTCTTTGCAGACGCAATCAAACGAAGATGAGGTCATTAGAGTGGGCCCTGATCCAATATGACTGGTGTCCTTATAAGAGGGGAAATTGGACACAGAGACAGACATGCACAGAGGGAAGAGACACAGGGACACATGTGTGAAGACTGAAGCTGTGCCGCACGAGCCAATGAACGTCTGTGGCTACCAGAAGCTGAAAGAGGCAAGGAAAGATTCTTCTGTAGGTTTGAAAGGGAGAAAGACCCTGCCAACACCTTGATTTCAGACTTCTAGCCTCAAACCATGAGATCATAAATTTCTGTTGTTCTAAGCCACCCAGGTTTTGGTACTTTGTTATGGTAGCCCTGGGCAACTAATACAAACTCCAACCTTATTTTTCTGAAATTGATTTAAAAAAATTTTTTTAAGTATATAAAGTAGAGAGATGAAATCTCGCTATGTTGCCCTGGCTGGTCTTGAATTCCTGGGCTCAAGTGATCCTCCCACCTCAGCCTTCCAAACTGCTGGGATTACAGGTGTGAGCCACCATACTTGGCCTGAAATTGGTTTTTAAAATCCAAACGTAATCCTTTACACTTGATTTCTTCTTATTTTGGGACATATTTCTAGCCTG
This sequence comes from Symphalangus syndactylus, assembly GCF_028878055.3. Classification (NCBI taxonomy): domain Eukaryota; kingdom Metazoa; phylum Chordata; class Mammalia; order Primates; family Hylobatidae; genus Symphalangus; species Symphalangus syndactylus. The sequence continues at coordinate 94,771,316 of NC_072436.2, forward strand.
TCAAGATCACCATGATTCTGCAACTTACCTCTCTGAATCTCAGTGTATTTACCTAGAAAGTAGAGAAAACAGACATACCTAGCTTTCTGAGGGTTATAAGTAAAGCTCAGATAAACCCTAAAATACAATGCAAATGCCATTTTAATTCTATCATCCATCTTATCTGCTATATCCTCCAGCTTTATGTCATCCTAAAATTTGATTGGCATGCCTCCAATCTATTGGGACACTAAATGCAAATATTGTTTAGCACAGGATCAGGACCAGAGCCCTTTGACCTGACCCCTGAAACAGCCCTCTCACAAAGGTGACATCAAGTCCCACCAGCACTCTTTGGGGTGTGGTTGTGAAATTCATTGAGAAGCAACCAGCCATGGTCACTGTTTTCATTTTGCTCAGTTGCTTTTCTGGAATAAAGATACAAATGGATGAGCATTTCTCTGCTGGAAATGAAGTTAATTGCTTCAAGTGATTACTACTGCCCCCTAAATGTCCACAAACTATCTTCTCATTAAGAATTTCTAGAAACTTGCTTTAATAATATCAATTTCAAAGTGTCCTAAGTCCACATTTTCCCAGTTTCTGAATACTGGGAGACGGTTTGCTTTTCTCCTATCACTTGGTATCATTACTCTATCCCATCATTTCCAATTTACCAAACAGTAGGCAGAGCAGATTATTCCGTAACCTGGAATGTAATTCACCTGGGCCTACACTGGAGTCACCTGGGGGAGCTTCAACCCGCTGAGCTGCTCGTCCCACTCTAGGGATTCTGTTGAATTGCTTTGGGATCTGTCTGGGCATGGAATACTAGGGCTCCCCAGGTGAGCTGTATTAAATGTAATTTGCCTCTCTTGGGTTTCAATTTCCTCTTAGTGGTTTTCACCCTTTGTACTTTGGAGCTATTTCTCTTTGGGGAAAAGTTGGAGGCAAAATAACAGGTCTGCTTTTTGACATTTTTTAACACAGTGGTTCTCAATCCTGGCTGTGCATAAAAACCAAACACAGCTATTTAGACACCTGAGCATCATCCTAGACCTGACGAATTGGAATCTCCAGACGTTGAGTTTTTAAAGCTCCATAAGTGATTCTGGTGGGCAGCCTGGTGGAGTCGCTCCATATAAATGCCGTGGGTCTCTTTCTTTCTTCTTTTAACAATTTCAAAAGGCCTGTTTTCGTTGTTGTCCAAAGGGCTGTTTAGAAGCCTAAGACCATTCTAGATTTGGCCTCCTCCAACACATAGCAAATTCATGCTATATACTGGCATTCCTTCTCAGCTTCATGACTTCTTGGTCTATTTTATATTGGTATTTATGAAATCGGGACATCTGAGAACTCTCATGGAATCAGACTGGTTTCTTTAAATGCCGATCTGTGAGAGGTAGCTTAGTGGCTTAGCCTTCATGCTCTGCAGCCGGACTGCCTGAATTCCATGCCTGCTTCTCCAGTTACTAACTTTGTGGCCTTGGGCCAATTATGTAATCTCTGTGCCGCCATTTTCTCATCCATAAAATGGGGCCATTAGTAGTCTTCCCCATATATTTGTTATAAGGATTAAATGAAAGAATACAATCAAGTGGCGAGAACAGTAGGTGACATCGAGTAAATTATTGGCATTGTTCCTTCCTCAATATATCTAAGATCACAACTGTATGGTTAGAACAAACAGAATTGTCTTTGGGATGATCCAGGAGAGAACTTTCTATGTGGTCTCAGTTCACGGAATAATCATTGTTTCACCTAGGCCACCTGTGTGCATTTAGCTCCCACGCACATGAAATCTAGAACCAATTAGTTTTCACTGGAGGCAAATAGCCAAATATGTGATCCACCCAAAAGAACATTTCTGATTCTTTTTTGCCTTCCTGTGCTGTTTTCTCTTTCTTTCTTTTCACTGACATTACATTCATAGTAAACTTTATATATACTGGTGGGCCATCTTTAAACTTTCTGGAATAAGAAAGGAAAAACAAGGAAGGATTTTAGAAAAACAAGGAAGGAAGGAAGCAATTTTAGTTCTGCTGGCTAAAATTGCAGGCTGTAACACCATATCTCGGTTGGGTGTAGTGGTTCATGCCTGTAATCCCAGCACTTCTGGTGGAGAAGGTAGGTGGATAGCTCGAGCCCAGGAGTTTGAGACCAGCCTGGGCCACATAGTGAGACCCTGTCTTTACAAAAAAATACAAAAATTAGCCAGACACGGTGGCATGTGCCTGTAGTCCCAGCTACTCAGGAGGAGGAGGTGTGAGGTTGGCTTGAGTCCAGGCGGTAGAGGTTGCAAGACAGCCAAGATCATATCACTGCACTCCAGCCTGGGTGACAGTGCCAGATCTTATCTCAAAAAAATTAAAAAGCATCATATCTCCTTTTCTCTCTAATGAGTGGGGCATGTGTGTGTCTTTGGGTGTCTGTGTGTGCTGTGTGTGTGCATAAACCTCAGTGGCATGCGGAGCCTGGGCACACCGGGAACTGAGGAGCCCAGCAAGCTGAGGGCTGCATGCCTCACCAGCTGATGCCACCTGTCGGGGACACAGACCCAGGGGTCCCAGGTCTTTGGAGTTGCCACGAAATGCCCCAATCTACATTTTCACTTCCATCTCTTTTTAAATGTTGCCTACTAATTCGATTTAAAAAAGTTATCTCCTGGCTGAATGAGTCTCACAATCCTCCAGTTTGCGACCTTTACATTATTGAAAAGATTGCTGCTTCCACCTTTTAACGGAGAAGAAAATGAAGACCCACTTGCTTTTTAAGCACAATGGCACAAATGGCAGTTAAAATGGGAGGACACTTGGCCCACCATTCCCCAGCCCAATGGAAAGGGTCCTGGAAGCTAGGTGGCCCCTGTAGTCGTAGGGACAAGTTGCCCAAGCCTCAGGCCGGGCCTCACAGGCCCCTTCCCCACAATCTCGTTGGTTTCCTCGCTAAAACACTTCTGAGGGAAAGTTGCTTCATTGCTTTGGAGGCAGTCAGTAGACACACATATCTATTTTCTAAATGGACCAAATTCTCTCAGACCGCCAGGCATTCTGAACAATCAACCGCAGCTGAATTCTATCGGGTCTGCTGTTTGACGGCATTCAACTATTTCCCCTCTCCAATCTCATTATTGTTTGCTAAACTATAAAAAAAATTTTTTTACAAATTCTATTTGAGAAGTTACTTTAGGAAAAAAGAAAACTCTACTTCAGGTATTAGCTAATAGCAAACCTCCTCCCCTGCACCCAGCAAATAGAGATCAAAGGAGTTCAGCCAACTACTCTTTGTCTGGGAATTAGCTGGGGTCTATAGACACAGCTTTCAGGGATTGCCATCACAGAGGCAAGCAGGTGTCCCTGTTATAAAGAAGTTGCCACCAAACTTCTAACATGTGTTATGATGCTTTGAAACAAAACTTCAGGGCAACCACCCGAAGGTTCCTTTGGAAGGCAGTGCCAATTCAGAAACCTACAGAAGAAACGGAGGGCCCAGGACAGAGCCCCTTCATGGCTCTTGCTCCTGCGAAAGTGGGGCATATGTTCCTTGTCTGCCATTGGTAAAGTGAGAAGCTTTTCAAGGAGACTTTCAATGCTGCTTCTATGTCTAAATTCCATGGCTCAATCATTTTAAACAAAAGTAAGGAATATAAAGTAAGCTTCTTAAATGGGGTTCCCACCCCTGGAGCAAGGGTTGCCATTTTTTTCTGTGAAAGGCCAGGTAGTAAATATTTTAGATGTTGTGAGCCATATGGTCTCTGTCATAACCACTCTACTCTGCCACTGTAGCCCAAAAGCAGCATGAACCTGTGTAAATGAATGACCGTGGCTGTGTTCCGATAAAACTTTATGGGCACTGATGTTTGAATTTCATACAGTGTTCATGTGTCATGAAATAGTATTCTTCAACCATTAAAAAAATGTTGAAAGCATTCTTATTCTAGGGCTGCACAAAAGCAGGTGGTGGGCTGCATTTGGCCCTGGGCTGCAGTTTGCAGACTCCTGCCTCAAAGGATGGCTTCAGGGTTTCCATGAGCCTGGTAGAATATAGAATAGTGTACTGTGTTTATGACACTTTGGGGTTTTCCTGGAGACAGAGTTTACTGTATCAGATTCTCCAAGGGGGTAGTGATACCACTGCTAAGAACCACTGATTTAAACATTTTCCTTATAAAAAGCCTGGCTTTCTAAGTGGTACAATAACTGTCTCTGAGGAATCCACATAAAGGAGAAAGCCCTGAGAAGTATTTTCAGGACCTGAAGTGCCCCCTTTTGCTTAAGTCTTTCAGACCACAGGGGTCCCCAGCACGGGGCATCCCCTCTGGACTTAGTGACTATACGGTGCTCTGCGGGGAAGCCTGTCTCATGTAAAAACGGCTGAGAACACTCCCCCGGATGTGGACTGTGTATCTAAGCCTCTTTCCAGAGGTGTCTTCTAAGTGCAGGTGAAGTCAATAGTCTCAAAGCATTAGCTCCAAACACATTATGTCTCCATTCTTGTTAGTGAAGGAGGCATTTCTGGGCAGCTCTGAGGGATGGCGCTTAGTCCTACTCCTCAAACCCTCCCGGGCCCGCCCAGGCCTGCCCAGGCCCACACCTATGCACTCCTTTGGCTGTGACACGTTGATTCTGAAATTTGGTAACAAAAATATAAAGCATACATTCCAGCCACATGAGGCCACCTGATTATGGATGAGTCCACATCGTCCATCCAGTGCACACTGGCCCCAGATGACATCCAGTCTGGTATTTAGAAATGGCCTGGATATGTCGCTAAGTGCCCTAGGAGTCTTGGCTCCCGCAAGAGGCTGGCAGTGCCTGGGGGGAAAGAGGGCCTGGGGCTTCTGACACTAGCAGGGCCCAGCTCAGCCTGGCTTTGCAGGCTCCCGGCTAATGGAATGAACCCTGCAGAGTCTCTGGAGGATGGCAGAGAGCCACAGCCATTCTCTCCACCGTTGAGCCCACTGGCCCTCCAAGAGTCCAGCTGAGAGGATGCTGCATGTGAGCTCTGAAACCATTCCTGAGGCCACTCAAGGGACGTGTCTGCTGCTGTACAGGAAAGGAAATGCCTCTTCCTGGGGGAATGATCCCCAAACCAGGCTAGTCCCCTCCTATATATACCTTGACCCTTGTGCCGGGGTTCTTTTTCCTGGTACTCCTCATAACTGGAGCTAAATGATGACTCAGTCCGAGATGTCTTTTCCACTGGACTGGAGCTCCACTGGGCATCTGCCTTGTGTTTTTAGCACCAGCTCAGTGCCTGGGACAGCCTTAGCTTCTTTAGGAGGAAAACATAACAAAGCTGCAGATGGAGATTCTGCCAGTGCTTTGATGCCTTCAACACCAGGCTCTTGTAACCTCACACCCACTCCACAGGGAGGAGAGTGCTGTGATCACATCTCCGTTGTAAAGATGGGGAAATGGTCTCAGAGGCATTAGACATCTTGTCTAATGTGCAGGCTGGGCAAGAGGTGGGGTCAGGACTTGGAATCAGCTTGTTCTGACCCCGAGGCTGTGCCCCTGGCATGTACTATCCTGCCTTCCATGATGAACTGCCAGGAGGCATCAATGCAGCCGTCTGCACAAAGACACGCAGCACTGTGCCCAGCACAAGCTGCCAGTTCAATGGTTTCTGTCAATAGCGGTGTTGCTGTGTTAACATCAAACAAACAACTGCATTCTGCCGTGTACCCCTCACAGTGCAAGAGGGCACCATCCCCACCAAGTCTTTTGGGGTTATTTCGTAGACATTAGGGGCACCCCAGGAGATGCCTGGGACAGAACACGATGTAGAAAATGCTGTGTGGCTATCCAGGAATAAAGAGCCTTAGGAGGAGAGAGTACCCTGCCTGCCCTGGCTTGCCTGGGGCCTGAGCTTGCTGAGCCAGGCCCTGCAGTGAGCTGGCCCCCCGCAGCGGGATGTGCAGTGGCAGGACCCGAGCCTGGTGATGCAGCAGGAGCCTGTGTCTCCAGCTGGAAGTGGGTACGAAAACAGTGGCAACTTGGACTCATTCTGCTTCTAACTGGGGGCCCGTTTTCATTTATCATCTACTTTTCAAAGCCGTGTTATTGCTGACAGCTGTTGGGTTTACCATTCCGGGGATATTTTTGGTATCCAAAGAAGAAACTTTCCAATCTGGCCCTGCAAAGGCCCAGTTCCTCCACTTACCAATCTCTCCCCCACTTATTTAAGAAAATGTTCTAGACAGAGATCGGTTCTCTTGGCCCAGGATTTATTATTGCACTGCCTGTGAAATGGGAACTGTAAACATTCTAATACGTGCCTCTCAACTCAAGACGAGGTCACCCACCTTCCCTGACCGTTCAACAATAATTTCAGGTTTCCTAATGCAGGATCTTATGACCCCAAATTCCTGGGCATACACTGGAACTGATCTTGAGCCATAAAAGGTGAGAAGAGAATTTTGAGATAGGGCTGAAAAAAACACTGTAGATTGGGGAATTCATTTGTTCATTCCACAAATGTAGATTGAATACCTACTATGTGCCAGGAATTGTTCTAACTGCTGGGGATGCATCTGTGAACAAAACAGATGTAACTCTCCGTTGATTGCTAATTGCTAATTACTGTGCATTACTAATTGTTGACGCTGGCTGATGAACACATGGGGACTCATTCAATGATTGGCTCTACTTTTATATATATTTGGAAATTTCCATACTAAAGTTAAAATTATAAGTCCCAAATCTCAAAAACATGATGCAGAGTGAAAGAAGGCAGACACAAAAAAAGTACGTGCTATGTGGCTCCATTTATAAGAAACTCTAGAAAAGATGAATCTAATCTCCAGTGACAGAAAGCAGACCAGGGTTGCCTGGGCCTATGGGCAGGAAACTTCTTGGGAGGATGGAGGTGTTCTATATACTTATTGTGCTGGTGGTCACATGGGTGTATACATTTTTCAAATGCATCAGAATGTGGACTTGAAATGGGTGCATTTATTCTATGTAAATTTTATTGCAATAAAATTGATTAAAAAACCCTGCAAATCCCTGCTCTCACATGGCTGGGGCTGGAAGAAATCTTAGGGATTACTTAAGTCCCTCATTTTACAGGAAAGGAGCAGAGAGATTCAGTGAATTTCTCAGCATCTCGCAGATAGTAACAGTGGGGACCAGCACCCAGTTCTGTCCAGCACTTCCCCTTAGCTCACTGCCTGTGATACAAGGTGGGTGCTTCAATCTGCAGTGCCACATTTTGGGGTGACTGTCTTCTCAATTATTTGACTGAACACCCACACCCCAGGTCCCTATAGTCTGAGTCTGCCACGCCTCCCAGGAAGACTGCAAATCCTGTTACTGCCAACACTAGCTGAGATGTCAGCTGCTGAGCTGGGGGGTAAGGAGTGCGGCTAAAGTCCTAGGTCAGGGTCTGGTTTATTTTCTAAGTCATCTCAGTTGATAAGCCCTACTCTGGAGGGCTTATCTTTCCATCTCCTTACTTAAGGCAAATGTATTTCATATTTCCCTGGCCTAGCCATTCGCCACCTTCTTTCACACCTAGCTGGGCTCTCACACCTGAAATACTCCATTGATATCCAAGCTCTGTGCTCCAAGAAAGCTGCTGTTGAGGTGGACTAGGTCCAGAAAGGAGTAGCCAGAGGAACATGGAGGGTGAAGGGCTGCTGCTATGTGGCCAGGCCTTCTCACAGCGAGGAGACTGAGGTTGATCTGGAAACTTAATGAACCTTCACAAACCTACTGTGTATCAGTCAAATCCCAGAATTCCAGAATAAGAATGGAATGTTAAGTTTAGGCCGAACCTAATTCTGTTACCATCCCCCTCCCCAGCACAAACAATGGGAAGTAAAGAGGGCACTGATACCCCTAGTGCAAAACTGGATTTCCCAGAGTGTCTCTTCTCCATGACATATATGCCTCTGGAGATCAAAGGTCCTCCACTTGATGTGGGCAGAACACCACCCCCAGCCCCGTCAGCTTGCAAAGTGCCCCTTGGTGCCTGTACCCTTCAGGGAACAAATGCTGGCTGGAGGGCTGAGCCCCCCTGTGAGGGAGGGTTGAGGCTCTGTCTGCCTTCACTTCAATACACATGAACCAGGCTCTGACCCCTGTCCCTCCTGACAGCCAGACCATCCTTTAGTCCTCTCCGCAGAGATGGGCAGGAGGGCATTGCTTATCCAGCAGTGCAGCCCCGCTTGGACAGGATCTTCTGCAAGACCCAAGATGAGAAGGGGGCTGACACAGGCTCTCAGGACCCACAGAAACCCTGGCTCCCAGCCTGTTTGGGGAGGCCCTCTTCTCTCTGCCCTCAAACCTTGAAAGGCAAAGCTCCAAATTCCTCTCCCAAACGAGCATCCTGTTAGGAGTCAGGTGCCAGATTTTACCCTACTGCCTATTATCCCTTAAGTATTTTGCGTTACCAAGTCTTCTGCCATCGAAGCTTTTCACGGTGGCGATGTTAGGGTGATGGCAGAAGATTCTTTCCTTGCCTTTGTCAAGCTTCTCCCTCTAGCGCTTCAGGCAGGGCTTCACAGAGGGCGCGAAGGACATGTTCAACAAACCCTTGTTGAATATAACTGATCTGAATCTCGCCTTTCCCTTTCTCCTTTTACACCTTTTCGCAGATAGTTCTTTCTTCCTGACCCCTCCCAGCTTTCTGTCAAGTTCCAGCTCCTCTAGGAAACATTCCCTGATTCCTTCTGCTGTCCTCTGGTTTGATCAGGCATGGCCTAGGAAGTCCTCCCATGCTCCCAGGTGAGTTGTGTGTGTGTTACTTCAAGTGCAGGTGGGTCTGGGAGGAGATTAAGTTCAAGAAACACTAGTCTGATGAACCCAGGAAGGCATATACCAAAGTAACAGCCATTAAGACAGAAAGAAAAGCTTAGGAGCTTATAAAAGTGCCCAGCCAAGCCCAGGCCAGCCCAGGCCTCAAACTCTTCCCTGGAGTTGGGGGTAGGGGATGAAAATGATGTGTTCGTTGGCCCTCCCAACCCCAGGCCACAGGAACGTTCCTGCAATCAGAATTCTCAAATGGCAAAATTCCTGCAATCAGAATTCTAAAATGGCAAAATCACTTGTCCAGAGTCAAAGATGCTCCACTGAGGCTGTTTGGCTTAGAAATATGTGGGAGCCTGCTGTGCTGGAACAGGGTCTCACTGGTGACTGCTACCACTTCAAGGCTGGGGTGCTGAGAGCTGCACAGCTGTACCCAGCAAAAACACTACTGAGAATGAAGGCAGGGAACGTCAAGGTGGTAAGCATGGTCACAGAGTAAAAGCAGGGGACCGGGGGGCGGGGTGGGGGTGGTTGCTGAAAATGTGGCAGAACTTGGGGTGCCATCCCAAGAGGCAAAAAGGGGTGGGAATGCTGGCACCTGGGGTGAGTCACCCTCGCAGTACCTCCCTCCCCTTGGCACTCCCCAGCTCATACCAGTGGCGGTGCTGGAATGACACCCCCGCAGGCGCCTCAGCATTCTGAACTGTGCTCCTTCCCTGCCTTCAGATGCTTTCTGCCCTGTAATGGCTGGTGCCTTGCTGGATGGTGCCATCCCCTCATCTGAACTCCTGGCCCCTCAGCCCCTTTGGGACAGGAGTGTTATCCAGTCCAGCCTCCCTTGGCCTCAGGCTCCTGTTGTCCTCCTCACCATCAGCATCAACACCATCCAAGTGTTCACCTGTATCAGGCACTGTGCTACTCATTTCAGGTAATTAGGTTTGTTGACGCTTCACAGCAACCCCAGGTGGTAGATATTTATAACCCCCATGCTATGATCAGCAGACCGAGGCTCAGAGAGAAGTGGTGACTTTCTCAATATCCCGCAGCCCAAATTAGAACCTGGTTGCATCTGATTCCAAAGCCCAGACTCCAAACATCACACCAGCCTCCTGCAATTCTTAACTCTTGATTCTTGGAGTTTGGGGATGAGAAGAAAAGACCAGGGTAGGGGTGGTGAATGGAGAGAGGGGAATTAAAATTCATTGAGAATCTACAGTGCGCAAAGTAGCTTAGACTTATTCTATTCCTGTTTATAATTCTTTTTGAGACAGGATCTCACTTTGTCACCCAGGCTGGAGTGCAGTGGCATGAACATGGCTCACTACAGCCTCAATCTCCTGGGCTCAAGCGATCCTCCCACCCCAGCCTCCCAAGTAGCTGGGACTACAAGTGCATGCCACCACGCCTGGCTACTTTTTGCGTTTTTTGTAGAGACAGGGTTTTGCTGTGTTGCCCAGGCTTGTCTCGGACTCCTGAGTGCAAGTGATCTGCCTGCCTTGGCCTCCCAAAGTGCTGGAATTACAGGTATGAACCATAGTACCCAGCTATTCCTGTTAATAATTCCATGAAGGAAGAACTCTCATAGTATCCCAATTTTACAGACAAGGAGGCTCAAGGAAGCCAGAGGTCCAGGGGTGAGGTGAATTCTGAGTGTCACATGGCTTTCCTGTGAGAGCAATTTTATTCCAACCCAAGTCTCTCAGAAGTCAAAGCTAGTATCCTGTCCACTGTACCATGCCACTCACTGGGTCAACCACCAAAAACAGGTTTCTGGACTTTTCCCATGCCCTCCGGCCCTGGATCAGAGCCCTGGCTCTTGGAGGGATCTTGTAGCCTCCTGGATGGTAAGGGCTCTTGTAGCCTCTTGGATGGTAGGCCACTTGGATGTGGTGGACACGGTCCAGGGGGATGTCCTCATGAGGGGCTGCAGAACCCAGCCTTGCTCCTGCCCCAGCTCTGCCAGGACAGAGGATGAGGATGGTGTCATGACTGGCCTCCATCATCACAACCCATGTTATCAGGTGGTCCCTAGGCAAGTGGGCTGGCTTTAGGGGAAGGGGCTGCCAGTTCAACAGGGCTCCTCCTCAGGTCGCTAAGTTGGTGAAGTGTGCGGGTCTCGAGCCCACTTCCCAGGTTTTCTCTCAGCACAGCCCAGTCATGCAGGAGCATGCAGGAGAGGCCTCCCTCGGGGGTCCCGCCATGCAGCGCGGATGGCTGGATGGAAACGGATCATGAGGTTGAGAGGGGCCTCTATGTCACCGGGCCTGAGGGCTCACCTACCTGGAGAGACTCCCCACTCTGGAGGCCTTACCTTAAAGAGGGACATTCACACTGAAGCAAACTTGAAAAGAGAGAACATGTACACAAAGAGAAGTTTACTTGGCCAGCATTTCCCTCATTGCCTCCGGCTTTCACTGAGGACAACTAGGTTTCTGGGGAGGCAAATCTCTCCCTCCTGTGCTGGCTTCCCCCCATTCCAGTGCTGAAGCCCTGGGAGCCAGAGCCTCAGAGCTGAACGCTTTTGAGGGGAAGGAATGGGTACACAGAGGAGAAGCCAGGAGTGAGCAGAACATCCCCAAGATCTGCAAGGTCAGATGATGCCCTTCAACCACACCAAACACATCGCTCTACCCCTCCAGTCCCCAAAGAAGGCAAGCCCACCAGTAACACAAAAGCAAAATGTGCTACTGTTATTGGCAATTAGACAATGCCATCATCTTGGGATGAAATCCCCAATGGCATAGACCAGTGAATTCTAGGGTTGAAGATATTCTCAGCATCAAAGGCTTTGGCTCCAGCCTTGCTGGCTTTCTTGTCTCCCCAACCCCTCAGAGCTGGAGTATTTGCCACCAAACAGCCCCCTACTGTGTGTCCTTGCTCTGAAGCAAGCCACCTCCGGAAAATTGATCTGAGTACATGGTGGTGCAAAGTCTTTGGTTTGGTGTTGATGGCACATCGCTTGCACAAACTCAGTTCATTATGTGGGCGGACAGAGGGTGAACAAGAGGAATACAAAAGGGAAAGTGAGGGAGAGTACGTAAGAGAGCTGAGAGAACGAAAGACAGGAAAGTCTCCACGCTGAAGCAGAGGCCACTGAAAACTGCACTGGGTGGGGGTTAGTGCAAAGGGATGTTGGCCTGTAGTCAGGAAACCCAGCTGGACTAGTGACAGCTGGTGAGTCAGGGCAGGGGTTAGACAAGGGAGGCTTAGGAGCCAGGGGAGCAGAAATCTCAGCTTAGCAGACATCTCAAGAAGGCAAAAGCCTGGGGGGAATAGAAGCCAACTGAGGTATGTGATGGAACCTGACCAGAGGCCAAATTCCAGCTATGAATCTGGACAATCTCCTTGGTGATAGCTTCAGAGGGGCGAGGCTTCCTGTGCAGGAATGGAAGTCAGGCCTGAAAGCTGTTGTGCCGTTGCATCCTCAGCCTCTGTGGTGGTGACCCAGGGGCCCCCAGCCTCTAGCAAGCCAGCCTGGGCAGAGTACAGCCTTGTCGTGCCTGGCAGGTTCTTCCACGAAGGGGCTCTGTCCTTGTAGTGAGAGTGGAGAGGGTCAGGAGCTCTGGAAAAATCTGCTACCGCATCCTGGCTCTTGTAAGTGACATGACCTCTCCCAGCCTCACCTCCAGCATCAACCAGCTGGCAAAACCAGGTCCTCCTTGTATCAGACAGGCAGGGCACCCCCCGGGTCACCCAGATTCAGTATGGCCAGCTGAGGAGTGGGGTAATTCAGGTTTCTGGAGACTGGTGGCATTCTAGTATGATGCCAAAAGGGCATGGCTTGGAAGCAAGTGGAGGTAACCCAAGACAGAGGAAACCTGGAGCTCCCTCAGGGGCTTCAGGCACTTGACTGAGTCACCCTGGAGGTATTCAGTTTTACCAGATTAGGGCACTTGTACAGCTGCTTTGCTTGCTTGTTTAAACACACGCCCAATATCTCCTTGAGGCCACCATCAAATTGCAAGGCTGATGGTGTTTGCTCACAGACTTGATCCTTTCCCTTCTCACAGTGTCTTGCCTTTGACCTGGAGTCTGTCAAAGACCCAGGACCAACAACTGTGCACTGTCTCTGGCTGCTTGTGATCTGGTGACTTGGAGGCTTTTTCCCAATGTCAGGATCTAAACCAGTTTTCCCTCTTCCCTCTGTCAAAGCCCTTTCTTTCCCAGCTCTGCTAGGAAGTCATCTCACATGTCCTCAAGTTATTTGATACCTTAAGTCCAAGGAAATCCTGTCTTGTGATGGCAATCTGTCCCCAGAATAGAAGCCACTTCACCACAACCTCTGTGGGGTGCGCCTCAGCTTCCCCGTGTCTCTCAGCGGCCTCTGTGGGGATGTGCCTCAGCTTCCCCGTGGCTCTCCAGTGGCCTCTGTGGGGTGCACCTCAGCTTCCCCGTGTCTCTCAGTGGTCTCCGTGGGGATGTGCCTCAGCTTCCCCGTGGCTCTCCAGTGGCCTCTGTGGGTGGCCATCTGTTTTGCCTATGGTAAGGCTGACTCTGCTTATGCAGCACAGAGTTGTCCTCATTGCTGGCACCTGAGCTAGGCAGGCACCCACATCCCTGGGGTCAACCCTGAGTTGGCTACAGGGGTGCGATGGCATATGAAAACCTCAAGTGAGTTTTCCCATTAGTCTTTTGAGGCTTTCTGAGATGAGAAATGCAGTATGTGTATCACTGCCATGGGCTTTAATCCTATTTAAAATTTATTTCTGCTCTTTCTACACAAGCCCACGGATGACTTAGGCTGGGGTCATTGACATTTTTCAGAAAAGAGCTTTCAACTTAGGGACAGATTTGGGTCACTTTTCCAACCTGCTAACTAGATGCGGACTACTCTCTTTTATTTTTTTCCCCAATTTTGGTATTTCTCCTAAGAGAAATCTCTAGCGCCAAGGTTGTAAATGCCAGATATTTAAATAACTTGAAAAATTCTTTAAAGACCAGCAGCTGAGAACTCTCTAAGGATCAACATTACTCAGCTCCAAGTGTGGTCAGAAACACCTCTTACACAAGGTCAGCTTTCCATTTTAGCCTTCCTTTTTCCAGGTGTTCTAATTCTCTCCTCCTAACTGAATTCAAACCTACCTAATCAATACCCTCTCCTCTGACCCCGCCCCCCTCCACAGCATTGAGCATTGAGGTTAACTCTGAAGGTTTGGGGAGGCAGGGAGAGTGGGAACATGCGCAGGAGATCATTTCAAGGCAATGATGAAGTCAGTCTTTAGGAAGTCTGACCGAGGCAGTTTTGAAATTAGTGGGAGCTCCTGGACAGCCCCATCCTTTCTCTTTGCCATCCTCTCAGGGGGTGATAAGGACCCTGAAAGCTTCCTTGACCCTCCAGGCAAAAGAAAACAAACAGGATCTTTCTGGCTCTTTAGTCCCAAGGGGGAGCTCTCAAGAGGCCCAAGGACGGAAAGCACAGGTCCCTTGTACTCTAGACATCCAGGCAGAGGTGGACTCCTGCCTGACCCCTGACCCAGGGATATAGTTCCTCCTGCTGGCTCCCAGGCCCCCTCATACCCCTGCTCACAGGAGCACCTTCACTTCTGGCCAGGGAGAGCTTTAAGGGGCTCCCTGCCTGTCTGAGGCAAGGCAACGCCTGCGTGTTAGTGGAGTAAGTCATGTGCCTGCCTCCCTCCTGGTTTGTCCTTCCCTCTCATCCTCTCTCCTCTCTGTCTAGGTTTTTCCCCATCCCTCAGACCCATACCTGTTCACCTCACTCCTGTTCTTCATACCCTTCCTGCCATGTGCTGCTCAAAGAGGGATGCCTCTCAGAAGGCCTGCACTTTCATTGGCTCAAAGTCTCAAACTAAAAGTTGGGAACCCCAGTGAAGAATTCCTGTGACAGGAAGGGCTTTGGCAGTGTTCTGGAATCTACTATACCTCAGGGAGAGACGATTCTTCATGAATCCACACTCTAAAACTTCCTTTGTGCCTTTTATGATTAAGGTTCTTCCCTACTTCCTTCCCACCCCGTGGCCTCTCAACAAAAACCCCCTGGCTTCCTCTGCCACACCCCAGACCCTCTCTCTTCTCACACCCCTTGCTGACGGCTCCCCCTGGGGCTTCACTGGTCCTCCCCACTCTTCCCCAAGCAGGAAGGGGATGTTCCTCCATCTCTGCCGGTACAGCTGGGGCCTGGTGCTCTGTAAGCCTGGTTTAACGTGGTTTTGCTGAGACCTGGAGACTCAAGTTTAAGTCATCTTGTAGCCCTGCACTGATAATCCCCTCAGCTTCAGTCTCATCCTGTGTTTCTGTTAGTTGGGCCTGGATTCTTCACTTAGCACTACTTCTCATTTTTCTTTGGGTTGATTAACTTAGATTAAATAGAAGTTAAAATTCACCCTACCATCTGAGCCTTTAGTTTCTCCTCCTCCTTTTTTAGGCCTCTGGGTCCTACTTCCCCTATTTTGCCAGGGGCACAGTTAATCCTGTCCTTAAAGGTGACTTGCAGAGGCCCTCAGCCCCCAGCAATCGGGCAGGTTGGCATGTGCAGGGAGCCCTGTGGCAGCAGGGGACAGTTGGCCCAGGGAGCTTAGACTCTAAGCCCTCCTGGCTTGGAATGGTGGGCCTGGAGCTGTGGTGGAGATGGGCTGAAGAGGAAGTGATATTTACAAAGAAAGAAGGTGAACCTAAATCTGGGCTGTCCCAAGCTTGTGCTATCCAGTGAAAACATGAAAACCAAAGGAGGAAGCAAATGAGCAGTGGTGACGGGACCAAGCATCCAGGGATATTCAACCCCACGTGCTCGAGTCTGGCTGAGGCCTGGACCACACCCGTCCACTGACACTATCCCCCACCCCCACTCCCACTCCCACTCCCACCGTGGAAGATTTCTAAGAATCACAACATTGTCAATAACGGCTCCCCAGAAAATCTCCTTGAATAGAATGGAATTCCTCTCTGATGGTTCACAAGGCACAGGAAGGTCTTTTCTACACTTGGAGAAGGGGAGTGGGGGCTTATCTGACAGTATGCTGGGTGACTGAGGGCTGACTGCCTGATGGCAAGTCTTCCCTGCCTGGGACCCCAGTTCCACAGCCCCACAGCACTGGGGCTCCTGCCTAATAAACTCTTACATTGCACACTCCCTTCACCTCCAGCAAGCCTGCCAGCCGGCTACCTCAATTTTCAGTCTGAATGACTGATTGCTTCAATGGGCTACAACACAACAGAATTAAGATACACACACTGTAACTTTAAGGACTGCAACATGACCCTCGCCCCATTCCAGCAGAAGACCACTGCCAGGACATGGTCTTTATTCTGTGAGTCAAGCCCAGATTGAAAGCTCTGAGCTTCAACTGCCCTGTGTTACATGCCCCCTCCAACCGGCATCACAGCAGGCCTGAGAATCTGGAAGGAGGAAGGGAAAGTGCGGCAGAGAAGGGAGAGGGTATCTCACAGAAATGCGCTTTTATGCAGTGGGCCTCCCAGAAGCTCCCCCCAGGACCATCCTTCCCGCTACCAGTCAGCGAATTCCAGCTTCATGCTCTGTGCTAGTTCCATGGAATGACCACGGCTATTATTTAGTTAATATTTTCCTTTAAACTAACCCATTTAGAAAACAAACCCAGTTCTTCATAAAGAAACTTTATGTCTCTACCATACATGGAAAACTAGCATCATTTGTCATTTTCAATCAAAATAAACACATTGAATCTCTATTAAGACAAAAGGTGTTCTGTGCCCTGTAAATCATCATCTTGGGTGCTGCTGTAGTAGGTTACATATTTTCAACAGTAAACACTTGGGGGCCTAAAGACACTGTCTTAAGGAAAGCCTCAGCCACCTCTGGTCTTTGTCGTTTTTGCTGTAATATGCATCCCCTGACCACTTCCTGGGTGCACGCAGCCTGCCCCGCAAGTACCTGGGCCCGACCCAGTGTGCTGAACATGCACGGGGACCAACTTACAATGCGTGGTTTGAAGGGTGGCTTGATCTTCTTCTGCTCCAGGAGCACCCAGTCAATCTCTTTGAAGAATGGGTGCTGCTTGATGGCGTCCTCACCGTTCTGCGATGCCACACAGCCCAGGCGCTTGTGGGGATTCTTCGTCATGAACTGCAGGGATGAGGACAGAGTCAGAATTAGTGACAAAGGCCTGGCCAGCACAGGCTATGAGGGACAGATGGAGATTGGCCAAGGCAGCATTTTCAGCATCGCCTCCCAAGTCTGTTCTTTGCACTTTCAAGGGCCACATCTGTTGGGTTTTCTTTAACTCTTATATAGAATTGACTATGTCCCAGTCACCGTTCTAGACATAGTACATATATCAACTCGTTTCATCCTAATGCCCTACGAGGTACTATCGTTGTCTGTATATTATAAACGAGGCACTAGAAGCACACAGACGTCAGCTAATTTGTCCAAAGTCACCCAGCTAGCAAGGGACCAAGCTGGGATTATGAACCCTGGCTCTTACTGACTCTCTGATCCCCCTCAGATTCTCAGGTCTTCTCATCAGGGAGACTGAGGTCTGATACACTCATTTACACGGAGAGGTCAACAGTCCTTTTTGAGATAAGGAATAAGGACCAGGTAAATGATCAAATGTATTAATACCCCCTCCTGCTCCTTTCCTATTCCTGGACCCAGCCCCTCTCCACTGTTTTTATGTTTGAATTTGCAATCTTGACACAAAAAATGCCCATGAAGGTCAAAAGATACAAAACAAGAAAAAGAAAGGCTTATTCCTTTTCAATTTTTGTAGATGAAAATCACATTGATGTGTTTTATATTTTCTGGGTGGTGTCTGGTGATCCCTACACACCCAGGTGAACTTGTTATTCCTATTAAATGAGTCAGTCCTGAGGGTAAACATTAATTGAGCACACGTATACCAATAAAACCTTGGGGAAAAAAAGTGCCAGTAGGTGGAAATATTTCTGATAGCTACCTGAAATAACGGCATGTGTGTGTTGTATGTGTATGTGTGTTAGAGACACAATGTCACATTTCATAGTGTGAAGGCTGAATATCTATCTAAACAGAGGAACTTGAGAGAATAAACTATAATCCAAAGGAATACATCTTTGGTAGAATTTCAGGCTTCATCAGCAAGGGAGACAGCCTCTAACTATTTCTTGCCTGATGCCCTTGGAACCAAAGCACCTGGCCTCGAGTTCAATGCGACTGGAGGGGACAGCCCCAGATAAAGAGTGAAAGGGGTGGAAAGTAGATGTGAGTCAGGAATGGTACCAGTGCGCCTCATCTTTCTCATCTACCAGTCAGCAAGGTGACCCCCACTTTAACACCTTGGATGGCCCCCACCATGAAGTCCATACTCCTTAGTTTGGCACCCAGGAGCTCCTGAGCCTGAACCCTGTCTACCTTGCTGTCCTTTTGCATTCTTTCTTCCCTCTGGTTGAATGTCCTTCTCCAGTCTCTAGGCCTCCTCTAGGAACTACTCAAAATGCTACCTCCTCTGTGAAGCCTCCCCAGATTCCCTCCTCTGTTGATACCTTAGGTCCCATGCTTCTGGTTTATTTAAATTATAATTTGTCTAAACATCTCCTCCCCTTGGTGAGCTCTATGATTTAGGAATCTGTCTTATCTGCCCCAAACCTGGCCCAGTGCCTGGTTCCCATTGTACACTCAGTAAATTGTGATGATGGAGTGAGGGGCTAAAGGCTGGGCCTCAGGGCATAGTGCTGAGGGAGGGAGACTGTGGCACAGCCACATATTGTTGCACAGGTTGTGCACTGCATACTTCTATGATACAAATGGCCTTCTCTAAAGTTCTGCATCACCTTCACATAGGCAGTAGCCCTCGGAGACGCAGCTCAGTGGCTAGAGTCATGGAAATCCTGGTCTGGCCCTGCAGTCAAGTGACAGTGTGAGGAAATGAAGTGTTTTGAGGCCAAGGGTGTAGTAGACTCCTCACTTCCTCAGCTCCTCCCAACCTCCCTTTTCTGGGAGGGGAAGTATCAGGGTCAGGGATAAACGTAGAGGTTTGGGCATCTTAGGAAGCTGCCCCTGAGCCAGAGGCTCTTCTCAGTGGGAAGATGCTCTTCTCATGAACGTCTCACCCTCACGAACTGGTTAACCGGTTAGGCATGACTTCTAACTTCTGGATCTCTGTAGGTCAAAGTTTCTCAGCCTTCATGCTATTAACATTTTTGACTGGATACTTCTTTGCAGGGTGGGGGAGGGGGGCTGTCCTGTGCATTGCAGGCAGTTTAGCAGCCTCCATGGCCTCTACCTACTACATGCCAGCAGCACCAAAAATATCTCCAGACATTACTGAATGTCTAAGGGAACAGGACAAAATTGCCTCTAGTTAAAGGCCACTGCTCTAAGGCCTCCAAAATAAAAGGGCTCAGCTAGTATGCTGGCAGGGGACTCACAGGGAGGTGTGATGGGCTGGTGCTGGGGCCTGGGATGGTGGCCAGCTCTGCTGGGCATGGTGTTCTGGTGGCCTCGGGTGCAGCTGAGGTTTTCCTTTAGTTACTCAGCTGACTTGGGAAGAGATGGGGCTCCAGGAATCAGGAGGCAAAAGCTCCCATGTCCACCCCAAGTTAATTACCCAAGAGAGTCCTCTGCAGTGATTCAGAGTTGCAGCTCCAAAGTGTAAGTAGAAGCGGAAGCAGTGAAGACATGCCTGTTGCAAGATCTCATTGAGTGGAAAAAGCAAGATACACCATTGACAGGAAAATGAGATATGTGTACAGCATGCCTACCATTGTATAACACAGAAAAAGAAATAAGAAGTTATATTTGTGTTTGCTTGTATATACCTAAAGAAATTCCAGAAGGATATATAAAATCCTCAAAACATAAGTAGAGAGTGTGTGGGAAGTGGGCAGATGGAAGCAAGGATGAGACAGAGACCTTTCACTGTATCCTATTTTATGCTTTGTGTTTTTTTAAAAAATAGCATGTAATTAAACAAGCAAGCAAATAATGAAATATTTAAGGCCTAAATATATAAACTGAACAAAACAGAATTTGACAAGTTGGACAATCAAGTCCCCCTAAGCAAGGCTCCTTCCCACTGGGTGACATGCACTTCCTAAAGTGCTTTCCTGTAGGAAAGTCAGAGTGGAAGAGGCTGGGAGCCATTTTTGGATACTGAGAGTCTCGCTGAATGCCTGGCCTAGCAGGTGCCCTGTACTCATCGATGAAAATCCCTTCTCTCCTTTCTTTGCACACACATGAGTCTCCATTCTGTACCAAGTGCTGTGGTGAGTGATGAGACATGGTCCCTGCCCTCATGGGGCATGTAGGAGAGTAAAGGAGGCTAAGAAGAAACACGTAATTGCCAGAGAATCACTTAGCTGAGACTGTGATCAACTCCCCGAGAGAAGCACAGCAGGCTCTGACAGTGTGATGGGCAAGGAACTTGGCAAAGCGTTCCCTGAGAAGCAACACCTAGGCTGAGACCTGAAGGAGGAATGTACCTAGGCAAAAAGGGCACAGGGGAGAGTGGTCAGGGAGAAGGAAGACTAAAGACACGTGCCTTCTACAGGCCCTGGACATAGTCTAATATGGCCAGAGCCCAGCAGATGACGGGGAATGGCTGAGGGGAAGGCGGGGCCTGATGCAGGACCCTGGAGGCTATGTGGAAGATAAAGGTCTTTATCTAATCACAATGTGATGAGTTTTAAGTAGGGGATGAGGCATGAAATGGCTAGATTTGCGTTCTTAAGAGATCACGCTGATGGACGTACAGAGATGAGAAGGAGACAAGAGGGGCCGCCCATTAGGAGGTCCTGCAGTTCACCAAGGGAGAGGCGGTGGTGGCTCCAATGAGGGTAGTGGGGAGGAGGATGGAGAAAGGTAACTCAAATGGAAAAGGTTAGCAGGGGGAATGGACTTGATGACTAGCTGTGATGGGGAGAGAGAGATTGCACCCCATTTCTGGTCTGTTTAGAAAGGAAGACAGGGTGCCATTTACTGAGCCAAGGAATTTGAGAGTGAGCAGATTTGAGGAGGACCATCCAGGGCTGTTTGGGAGTATACTGAATGTGAAGGACCCCTGGCCAGCTGAGGGAAGAAAGTGAGTAGGGAACTGGAAACACAGTCCTGGAGGCTGGAAGATGGGTCTGGCTGGGGATACCCCTTCCTGAGTGCAGGGTGGGAAGTGGGAGAGTGCTGTGCAGGGGACAGCACAGGGTACCCAGAGGATCCGGGGCCCAGGCCTGAGGAACAAGAGAGGCGGTGACCAGAATCCATTCATGAAGGAGCGGAACACGGGCCGGCCAGTGATACCAGCAAGGAGCTGAGAAGAGCTCCTTGAAGGGGTCCATCAAAGACTCACCCAAGAGGCACCCAGGTCAAAGTCTTCCTTGGCTCTCAGTTGAACTAGTTATAATCATTTAATTGCACTAGTTATAATCATTTAATGCTTCGAGATTTTACATAAAAATCTGGATTTCGTGCTTCTCTTGGAAAGCCAGATCTGGTGAGGTGAAGTCCTCGTTGCTGCTGGGGGATCATGAGGGGTCTCAATTTACCCTGCCCCACCCAGTCCTGTTCACCTTCCATGGCTCCTGCTGGGCTCTTGCAGGCATTTAACTTTGCAATATGTGATAAAATGGAAAGAACAGAGAGCTAAGAGCTGTTTCTGTTTTTCACCAAACAGTTACATAGCTCCTACAATGTGCTTGGCACTGTTCTCAGCCCTTGGGATGCGTCTGAGAAATAAGCTGGAAAATGTTCCTGCCCTCACGAAGCTCAGTCTTGTGGAAAGAAATAGACAATAAACGTAATACATAATATATACAGTGGGTTGGAAAGTGGAAACTGCTATCAGGGATCAACTGAGCGGGATAAAGGTGGATAGGGAAGGGGACAAGGTTTAGTTTTTTGTAAAAAAAAAAAAAAAGCCTCACTGAGAAAATGCTACTGAGTCAACCTATAAAAACGTTGGCACTCAGAGGGCAGCAGGAGAAAGGGGTAGCAAAGGAGATGGAGAAACAGCCGCCCAACGCCAGAGGAGACCCAGTCCCAGAGGGCAAGGACAAGGAGGACTTTAACATGGAGGGGCTTGGCTGAGCCAGTGAATGTGGCTGGAAGGCTCCAAGGCAGGGGTCCTGAAAGCTTCAAAGAGCCACAGGGGGCCAAGAAGAAATGGGGGGGGTGGTGAGAACATCAAGGCAGAGAAGTGCAACAGAAGTCATTTCCACGAGTAGCAAGAACCACGCTCGGAGTGAGAGGCCCAGCCCAGAACACACATTGAATTTGGAAAGTTGGATAAACTAGTCCCCCTAAATAAGACTAGTGCCCCCGAGGCCTCCTCACTGGCTTGGGGCAAGGGCGGAGGACTTTGGAGGCTGGCAGGAGAGGCACCCTCCAAACCAGGTTCTCCCCAGCAGCCAGAGCTACCTTCTAGGTGTACCAGCCAGGTCGGAGGAAGGAGGAGGAAGGAGGAGGAAGGAGGAGGAGGAGGAAGGAGGAAGGAGGAAGGGGGAAGGAGGAAGGAGGAAGGAGGAAGGGGGAAGGAGGAGGAGGAGGAGGAGGAGGAGGAGGAGGAGGAGGAGAAGGAGAAGGAGAAGGAGAAGAAGGAGAAGGAGAAGAAGGAGAAGAAGGAGAAGAAGAAGAAGAAGAAGAAGCCCTGCATACTCAGCCACCGCCATCCCGTCACCCTCCTCGAGCCCACTCTCCCTGAGCTCCTTTTGGGCTGTCCACCCTGGCAGATGTTTTCTAGTCCAAGGCCTGTGCACTTGCTGTTCCTTCTGAACAGACACCCTTTCCCCCAGTAGCCACCTGACTGAAACCTCGCCTTAGTGTCCCCTCATAGGACAGGCATTTCCAGACTCAAAAGCACCCCCATGAAGCCTGTTACTCCTCATTTCCTGAGCCTCTGCATGTGTCTTTTTGCACTTGTTACCATTTAGTACAATATACAGTCATTTGTCTGTTCATTTATTCACTAGTCTGTAAGCAGGGACTGTGTTCTTTGCATCACCAGCGCCTGGCATAGTGCCTGCCAATAAATATTTATGGAATAAATGAATAAATAGTCATTACTAGATGCTCAATAAATATTTAATAAATAAATGCATGAATGAACAGACTCTATTTGCCTCCTTCACTTCTCTTATCCCAGTTGTGGCTACCTATTGATATATTTTTAATTTATTAAAAATAATAAATAATCCCACAGGATTGGAAACTTCACAAGGCAGAGACCAGGGCTCACCAATACTTATTCAGCATCTAGCACCATGCCTGGCATGTTGGAAGTGCTCAATAGATAGTAGTTAATTGAATGAATGAATGAAAGAGAGAGGGAGGAAAGTAAGGGCAGAGGGGAGAGAAGGAATGAGGTGAGGGAAAGAGGATAGGAAGGAGGAAAAAAAAAACTATAGAAAAGGGTAACATGTTCTGATATGGAATTTTCTAAAACATGGTACATGCACCCTCAGATACCTACAGAATTGTTTTAGATCTTTCAAAAATTTGTATACAATAATTTACATTAGGCAGGGCGTGGTGGCTCACACCTGTAATCCCAGCACTTTGGGAAGCCGAGGTGGGTGGATCATGAGGTCAGTAGTTCGGAACCAGCCTGGCCAACATGGCGAAACCCCATCTGTACTAAAAATACAAAAATTAGCTGGGCATGGTGGTGGGTGCCTGTAATCCCAGCTACTCAGGAGGCCGAGGCAGGAGAATCTCTTGAACCTGAGAGGCGGAGGTTGCAGTGAGCCGAGATCACACCACTGCACTCCAGCCTGGGTAACAAAGCAACACTCCATCTTGAAAAAAAATTACATTAATTCATTATGGCAAGTGATATTGATTTTGTACTTATGACAATGGTATAAAATTTCTTTGTAAAATACAGGCTGGGTGCAGTGGCTCATGTCTGTAATCCCAGCACTTTGAGAGGCTGAGGTGGGTGGATCACCTGAGATCAGGAGTTCAAGACCAGCCTGGCCAACATGGTGAAACCTTGTCACTACTAAAAATACAAAAATTAGCCGGGCATGATGGTGGGTGCCTGTAATCCCAGCTACTCAGGAGGCTGAGGCAGGAGAATCACTTGAACCCGGGAGGAGGAGGTTGCAGTGAGCCAAGATAGCACCATTGTACTCCAGCCTGACCATCGCAGTGAGACTCCGTCTCAAAAAAAAAAAAATTCTTTGTAAAACACATATAATCAGGTAAATATTGGAAGTTGATTAAAAGAACAAGAAAAGCAAGTAATAGTGCAGACAGTTGAAGATGGCAAATTTTGTGACTATGATGTGCAAACGACTGAATTTTGGGGCATTTGGATGGGTGGAAGAAGCCAAGTCTGGAAGTCATGGTCCCTGGTCTGTCACCCTTGTCCTGTCTTAGCTCAGAGGGGTGACCCTGGGCAGACTGCTTGTTAACTTCCCTGTACCTCAGCTTTCACAGATTTCAAAAGGGGACAGGTAACATCACTTGCTTGACACAGTACAAGCATTGTTACATCGTAGAGATGGCTGTGCTGAGAAAGCACAAGGGGTTTTCCCATGTGAGAGATGATTCCTAGCGCAGGGCCAGTCTCTGTATTATGTATCTAAATCCAGCAGGACTGCATGAATTTCCAGTGGACCAGATCTTTTCTGATTGGCTCTTGAGCCACAGCGATGCTGTCATGGACACAGGTGGGCAGTGCCCACCCTCCCTCCCCTCCTCTCTGTTCTCCATCACAGGTCCCTGATGAAGACATGCCACAGGTAACGAAGGTATGGAAGTGGCAGAGGTGATGTCAGCACAGTTGAGTTGCTTCTGTTCCCTCTGAAACGTTGGAGGACACAGATGTACACAGTGCCTCATCTCAGGAAGCACAGACATGCGCTCCTTTTCCCACCAGAAGAGCAAGTCATCTCAGGCCCCATTCTCTTGGCAGCAGCCCTCTGCACTGTGCCTGAACTCTCAGTGGCAACTGCCCTTAATCCTTCCCATTCCATGATGATGAGCAAAGGTGGGAGGGAGAAAGCTGGACAGAGAAAGGGGGAAGGGAGTGAGTGTGTGTGTGTGTGTGTGTGTGTAGGGGGAGGAGCCCAGGAGAGCACAGCCATGGGTGAGGGGCAGTGACTCACAGCTTTCAAGATGCTGACAGCCTCCTTGCTGAGCCAGACTGGGTACAGCACGTCGTCATGGAGAATGGACTCAAATAGGTCGTCCTCATTGTCGGCCTCAAAGGGAGGCTGTCCAGCCATCATCTCGTACATCAGCACCCCCAGGGCCCACCAGTCCACGGAGGGGCCGTACTCCAACTCTTGCAGGATCTGTTCAGGAAACCGGCAATGTCAGGCACCATCAAAGGCTCCCAGCCCAGTAACACCCGTGCTATGAACGCCCGTGGGAAGGACTTCAATTCCAACTTACTCCTCCCTACAATTGAGTCCTAGTCCTAGAAGTTCTAAATCAGCAAATTCAGTGACAGTTGAGTTTGGAGGCACTATGCTGGGGGCCGGCTATCATCTTTCCAAAGTCAACATCGACAGTCTGTCTTCCAGTGGGAACAAATTCCTATTTCTTTGAGCACCAGATAAAGTTCCTGACTGGCATGAGGGCCACGTTTAAAAACACTGCATATTTTGACACTAAAATCAGGGTCAGGGGAGCATGATGCAGACTGAGAGAACGAGCGAGCTGTAAGTGACTCAGAGTGCAGCGAGGTCAGGTCTCTCATCTCACACAGTCCAGGGCACAGCTCACTGCCTGAGTGGAAAGTTGAGCAGAGGTCTTCTTTAAATGGTGCAACACTCAATTTACCTGAGCCCTGTGCTCCTGGAGAGGAAACCGCAATGAATAAGTCTCCCCCACCCTGTAATGGTCTACCTATAAAGGACCACTATATTCTTGCATATTCTAAGAAAAAACCCATCTCTATTGTTCATCATGATTCCCATAAGATCCACTGAGGAATCCCCCGCTTTGCCTGCCTCTACGAAACCCTAGGCCCCCTTCCTTTGGGGCCAGCTTCACTAATGAATCCCCTATTACAATAGCCAGAATCGAACCATCTCCTTGATTGTCTGGTGCATTTTGTCTTTGACAATGGTCACTTGTCTTATCTATGCTGTCTCTCTTTTTCCTCTAGCCAAATGTGTAAAGTCAAATTCACTTAGATTAAATGCATGTATGACATGATGCTACTGAATACAAGACATCTTTTCTGGCTGGGCGCAGTGGCTCACACCTGTAATCCTAGCACTTTGGGAGGCTGAGGTGGGAGGATCACTTGAGTCCAGGAGTTCAAGACCGGCCTGGGCAACATGGTAAGACCCTGTCTCTTAAAAAAAATTAGCCGGGCATGGTGGTACATGTCTGTAGTCTCACCTTCTCAGAAGGCTGAGGTGGAAAAATCACTTGAGCCCAGTAGGTTGAGGCTGTAGTGAGTCATAATCATGCTACTGCACTTCAACCTGGGTAACAGAGCGAGACCCTATCTCAAAAAAAAAAAGGATATTTTCTGATTGGCTATTCTATTTGATCTGCTCTCCATACACATATGTCATAAATACATGATACACACACATATAAATATGTAGCAAGTCAATGATATATATATATATATATATATTCATATATATATGTATATGGAGATGAGATCCAATAGAAAAGACTAGAATTTAATATCACCTTTCAGCTATATAGAGCTTTGTATTTTACAGTATGCCTTTAAAATATAACATATATAAATAAAATATGTAGCAGGTCAATGATGTGTTTGGCTCAGAGGAAAAATAAATGCTGAGCTATCCCCTCTACAAGGAAGAGATCATGAGGTGACATTCCCATTCCACAATTATTTTCTCTTCTTATTAGAGTGGGATTAGGCATGGCTCAGCCCAGAAACAGGAGGGTGGATGAGATGACCTATCCAGGTCCATAATTCTATAAAGAATTTTAAAAAGTGAAGGAGAAACAAGGTTGGAGTGCATGTCCTGAAAGGGGTAACACTTTGAGGACCCTGAAAAAAAAAGGCAAAGTTCATGCCTAGTCATTCCAGCCCATGGGACACCTTGGGCAGATAACATCTCAGGCTGGGGACAAGGCTCCAATTTAGTTCTCAGATTTCATGGTGGTCAGGGAAGAGGAGGCTGAATTCAAGTATCTGAACTTTCTGTGGTCTACTCAAAATACCCTTCTAGAGGTTACAAATTGCTTAGGATGAACTAGAAAGATTTGGATAGAAGAAGCATTTAGAAACAGTTAAAATACTCACAGTTTAGAATCTTCTGAACTTGGAATGAAAAGGAATTTGAGAAAATGCAGCCAACTCTACATTACTTGGGGCTGGTAATCTGTTTAGCTAATACCTTTGGTCTAAGCCCAGTGGTTAGTGTTCCTTGAGCTGTAAGGTCAGAGCTATGGGCTCCACTGTCTTGAGGAGCCAGTGGTTCTGCTATGCTCCAAAGCCAATGCCAACTCCTCCCTCAACCTCAAAAGACACATCGCCCAACTTAAGACCCCTGCCTGTTCCTACGAGTTGCAGGCACTTTCTCACTTTCCACATACCACTGCGTCGTTAGTTATTTTTTCATGGCCAACTGTCTCCCCGGTGCAACTATGAGGTACCAGAGGGTAGGAACTGTAACATGCTACTTAGCCCACTGCTGTGGCCAGCCTGTTCTATCATCCAGGAGACAGTCAACATCTTGTGACTGGCTAGCATGCATGGCCACTGTGTGTATCTACTGGGCATGCTCCCTTCTCTTCTGGCCTCAGGGGACACTGGGTGCTACAGTGGCCGCCCTCCAGCTTCTCGGAAGGAGGCAGCTGGGTTCTGTGCCTTCAGGGGGTGGGGAGAAGGTGGCTTGTGTGTGCTGAGACTGGATAGTGCTGTGGAAACCACAGAGCTGCCCTGCCACCCTGCTCCAGGCCCCTTCCACAGCCTTCTCATTTTGGGTGGCATCTTTTGTAAGATTCCTTTTAGGCTTGACTCTGATTATCTGCTTCCTAATTAACTGTCGGCAGTGGATCTGGGCAGAAGGGCAAGGCTTCCATGCCACGGGAAGTCACCTTGTGAGTCAGCCAACCCCTCAAGTGCGTCAGAGCTCGGGAGAAGGGAGAAGGCATTGGCCCTGATGATGCTATTACCAAAGGCTGGTGGTCACTTCCTGGGAAGCAGGGGCTGGGAGTGGGAAAGCAGAGGGAGTGCCATGGGGCATACCATGTGGCAGGAAGATAAGCCTTGGGGCAGACCTCATGCCTCCGAAGGTGTCTCTGGTTTTGAGGTTAGCTTAGCACCTTATCACCTCTCCCATTTGAATAGAGGCTTCTGCTTTCTCAAGCATTTCCATGCTCTAATCTCATTAGATTCTCAAAGCAGCTTGATGAGGTAGGTAGGGCAGGAGTTGTGGCTCCCATCTGAAAGATGAGAAACCTGAGACTCAAAAACATTTTGTGACTTCATCAAGTCATCAAATGTACATGTGTGCATTTGTGGTCAAGTCTGGACTCAAGACTCAATTCTCAGGATTGTGTTTCCTATCTCATCACACAACCCAACAATGATGATAACCATGAAGCCACCATTTAGCCAGCGCTCCCTGTGGGCTGGGCACTGGGCTAATGCTTTAGAGGCATAATCTCATTTAATCTTCCCAGTAGCCCTCGATGAAGGCAGCAATACCTTTATCAGCTGTAATTTGCCTACAGCAAGACCAGGGATTGTCATTGCCAGTGCAGAGATGTTTCTGCATGGTGGGCACAAAGGCCAGAGCAGGAAGGAAGAGTGTCTGTGCTTCATTGTGAACAGAGATCAGAGTTGTTCATTGTGAGTCTCGCCAATGGACTGCTTTTCATGAAAGCTGAGTGGCTATTTTGTTCATCATAAAGTGAATCTTCTGTCTTGGGTTGGGTCCTTAACTATACCATGGGCTGTCAACTGTTAGACTATGGCTTCGACTTACAGAGGAACTGGAACTGAGTATTCTGACAATGAAGAATGAATGAAGAAGATGAGAAAAGCAGTTCCCTGTTGAAAGCTCTGGCTTGTATTTATTGCTCCTTGAAGGTTGAATTCCTAGTGTTCTTGCTAAGGGAATACACTCACAGAAAGACTGAAATCCCTACTCTTCAGATCTCTTAGAAGATAAAGGTTCTAAAGGGAAACTACCTATCACTCATCACCTTCGCTTCGAGATGTTCCTCAGGCCTCCCCTGTCTTGTGTGGTCTGTGGAGCCTCCTGACCATCAGTCCCTCACTCCCTGCCTTCTGATCTGCATGGCTGTGGCCTGCCTTCTTCCTGGGATGGATTTGACTAGGACTCTCCTCCACTGGAACCCTGAGTGGGTCCACAGATCCTACAGGATCAGAGCCACATTCCTTGGGTCTTTATCCCAATCTCATTCATTACCATGAGCACCAGGAAACCCTGTGATCTAGCTACACTTTTTAACTGTCCTGGAAAAGACCAAGATGTTTTTGTCCCTTGGCCTTTGCTCATGTTGGAATGTCATAAGTTCTCATTTTTTAACAAACTTTCCTAAGATCCCGATTTGTGTGCCTGATTTTTGTGGCAGTACCCAGATTAGAAACACAGACCCTGCCCTCAAAGGATCCAGGGCCCAGGGACACTGAACCTCCTTTCCTGTCCTGCCCCCGTTCCAATCCTGTTGTTTTCAGGAATACCCTCCCCACCCCTTCCGCCAAAGGAAATCCTCATTCTTTACAACTCAATTCATCCACCAGGTGCTCCAAGAAGCCTTTCCTGATCCCTGAGGATACCATCTTGTTTTATGTGCCTATTTATTCTGCTTAATTAGTTGTTTACTTATCTATCACTCCCTTTAGACCAAAAGCTTCTTTAGAATAGGGACAAGTGTCTCAGTCAATTCTTTATCTCCACATTGCTTTGTGCCTAGCAGGTGCTCAAACAATGCCCACTGAAAGAAATGAGCTCTGAATGTGCTAATACCTATCTGCCATTTTAGGGCGATGTTTAGTGGGGATTGGTACTTCTTTCCTATCTTACATGTCTCAGAACGATGAAGATCATTTTGATTGTCTATGACAGGCCATGTCTTAAATCTGAATTATATCACACTAGGTATCTCTCAGTTTGGGCTGGAATAAGGCAAAAAAACACTTCATGCCGAGCAAAACATCCCAAACAACTATCACGAAAGGCAACCTATGGGAGTGGTTCACAGTGAACATCTCTGATATCTGTATATAATGAGGCACAGTCACTCTCCTCTTCCTGCTCCATCCTGTGTACCCACAGCATAGAACTGCCACTATGTAGGAAATGGCAAACAGTTCCTGGTTTTACTGTTAGCAAATTGTAGCTGATAAAGTGAAGTGCTCCTATGATCAATGATGCTCCTTTATTCTGATTTTATTTTTTACTTTTTTTTTTATTGAGACAGGGTCTTGCTCTGTCACCCAGGCTGGAGTGCAATGGTGCAATTATGGCTCACTATAGCCTCAACCTTCTGGGCTCAATTGATCCTTTCACCTCAGCCTCCCAAGTAGCTGGGACTACAGGTTTGCACCACTATGCCTGGCTAATTTTTGTATTTTTTGTATGGACAGGGTTTCACCATATTGCCCAGGCTGGTATTGAACTCCTGGGCTCAAGCGATCTGCCTGCCTTGGCCTCCCAAAGTGCTGAGATTACAGACGTGGGTCACTGTGCCTACCCTGTTCTGATTTTAAAGACATGAAAACAATAATAAAAGTCAACACATTTCTCTTGGTCCTAGATTTATTGGTGGTTCTGGACTAGGATGGGAAAGAGATATTCAGTAGAACTTGCCCGGGTTTAGGAAATAGCCTGTTACTCTCATCTCACTCATCATCTCCCCAACGCTAGGACTTTTTGACAGACATCAGTCAGCAAACTTTTTACCTTTCCTTTTCTCTCTCCTTCCTAGAATCCATCCTGGTTTTCCAGAGCCTTCCCCCAGCACCACTAGATGACCCCAGTGCATGGGTTTGGACCCCTGCCTCAGTCCTGGCACCAGAAGGAGGTGAACCTTTGCACACACGTCTTACCTCGGGAGCTATGTAGTCAGGAGTCCCACAGAACGTGGTGGTCGTCACACCATTCAGAATCCCTTCCTTGCACATCCCGAAGTCAGCCAGCTTGCAGTGACCTTCTGCATCCAGAAGGATGTTGTCCAGTTTCAAATCCCTGCAAGATAGGCCAGGACCATATTGTCAATACGTCACTCACCCCAACATAGTCTTCTTGAGTTGGGGGTATGTGCCTATCTTAGGGAAATCTCCAGAAAAAAAGTCCTGAAAGAAGCTTGCATTTCTTGAAACCCATCTCAGTCCAGGGGCTCTCTCTCATGTTAGTCAGCCCCTAACGGCACCTCCACTTTCTTCAGCAAGAGGGAGGAACTTCTGTAACCCCAGGAATATATCAAGACTGCTGTGGTTTAATAGATCTAAGTCAGTAGGTATACATGGAAGCCCTGCTATGCACCCAAATTCATATTAATCGGACCCTGCTGTGAAAGAAGCATCTACCCTTGTCCCTCATGAACTAACCATGGGGATCAGCTAGGGGTCCCAGCATGACACATAGGGACATCAACGAAACAGATAAGACCACCTAAGAGTCAGGCGCTACTTTATAGAGCACCTTGCGAGCTATCGTGTTTCAGAGCGGGAGACCACAAACAGCTAGTGCAGGCAGTGAGGGCTTCCAGGAAACAGCGCCCCTCAAGAGAAACTTGGCTAGAAGGTAAGGGTTTGATACACTGTGAGGAGAGAAGGTAGGAGAGAGGAGAAGGCCAATATAGCTGATGCAAAAGGTAGTGAGGAGGCCAGAGAATTGGGCCCCAGTGAATGGTGAAGCAAGACAGGAATGTTTTGCTCAAAGAGCCTGGAATGCTAGGAAAAAAAATTTGAAATGCATGCTAACAGCAATAAGCATCCTGCCTGCATGAGCACAATGCATTTATAAGATCACTTTCCTAGGGGCAAGCAGGCTGGGTGGGGGAAAGGTCTGGAGGCAGGAAGGAAGGCACATTGCTTATAATCACCTGGACCCACAGAGCCCACGTGGTTCTGTGCAGCAAGCAAGAGCCATAGGGGCATGCCAGTCTCAAACAGTGCAGCTCCCTTGGGGCCTGTTTTACACTTTGGGGTTCTGGGTAAGAATTCCTTGCCACCATGCCTGGAACCCACAGGCCTGACCCAGTAGAAGAACCCAGACTGGATGGTGGTCTCCACCCTGGGCTGCCCCCAACAGCCATTCTGGGATAGAGGGTGAAGGGTCTTGCAAAGAAGGCCCATTCGTCTGCACACAGAAAGCAGGAGGGGTCTGCTGGCGTCAAGATGTGAACTCCGGCCTCGCCAGGGATCCAGGCCTGAGTGCAAAGGTGGGGCAGGAAGCACTTTAGGACCTGCCTGCATTGTACCCATGACCCCATTTCCGCTTACAGCTGGGACTTCTTGAGAAAAAAGAGCATATAAAATGTGCTGCTCTAAGCAAATGCTCATGAACTACAGAAAGAACAGTGAGCCCAACCAAGCTGACCCCCTGGGACCAGGGTTCTCCCACCCCCACCCTAGCCACTGTGTGTGGTCAAGGCCCAGCTCTGGCTGTGGGTGATGGAGCAGTGAGACAAACACTGCGCCAGGACCCAGGGCCTGAGTTTGTAGCACTGGTTGTAGCTTTATCCTAGTAAAGTCACCTTGCTGGTTTGTGACCTTATCTGGTGAATCAGAATGACACGCTCCTGCTTGTAGGCTTATTTGAAGGACTAATGAGATGTGTGTGAAAGTAGAAGGTCTTTAACATTGTCACACTCACTTTCTTCATGAAGGAACCAAGTTCAAAGGCAACTGGATGAACTGTCTGCCCACTTGCAAATGTCTGAGTCCTTGAGAAGCTGACAGCTGGGGCCTCACTGAGTCACATGCCCCTCTATCCCTCTATTTTGTAGTATCCAGTGCTGCCAACTCCCATGACACACACGATCAACATAATGGTGATACTAATTGGAAAAGGAACAACAAGGATGCTTCTTTATGTGTGGGAAGCACTTCCCAGTTCATGATCCACGCTCAGCACTGTGAATTCCATTAAACAGTTCCATTGCACAGCTCTGTGAGTTAGGAGGAGCACACGTGGCAACTACCCTTACAGAAATAAGTAAGTGGAAGCTGGAAGAAGGTAGGTGATTACAGGTGGTGAAGGCTTGGTGGATCTGCTCTGCAAGCCAGCGTCCTTGTCCCTGTGTGCTGCGCTCCTCTGCCCTCCTGCCTTCACATTGGTTGACTTCCTCCAATGCCAGCCACCAAGCCCAACTTTATAAAATACCCCAAATGCCACCCCCTAAGCACTCTTTTGAAAGCCTTTGTTATGTCCGAGGAAGGACTTCTTCCAATTTTGTATAAACTGAACGGATTCAGAAGATTCCAAGCCAGCTTGAACCTTTCCCCTTTTCTGACTCAGGCTGTAAGACTCCGCCTTTCCTTCTGCCCAGGGTTGCCTCAGGCAGGGCAAAGAAGGAGCAAGGCCTCACTGCTCCCCAGCTCCTGCTCTTCTTTGCCTGCCCCTGCACTGGCCCCAGATGCTCACCCTCCCTTTGCTTTCTACCCTTTCTTCTCCCCAGGGGAAAGGTGGTCCAGGGTGGCTGCCACAGCCAAGCATCATCTGCAGGCAGCACGCAGCAGCTGCCCTTGGCTATGACTGGGGGAGGCCCTAGCCAAAATGCTTCTTCCTGCTGTCTTGCCACCGAGGCCTGAAGCCCACCCCTGGTCACTTCCTCCAATCCCCCCTCTGTATTTCTTGAAAACGCTAACTGTCCATATAAAACCAAGTCCAGGAAGAGTTAGGGACATATGTTCCTTTCCTTAATGACAGAAAAAGTTAGAGTGGGTCCAAAGACTTCCGGGAGCCAGAACGGCGATTGTCAGACTTTCTGTTGCTCTGGGGGTCTTCGGTTCCATTATAAATAAAAGAGCTCACACCTCTGGGACTAAACTTGCCTGGCACTGGGCTCTCAGTGGCAAGCAGTTCACGAGTAGGGTTTCAGTGGATGGGATAGCTCAGGGAAGCCCAGGGCCATGATGGCTCAGGGGTGGGTGTAAGGGCAGGATGCAGTGGAGGTGGAAGGTGGTAGGAAGAGAAAGAGCTAGTCCTTCCCTAAGAGATTCCTTCATGGTTTTCTTACCAGCACTGCTACCCCAGGATCTCTGCATTTCCACTCCTTATTCCTGTCCCAGGAGTCTCCTGTCTGTATGTTTTCAGTGCTGTCTCTTTGCTAGGGGCCTGTAGACCTTCCTGGGGAGGAGGACTGGGAATAATGGTTTCCCAGCCTTGCCTACTTTGGGGTCCTGCTGGCAGGGCAGAACTGGGCAGGCTGTCTATTCTCCTGAGAGTTCCCATGGTGTTCAGTGTTCAGGACATGGCCAGGCATGTAGCAAGTGCTCATCAAACTTGCTGGAGACTGATGGCTTTGCAAAGAGGGACAATTGCCCAGATATTAGTCCCTGTGTACTTGGTCCTCAAATACAAGGCCAGGGTACTTTTGAGGAATGGGACATTTTTTAAGGAGGGGGTCATTTTTTTAACAGAGGGGTGAAAATCCAAAAAAATTTCTTTCCCAATATGCGAGCCGATGTGACTAGCCTATACTCATTTATCTATTTGCAGTTTCACTCAATTTTTCTTCAATAGGTAATACATTCATGTGTTCAAAAAACCAAAAAGTATGAAAGGGCATGCAGTAAAAATTCTCCCTCCTGCATCCATTCCCTAGTCACCCTTTTCTCTCTCTACAGGCGATTTCTTTTTATTCATGCCCTGTGTATTCTCTTGATCATACTTTAAATATAAATAAGGAAATACGATTATATATTCATTTCCCCTCATTTAACTAAATGGGAGCTTACCGTACACATTCTTTGGGACTTTATCTTTTTCACTTAAAATATATTGAAGCTCTTTCTGTTTTGACACTTAAAGAGCCTTCTAATTCTTTATCGTGGCTATATAATGATCCACTGTATTTATTGGGGGACATTTAGGATGCTTCTAGTATGTGCTATTAAAAACAGTGCTGCTGTGGATAACCATCTACATAGGACATTTTGCATATATGTGAAGGTAACTATACACATTTCCTGGAAAATAAATTTCTGAATCAGGTACTATAAGAATGTGAATTTTGATGGATGTTGCCAAACTGCCCTTCTTGGTGGTAGAACAATTTATACGTCCATCAGCAATATATGACAGTGCCTGCTTCCGATATCCTTGCCAACATGGTATATTATCAAGATTTGGTAGCTTGATAGGTGAAAACAGTATCTTATTATATTATTAAGTTTCTCTGTAGGTTTGAGCATGTTTTCATGTATTCGAAAGAGATCTGTATTTTTTTCCGTGAATTGTTGCCCATTTTTCTTTTGTGGTGTTTGTTTTTTATCGATTTTTAGGAGCTCTTTCTATATTAGGAAACAAACTTCATGCATGAAAGGGCATACAGTAAGATAAGAATTGCAAATACTTATCCCAGTTTTTTGTTTGACTTTCGGCATTGCTTATGGTGGTTTTGTCATGCCAATATTATTTATTTTTATGTAATTGAATTGATGTTTTATATCATGGGTTTGGATTTTATGCCTTAATTTGAAAGGCTTTACCCATTTCAAAGTTATAAAAGTATTCTCCCAAGGTTTCTCCTAGTACTTTTATGTTTTCATTTGATAAATGTAAGTCTTTGATATATTTGGGACTTCTGATAAAAGATGTGTGATATATATCCAACTTCACTTGTTTTCAGAAACTTAGAAAGTTGTCCCAGTCCCATATGTTGAATAGGTCATCTTTTCCTCACTGATTGAAATACCACCTTTATCAAATACTAGTACTAAAGCCTCATGCGCACTTGGATTTTTTCCTGTACCTTTTATTCTATAACATCACTCTGTACCACTCTGTTTTAATTATTGCAGGTTTATAATGCCTTTTAACGCTCGGTAGTACAAGTCTACATATTATTATTTTTCAAACTTTCCTGGCCATTCCTGTTTATTTTTCCATATGAACTTTAGAATCATTTGTCTAGTTAAAAAACAATCCTGGTGATGTCTTTATTGTGAATATGTTTAAAGTTATAAATTAACTTAGGGAGAGTTGATATTTTTACGATGTTGAGTCTTCCCTTCTTATCCAATAATACTTTGTGTCTTTCCATTTTTATGTCATCTGTATCCCTTAGGAGAATTTTAAAATTCTCTTATATAGATCATGTAAATTTCTTATGACATTTTATGGCAGACTGCTGGTTGTCCCAATATCTATTCTCAATTTCTTCCTTTGTAAGAGAACATTTACTTTCTATTTTTTAAGCCAGGCACATAGCTATGCAGCCGTGAACTAGAATTAAAAGCTGCCCTTGGAGCTGGGTGTAGTTATGTGACTAGGTTATAGGCAATCAGATATGTGGAAGTCTCCTTAAAAGGAAGAGCCTTACTCTTCTTTTTCCTTCCTCCTTCTATATATTCTCTCTCTCTCTCTATATATATATATATATATGTATATATGTATATATACACACACACACATATATACACACACATATATATGTTCCTCTATATATTCTGTATATTGCATGAATGAGGATATAATGCCGAAAGTAGTAGCAGCCACCTACAACCATAAAGACAAGGATTAAGTCCTAGGAATGGTAACTGGACCATCAGCCTTCAGATAACTTTCATATGAAAAAGAAATAAACTTGTATCTTATTTAGAGCACAGTTGTTTTGGGTTTATATGTTAACTGCAATGGAATCCACTCAAAATAATCCGGGCTATTATTTTATATTTTAAATTCCTCTGGTAAATGGGGGCTTTCTTCTGTTATGTCTTCTATCTGCTCACACACGTATAGGCTAGGTATTGATTTATGTTTATCATTCTGTGCCCTGCCATTATACTGAACCTTCTATTTTTGTAACAGTTTTCCAGTTGTTTCTCCTGGATTTTTCAAATTGTCTGCTATTGATGATTAATTTACCTCTTCCTTTTTAGTATTTATACTTCTAATTCATTTCTTGTGTCTGATTGTGTTGACTGGAACCTCAAGAACAATGCTAAGTAATAACGGTGATAGCATCTTTGGTGGTCCCTGATTTTAGGAGGGCCACTCCTAGCATTTCCCCCTCAGCCTGAATGCCTTTGTGATAGCCCCTGTTGCCTGACACCTGGACTGAAGGCTACTTTACTCTCCACTCGACTGAAGACTTACGAGAACTTCCATGGAACCCCACTTCCTCCCTCAGTGCCAAGAGCCAACTGGGATGTGGGCTATAGGAAGGCGATAAGAACCAGGCTCTTCAGCTTCCCTCGAGTCCAGTGTGTCTTAACCTTGGCATGCTGTGACCAGATTGACATTTGGGGCTGGATAATTCTGTGTTGTGGGGGGCCATGGTGTGTACTACAGGATGTTTACTAGCACCCTGGTCTCTGTGCATTAGATGCTATGCATTAGATGCTATGAGATGCTATGCATTAGATGCATTAGATGCTATTAGTATGCCCCCTCTCCAGTTGTGACAACCAACTGTGTCTCCAGACATTGCTAAATGTCCCTTGCAGGCCCTCTGGTTGATGACCACTGCTCTAATCTGAGTCTTAAGCAGTGATCAGGGCTCTAATATGGCCTGGCCTGGATCACTAAGCCAGACAGAGATTTGGAAACCACGCCCTGGCTATAAGGAAAGGGTGCATTTGCCTGGCGCATCCTCTGCCATTTTATTCCTGGGAGACGGGAATCCTGACGCTACCAACCCTGCTAATATTTGGCATCCTCAACCCACATTTTTAAATGTATGAAGAAACTGAGGCTTAGAAAAGGTAACGTGTCTGAGGTCAGTAAGAGGCAGCGTGGGCTGACCCTACATAACTGCCTGTGACTACCTATTAGATAAAATGAGAGAAGTATGAGTTGGAAATCTCTATTTGATGCTTGGACTAAAATTCCTCTGGGCTGGGAAAAGAAATCTTTGTGGTGAGGAGAACATGGAGCCCAAGGGATCACAGACACTACCAGAGCAGACCCACTTCGAGGCAGGATGGCACAATGAAGGCTCTCCTGGAGTAGGAACGAAGATCTCTTCCAGAAAATCACAACATGACAAGAAAGGAAATTCCCTAAACAATGTACTTTTAAAATATTCTATAAAACCTATCTAAGCAGGAAAAAAATAAGACCTAGCAGTTATAGTGTAAGGGGAAAAACAAAAAGTTTGACTTCTAAGACCAACTATACAAACTAATTTATTAGGGTAGGAAAATGGAAAAGCATCAGTGAGTACAAACAGATCCCTAATGTGATTTTGCCGCAAGGTGGGGAAGAAATGGTCTAAGACTGAGGGAGAACTGGTGTGCAAAGAAGGTCTCGTATCAAGATACCTGCTAGAGGTGGGATGAGACCAGTGGTATGTCAAATTCTACTTCTAACTTGACAAGAAACTGACTTTTTTTTTTTTTTTTTTTTGAGACAGGGTCTCACTCTGTCATCCAGACTAGAGTGCAGTGGCACTATCTTGGTGCAACCTCCACCTCCCAGGATCAAGTGATTCTCCTGCCTCAGCAGGCAGAATTACAGGCACGCACCACTACTGTCCAGATCATTTTTTTTTTTTTTTTTTGTAATTTTAGTAGAGACAGGGTTTCACCACATTGGTCAGGCTGGTCTTGAACTCCTGACCTCAAATGATCCACCTGCCTTGGCCCCCCGAAGTGCTGGGATTACAGGTGTGAGCCACTGTGCCCAGCAAAGAAACTGACTGTTCATGTCTCTAGCAATGTGTCTAGAATAACTTGAAACACATATTTTGGCTTCTAAGAATTGCCTCCCAAGTTTGGCTATGCATGTATCTAATTCTGTGTATAATAATTTATGTATAAGAAGTTGTTTGTGGCTACATGTAATTTGAGATGTTGGGTGGGTCCCCAGATTTTCTCTTCCCGATGTCAGACAGGAAGTGAGGCAGCTCTGAATCTGTATCCCAACTCTGCCACTTACCAGCTGGATAAGGTTGGGCTGGTCCAACATATCTTTAAGACTTAGTTTCCTTATCTGTTAACTGGGGATAGCATTGCCATGATGGAATGATGTAACCTCTGCGAAAGCTCTAGCACAGTGCCTGATCCATGATATCCCAGAAATTCTGCCTCCTCCAGGGGTCTCTAACACT
Source organism: Symphalangus syndactylus (assembly GCF_028878055.3). Taxonomy (NCBI): domain Eukaryota; kingdom Metazoa; phylum Chordata; class Mammalia; order Primates; family Hylobatidae; genus Symphalangus; species Symphalangus syndactylus. Next base: position 94,810,154 of record NC_072436.2, read on the forward strand.
CATTTCTTAAAATACACATTCCCTGCCAGTGCAAGTCACTAAATCCCTAAAAATCCTTTTATTTTTGAAAAATACTTACGGTCTTTTATGTGTATAAAGCACTGAGATAGATGCTGTGGGATGAAACATATGAAGTATATGCAACTGTAACTTAGGGGAAAGGGACAAATGATGTGGAACAGAGATGAGACTGACTGAGACTTTTAGCATAGCCCGGTGAGAAAGTCAAGATTCCTTTCCCTGGGACTGGGGAATGACACTGTGCACGGAAACACAAAGTTCCCAGGGAAGAAAGCAAAGACAGTGGGGCTCACAGGTAGGGGTGAGGCTGTGCAGATGTTGATCAACAGGATTCATGCGACATCTTCCAGACCCTTAAACTTCTCACGACTGGCTGCCACTGTGTGCTATCACATACAGTATCACTTTCCTTCCCACAACAGCCCTGGGCAGCGGGTATCATCATAGGTTTGCAGATAAAGAACTTGAGGTGGGGTGGGGGTGAGTAAACAAGGCTAGGGAGGTGACTGGGACCTGAACTGTAGATGTTTGGTGGAATCCTGTTTTCTTTACCCTGCACCTCAGCTATCTCATCTGAATTTATCCTTTCCAATTTGGAAAAGTGTATTTTTCTATATTGATGGTAGATTCCCTAAGAATAATAGCCAGAAAACTCTCCTTCTGTAAACCATACAGCATCTAGCAAAGAGTTAGCACGCGTGAGGCCCTTAACATATCAGAAAGAATAGGAAACAATTCTTTTATGCTTGACTTGAAAATTCACCACAGAAGAGCCCTGTAATGCTCCTTTATTCTTCTCTCGTTTTCCAATGCCCTCACTTCCCTGGCATGCAAATTCCACAAAGCTCAGGCCTGAGTGCTGCAGAAATAACAGCAAATTCCTCCAGTTACTTGAAGATAAGAGATTAGAAAAATTACTTCATGTCCTAGAGTAGGCCCTCGACGGAGATTATGAAGAAATCCTGCTTGTTTTGGGACAAATAGTGGAGACTTGTGAATGACTGTGGTCAATTAGACGGGAATATTGGCTCTTCTGGCAGATGTTACCAGGCACCTTCATAAATTTAGCAATACACTTGAGAGAAAGACGTTTTTTGCAGCGCAACATTGTGGCAAATGTTGGTGACTGGCAGGCACCCTCTTCCTGACATTCTCTACACAGGCACCTCCCATCACTCTCAGGAAGCAAGTCCGTCAAAGACCACCGGAGGCCAAACACAAAGGCAAGCAAAGTGCATCTATTGCCCCTCCATAAAAAAAAAAAAAAAAGCGTAATTTGTTTCTGAGCCCAAGGTAAATTTTTTTCAAGTTCTCCATTGCAGTGCTGATAACCGAGAGTCAACGATAATATTTCATTCTGGGCCAATCTCCAGGGAAAATCTTCTCCAAGTCTTTGCATAGGAAAATTCAATTCTTTAGGAGCAAAATAATTAATTACTTTTCTTCTTCCAAATGCTTTTGTATCCCAAGCTCAGTGTCAAATCTTTTCTATCTCTTACTTCATTTAATCCCACAAGTGCTCTGTGAATCTGGTAAGACTATCATTATCCTTACCTGCTAGATGAGGAAAAAGAGTTTGAGGGGTTATTTAACTGGCCCAGGACACACGGGTGGTGAGTGAGCAACAGAGTCCACCCTGCCTGACCCCACTTCCATGCTCTGAATCACTTCATTGTGTTGTTTGAGGAGAAAAAAATATACATTGTGTCTATACGCCCACCCTTTCATGGGATAGAGAACACAGTTGTAGTTGTTGGGGTGGTGGTTGTTTCTAACTCATGGAAACATGCTTATAAGATGTAACAGATAAGCCAGACAATGCTATTTTGATCAAATAGATGTCCTCTCAACTGGAGAGAGAAGACTTTTAGCCACTACACTGACAGTTGGAAGCCTGAGGTGTCAAACAACATCTCGGTTTGAAGCCAAAATAAATAGCCGGTACCTGGTTGATCCTGCCAATAGAAAAAATAATAATAAATAGCCTGTGGCTGTACCTGGGCATTAAGCCTTGGAATCACTACAGAATTGCTTATCTGATTGCATGATCATCCAATTACTTTTTTTTTAACCCATAATAATGAAAGTACATTCTTATCCTTAATATTCATGGATAAAATCCTGATCCCTGCTGAAAGGAAACAGGCATTGCCTTGTGTTTCCAGCATGTGGGTGAGCTACCCTGATGATCCATCGTGACACTTACACCTAGTTCCCCTATCTCTCTCCAGGCCAATCAACTTGGTCATCAAAACAGCTGTTTGGGCAGAGCCCAGGACAGAGTGACCACAAGCAAGTCACTTTTCTGAGCATTACTGTCCTCAAATATGAGATAAGACGGCTGGATGAGTTAATCCCCAAGGGCCTTTCCAGTCTAAGATCCAGGAAGCGAAGGCAGCTGGAGCCCGTGAAAGAACTTGCTTGAACTTGCAGTCCTGGCTGTTGCACACCAAATGTTTCCCCTTTCCACTTTGGAGCAAACCTTTGCCAGCAGGCATTTTTACACCAAATGTAAATCAAATGATGCTCCCCTGCTGCTTGCATTCTTCAATGGCACCCCAGAAGCAGGGTTGTTAGCATGGTGTGAGAGGCCCTTTGTGGTCCCCCACGGCCTTCTAGCTTCATCTATCCAGTTTGGATCAGGAGAGTGTATGATGATGGATAAGGCTAGAAGGCCAGAGGAACCTTCAGATGGTCCCTGTCTCCTGTTCCACTATGAGTGTCTATCCTCCACAAGGGATCATTCCATGAGGGCAAGGTCTCCAAGTCCCCACAGTGTCTGATGCATCCCAGTGTCTCAATACCTACTGGTCAAATGGATGAAGGAATAAGAGCAGAAAAGTGAATTCACAGATCGTGGCCCCAAGCAGCCAGATGATGTGAACATGCATTTCCAAATAATGTATGGAATGACTAAAACATTTTTATTGAAAAGTATTAAAACTAAGGCCAAAACCATCAGAGGCAGCTGAATCCAACATTCTCTTGCACTCCCCAATCCATTCTCCCTATTATACTCAGGAAGAGAACCAAGAAACACCCCCTTGTTGTGAGGTCTCTGCCTTTATCCCAAAGATGCCTCTCTTGGCCACTTTACCTGAAGCAGCCCCTCACTACCACCCCCAACCCTTCCTTTAATCTCAGTCACAGCACTTTGGTCAGCTCCTCTACAACAATGACCACAATTTGTTGTTATTTTGCTTATTGCCTTGAGCATTATTGGTTTCCTCACATGAACTCCAGGAGAACAGAGATGGTGTCTTCGTGTTCACAGATTGGTCCTCAGGGCCCTGCAAAGTACCCAGAATTCAATGTTCACTGAATTTCAGAATGAAATGATGGGCAGGGTCTTTATGAAGTCCATTTTAGCATCCATCAAATTGGCGGCATGATTACGACTAATGATACATTCATTGTCTACTTGCCCCTACTATGTAATAATTCTATAATAGTTATTGAGTTTCTACTTAGAGTCTGTTTCAGGATAGGGAGAGGGAAGAAAGACACAATCCCTGTTTTCAAGGAGAGGTCTAGGGTCTAGCAGGAGAGATGGACATGAGGACAGAGTACTAGGATAGCAAGTTCTAAAACCAGAGGGAGAAACAGGACATCATCACTGCCTTAGAAGGCAAGGATTGCTGGTTTCACCTCTTTTGGGCCCAGAGATTTGCAGCTCCAAGTCCAGCCAGCACTCTGTCATCACAGAAAGGGCCACTCCAGCTAAAGGACCAAGAGTAACCTTTCTGGGGGCGTTCCTGAAGCCTGGCGGAAGTGGACCATAGAACCCAATGCAGGGTCCAGAATTCCCGGACAGGAAGGCCAGAAAACCGCACTTCAAGCTCCTTCGTCAGGACCAGAAGCTGCCAAAACTAGTAGGCGTATGTCTTCCATGTCCAGCCACATAAGGAGCCACGTGCTAGGAGATTGGTTAGCCCCTTGTAGGTCACTCCAGCCCAGATAAAGAGCTGACGAAACACAAATGTAACTCCACACAATCTGACGGGGATGTAGGGAAGGCACGTCTTCCTGCAAAGTGGGGGTCACCCAAGTTACTTGGAGGATATCAGAGGCCTTACTCAAGGTTAGGAGGCTGAAAATGGACTGACCTCTGAAGGGACAGAAAACAGATTTTATTATTCTAAAAAAGAAGTCTTACATTTGTATTTGTTTAATTTGGCCATAGAAGGTATTTGCTTTAAGACCATGCGGTGCTTTCCAACGGCTAAGAAATGTGTTTGTGCGCGCACGTGTGCGTATACGCATATATGCCAATAAGAAGGGGTAAGGGCTGCCCTTATGCCCTGTCATGGGCCTAGACCTGTGGTTTGATGGACAACGAGGCAGCACAGGCTCAGGCAAATGAGGCACGTTAAGAAGAGTCCTCCTCTTCATCAAGGAGGACATAATCTGGTAGAGTTTACAAATCTAAGGCGATTAGAGATAAAGGCAGCCTCTGTTTCTCCATGTGATGGACATCTACTGAGCACTTATGACATACCAGAAAGGCCCAGGTTTTGGAGGGAGGCTGGAGGATAGCAGCAGTTCCGCTCATGCATGCTGAACATTATTGGTCCCTTGCAGGCACCTCACCGGACATGCTGACTAGGTGTGATATGTGAAGGTTTGGGCTGGAGGAAAAGAATGAATGTGGGTGAGATTTTTCGAGAACAGGATCACATATAGTGTGAGAAGAGAAGAGGGCTAGAAATGATCTGTGAGCAAGCACAACGCTTGATGTTTGGGACTTGGGACAGAGCACCCATAGAGGACTTTGGTGTTAGGAAAACCCAAAAAGAGAGAGAATCTCAAACAAAGAGTGTGGTCAGTCAGTGAAGGGCTCTGAACTTGGGTGGTTCAGAGGTCTTTTTATCCAGCTGAGGCCCAGGCAGATAAAGTCACGTGCTCTTACTTATATTTATTTATTTTTTCTTTTTATGCTTTGAGACTCTGATTTAGAAATAATAAATAATAATAATAAAAACAATAATTGGTTATATCTTTTGAGAAAAGACTTTCCAGACTAATACAGGCATTGTGTATCAGGGTCTGCCCAGTGAATAGCTTTAGTAAAGAAAGTAACTGTAAACCTCAAACCTGCCAATGGAAGAGAAGGAGAGTTCCAGAATCCACTTGGGGAAAAAAAGAAAAGCAAGCAACAACTCTTGGAGTGACACTGGGAGACATACCCTTTTTCAAGGCAGTAGAGTCCACATGTAGGAAGAACGTCATTCAGAGAAAACCCACCAGAGTTCTGTGTTCTCCATAAGCCTTCCAGTCTTCCAACCAAGAAGGATCCAGCACCTTCTCCTTTACCCACCCTAGGCTGTCCCTGAGGAGCAGGTTAGTTGGGGCAATGGTGACCCAGCCCAAATCAGCTCAGTGATCCTGGGCCCTCTCTTTCCTCTCCACTCCACCAGGCCCATCAGAAGGGGTGCCTATACTCTGGACATTTCTTTACTTCCTTCTTTTTAAAAATCACCCTTCCCTAAACTATGATCCCTTCTGAACTACTTGCAAATCTGCTTAGTGTCATTGAGCTAAGGTGGACCCTTATGGCTTGAAATGTAACTCCCCCCAGGGAACTTGCAGAGATGGATCAGAAGATCCAGGAGAGTCAGCAGAGGTGATAAGGTATGGGACACAGCTTCAAGACCACTTCTCAAATCCTGGCAGGAAGAGTCTAGATTTCCCTCTCCAGGGGTCTCCTGAAGGCCACAGCCTCACCCCTGCCTCTGACTCCATCCCCAGCCAACTGCTTCCTTTTACCTTCTTTAACCCAAAGACTCTACTGGGAGCAAGATTTGCATTTTCTTGAGGCCATTCAGCTAAAATTCAGAGTGCTGTTCAATCCCTGACTTTGCTGGCAGTCATCAGCTGGATTTATCTTCACACTAGAGCAGGTTGTTTGGCCATAGATGTGGATGAAATATTAGTAAGTTATATTCAAGGAAGACAGGTACTCAAAAAGGATAACCTATCTCTGCTTTGGGAAAAAGTGACCCCCAGTTTTTAAGCAAAGTCTCTCAATTATGATTCAGGTCATGGAAGTATCCTGATGGCACAAGGGTGCGCACACAAAGTATAGCAGACCCACATTTAGCATTTGTAGTTTTACTCTTCTCAAGCTACTCTAAGGGTCCAAAACAAGCAGCACTTTCTACCTGTGTACAGGACATATCTTAATGAGTTTTCTAATGAAGCTATGTGTGGGTAGGTTAGCTGGCTAGCAAATGAGTCAGACCAAGTGGAAACAGAAAAATGAGGTCTGCAGAAGGAATATTTCTCAGCCAGAAAGCAAGTGCTTTGACCAAACTGAAGAAAGGAATGTGGAATTTGTTGGTGGTTCAGATCTATGACAAACAAATCCTTTAAGCAGTCTATTCTGAAATAAAGAAATCATGACTTAAAAATTTATTTTAGCAAGTGCTATGACAAAAATTGAAACTTCAGTGAAAACTAAAAAGATAATTAACATGTGTTGTGAGAATGTACACAGACAACATGTAACTTCAACATTTCTATGTATCTATGTCATGTTATATTAATCATACTATATACTTTATTACATATAACAAAGTATATATAGTGTATAACAAAGTATGTATGATAAAGTATATAGTACAATTAATATATGTAATAGTATATTTATATATGCATATTTATATTTTATATGGTATAATATATACATACAGTGTAAAGATGACATAAAATCAATAAAAGTTTAATTATAAGTAACTTACTAGATTATATTTTGTGTTATTTGTCTCTTTCGAATTTTGTAATTATTTTTACCAACCCAATGAGTTATGCTAATAAAAATGAAAACAACCACAAAAACAATTATACCTGAAACCTTAAGAATATACAAGAGCAAAATCTGTCATCTTATCAGGTTAAAAAAACATTGCCATTTTCATGGGCTGATAGTCCCTAAGGGAGGTTAATTAAACAAATACTAATTTCCTAATCTGTTGATGACTGTCAAACAGCTTTTATTGCCAGAGATTAGCTGTTAAGATATACACCCACAACCATACCTGCTCTTTTTTGAAAACATAAGTGTTCTGATTTAATGGAAAATCACTGCAGGGCATAAGTATAAACTATAAAACAATTAAAATAATAAATCCGAATGGCAGCATTTCCCAGCAAGTCTTACAACATAACTCAGCAGCTTCTAGGAGCAAGGATCTGCCCTGGGCCCTGTAGTTTGCTGGTGCAAGGAGCAGGCACAGGCAGCTTCCTGTGGGCAGCCTTCAGCCAGCATGAACACGAGGCTGCCTGGAGTGCCCGATGGAAGAATGAGACAGTTGGCCCAGGGCTCAGGAGGTTCCAGGGCAGAGGCTGCCCACAGGCTCCTCGTCAGCTTGTTCCCTTTCGTAGAAAAAAACCCATACACTCATGCATTCAAATATTCATGGAGTGACTACCATGTGACATGCGCTGTTCTTGGCACTATGGAAACACGTTCCCTGTCCTCTTGGCATTTATATCCTAGTGTGGAAAGAGACAATCAACACATATAAAAATAAATAAAATAACGTTGAGGAGTAAAAGTGCTGTGAACGTACATGCTGAGATTAACTCTGGTCCATGCCCTTGTTTCTTTTTCACTCGTCAACAGCTATGTACTGAGCACCTGCTATGGGCCTCCACCTTCCTTGGATGGGAGGTATCATTCTGAGACTTGGCTTATGCCATCCACATGTGAAACAAGGAGAAAACCATGAAGATGCTGTGCTCACTGACGGTGCTGATGAGCCTTTACTAGTGCCCCTCATGTGGAGGAGCTCCTCGAATTCTCCCCCAAACTCTGAAATGGGTACTGTCATCACTCCCATTTTAAAGACGACAAATCTGAGACCTAGAGAGGGTGCACGTCTTGCTCAGGGGCCCACAGCTAGTATAGGGGTGGGAAACTAAGATTTGAAACTCACAGGCAAACTCTTAACCACCCAGTGTCTAGGCTAGGTGGTGGAGGAGGAGGTCCTGAGAAGCCCTGAGCTCCTCCAAGAAGGACCCACATCTGCTATGGCGTCCATATTTTCCTCAAGTCCATGGCACCTGCTCCAGAGTCAGGTGCCCGTGAGCAGGGCCAGAAATACTGACTGCCTGGTCACTCTCTGGTGGTCTCTCCCCAGGATCACTAACATTTCCAGTGCAGAAGGTCTTTAGGTGTGTGGTTATCCAGCCCTGACTTCTCAATGATGACACTTCACTGGCTTATCAACCTTATTTTTAATGGTCAACCACAGATCTATATTTGGGGCCACTGGAAAAGTGATGAAAAGATCGAAGATATAAAGATTAGGGAACATTTACCAAAACAGGGAGCTCCTATGATGCTACTTAAGGAATAGCAAGGCAGAGATGCCTGAGACTGAGCAGGAGAACGTGACATCTCCCAGGCCTAAGTTTGAAGATTACTCTGATTTAATAATATGTGAATACAATGTCTTAGTCTCACTTAGGTTCAGGTTCCTAACCCATAAAATGGGGATAACAGTACTCATTTCAAAGAGTTACTGTGATGCCTAAATGAGGTAATATGGAAAGGGTTTATATCAGCTCCTGGCACAGAGTGGGTGCTTAACAAATATTAGTCCCAATTGCCCTTCATGAGCAGTTTCCAAACTTGACCATTTAAACCACGAGTTCATTACCCCTTTCTCGCATACTAAAAAAATCACTGTCATGTAAACAGATTCCAATATCTGCCTTTTTTTTGTTGACTGATGACGTTACAAGTGATGCTGGAAGGGAACAACACAATGGCAAATGACAATAACAAAAACTAGAGGGGGAACCAGGTAAGGAATAGAAAGAGGATATCATTGGAATGATTTGTCCAGGAATTGTAACCTGGTGGCTGTACCTGCTTGCTTTCATTTTATCTTTACTGCCCACTGTAGCAGACTTTGTCTGCCACAAAGGGCGTACCTCAGTGTGTGAACTGGGATGCACATGGAACACCAAGGCTTGGCCTTCCTGATACTCCTGTGACTTTTGAGGCAATGGCATGAAGGCAAACCGGCTGTGAGCTGACCCACTGTGGTTTCCCATGGCCATGTCTGAGAAACACAGCTGTGGTCCGGCCTCCTTAGTCCCTGTCCGTTTTCCCATTGATTTTCCAGTTTGCCTACTGTATCTGTGAGCTGTCTCATGTTTTTCCAGTAAATTCTTTATCCGTGCAAGTTAGGCAGAGCTATGCATACTACTGAGAACTCTGATCGAACTCCCAAGTTCCAGGACAGTCTACCCCTTGATCCTCAATGGTAACAGGCTGCCCACAATGACAGCCACTCACTGTCAAAGGTTTACCAACTCAGAACTATCTCAAGATCCAAGTCAGTGTGGAGAGGCCCTGCTGGCCATCATACAATCCCCACAAGTGCACAGCACTGGTTGATAGCAGAGACCAATACTGTGAAAGGTAATCAAGCGCAATATGACCAGTATTACAAATGCAGTGGGCTTCTATGCCCTAACAGAAGGCTGGGGCAAAAAGTAGCTACTGGATGAATATTGCCATGACTGTGAACATCTAGAAGCTGAGAGGTTGGGATCAGATGCTGGTTTAGGGCGTGCTCTCTCTTTTATACATACAAACAAGTCTATACAGCTGTTTCTACTCCAGCTTCAAAATAAAAGAACACATCAAACATATTACTAAAACCTGGAGGACTCACTGTGTGGGACACTGTATTAAAAAGATCCTAAGAATCCAGGATTTTAGTGATGTGAAGAAAATATCAATGATAAATTGTTTAAGGGCAAGGGTCAACAATTTTGAACTGAACAAACCTGGAAGCTAAACATAGAATGGACACTGAAGCATCTAGAATTCCCCTAGAGCTAACTGGGAAGGCACAAATCTGTAGGCTTTCTGGCTCTCAAGCTTTCCTTTTTCTGCATTTGCCCCTGAACTCCTAGGCCAAAGGTCTGGAGGCTTAAAATAGCACTCACTGACTCTAGATTTTTAAGCTCAACAACACCCATATTTCAAAGGAGCTCACCTAGGACAAGTCTGTTAATGTTGGGTCTTAAGAAAACTGTAAACTGCTGAAGTGTGTCTTTGCTGTCTGTAGCCTTTCCTCATCTCACGCTTGTCCTGCCTCCACATCTACTGGCTCCATGCTCTTTGTAGCCCTCACTCATCAGCTCCCAGTAAAGGCTGTGACGGCAGCATTCACCCTCCCATGGGACTGCTCAAGGGAAGGGAGGAGGAAATTCACAGTTGTCAAGCCCTTACCACAGACCCGGTTCTGTGTTAGGTCCTATGGGGAGACAGAAGAAAGCTAAAAAAGAATTACCACCAGGAAAAGCCTTTTAATCTGATATTCGAATAGGAAATATATATTTAATTATGAGTAAATATCAAATAAAAGGTATGCCTATTAAGTGTTCACTTTCAGGCTTTTGCATAAACTGTTTCCTCTGTCTGTAACAGCATCCCCCAATGCCTTCTCTGGTCAACTCCCATCACTTTCTGTAAGAAGCATTCATGGACTCCCCCATGGGAGTCCATGTGGGGGTTCAGTGCCCCTCCTAAGGGGTCCAAGGCACTATACCTCCTCTGGTGTAGTATATATTACAAGAAAATGTGAATGCCCCCAATAGGCAGCGAGGTCTACAAAGAGGGGACAAAGGAACTGAGTATGGTTTACCACTGTATCCCCCCAGCACGCTGCACAGTGCCTGAGATGTAACAGGCCCTTAGTAAATATCTGATGGCTAAGAATGAACACAGGGGTTAAGAAGAGACCCAGAGAGATTTCTGTGGGTTGAATGGAATCTGCTTCTAAGACAACATGCACTTTGGAGTATTTACCAAAGAAACATCCATTAAGCACTTTTCTTCTGGAAACAGCATTACCTGTGCCAGAGATTGGATGCCAGGCTGGTAAAACAACACTGCCTGAGCCCACTCGGCAAGAACCGACCTGTTGGGGTATTAGGGCTCTGGCTTGGCGGTCCAAGCCTGCTGCTTACATCTGCCCTGCTGTTGGAGCAGATTAACTTGTCTTAAATCATTTTTAATCATTTTAAACAGGTACTTCACTCAGATAGAATGAAGACACGTACAACTGGATTTTGATTCACACTCCATTTTGCTCTGGCAGTAATCATGTATGCAATGGACTTTGATTTTCATGCTTATTTAATTCTAATGTGAATTAAGAATGACTCATCATCATAGGCAGAACATTGATTTTTCTCAGAATTCTCACTTATGTACCTACTAAGTGGCTGTATATACTGTGAAAGTATATTTATGCCTGTATTTATTGGCATGCATGAATTTAAGAGAAGAAAATTATTCAAAGACACTGAAAAGTGGAAAAATTCCATCAGTCAGTTGAATTTGGCTAGATGAAGGCAATGACTAGTTCATTTCTCTCCTGATGATGTATGGTTAACCATATCTAGGAAACCGACCATCCTCCCCCAGCCCCTTCTTAAGGCCTGCATGTAACAGCCACCTCTTGTCTAATATACCGACTTGAGAAAATATTTCTCTTTTTCAGATAAATTGACTCCCACAAATTCAAACTTTTATTTTAAATCCAGTCATTGTTACCTAAAATGTCCCCCCAAAGTCACTGTTATTGGCTGGGTACAAAGGAGTTTCTAGAGAGGCACAGTACATCAGCAACCAAACAGTCCTCCTTGTCAACCACATACCAGAGATGATGCCTATTTTCCCTTCCTATCAGTTTGTATTACTGAGCTCTACAGACTGGACGAACTATAGTACTGACCGTCAATTCATTTTCCCAAATGCTCTTCCCAAAGACTGTTCTACTAATATTTAGAGAAGTGTAATTGTAAATCAATTAGATTCCAATTTTCTAAAGCTTACATGCAGACATATAACCAAGCATGGCAGTAAAGAAGAACTTGAGAAATGGCTACAGGGAGAAAGTACTGGGCAATCAGTGGCTGAACAAGGCAAGACACCATTGCAAATAAATACCAAAGTCTCTTTATTTGTGCCACTTTGAGATAGGCCAAGTGAAACATCCCTTTTTCCAGCTAAGATTTAACTGTGTCTAAAAAGTTCCTTTCAAGACTTACCATATTCATCAATTACGTGGAGGTTGCTAGTGGAGAAATATTTTTAGTTGTTTTGGGGCACGTGATATTTTATAACCATACAGCACCATCATCCTTATCATTCCCCACAGTGACTAAGAATCTTTGCTGGATTATTAGAAGATCAGAGAGATAGACGACTGGGAACGAGCCCAGTCTTCAAAGAGTTTGTAGTTTGTCACACATAGATCGATGAGTGAAGTGTTGGGTACGAAGAACATGATCCCTTTCCTCTGCCCATAAGTGTGAACATAAATGCAGAGCCATAGATTATGTGGTCATTTTTCACAGAAGCAGGGGGTCTCTAACTGGAGAATGAACACAAAGTGATAGGGCAGTATCAAGGAAACTGATGAAATGAGGTTTCACAGAGGAGGTGATTCTTATTTATATTAGTATCAGTGGATAAAATTGAACCATTCATTAAGAGAAAATTCTCTATAGATTGCCATCTATTCATATTCCTTATTACATCTCGGAAGGCCGCAACACCATTAAAATTAGAAATAAGAATAGTGTCAGCCACTCAACACTAGTATCTCTCTTTCTTTTTTGTTTGAGATGCTATCTCACTCTGTTGCCCAGGCTGGAGTACAGTGGTGCGATCTTGGATCACTGCAACCTACGCCTCCTGGGTTCAAGTGATTCTCCTGCCTCAGCCTCCCAAGTATCTGGGATTACAGGCATGCACCACCACACCTGGCTAATTCTTGTATTTTTAGTAGAGACGGGGTTTCACCATGTTGGCCAGGCTGGTCTCGAACTCCTGACCTCCAGTGATCCGCCTGCCTCGGCCTCCCAAAGTGCTGAGATTGCAGGTGTGAGCCACCATACCCAGCCGTATCTCTTTATTAAAAAGCAAACATTTTAAAATCACTTTTCAACCTAGGATGGCTTGGTGAAATTGTTTGACACATGCCAACTGCTGGCACTCAGCACTGCCTTGAGTTAGCACCCCTGTCAATCAGTGCACACCTTGTAAACATTTGCTTCTTCATTCATTGTAGGCAACTTTATTTCTTTGCATTTGGAATGGTACAAATCCTTACCACCAAACTTCTGAGAGAGCTGAAGAAGAAATAGATACAACATAAAACTTGGCAGGGCACAGTGGCTCACGCCTATAATCCCAGCACTTTGGGAGGCTGAGGCAGGTGGGTCATTGGAGGTCAGGAGTTTGAGACCAGCCTGGTCAACACGGCAAAACTCTATCTCTACTAATACAAAAATTAGTTGGGCATGGTGGTGCATGCCTGTAGTTCCAGTTACATGGGAGGCTGGGGCATGAGAATTGCTTGAACCTGGGAAGCGGAGGTTGCAGTGAGTTCAGATCATGCCACTGCACTCCAGCCTGGGTGACAGAGCGAGACTCTGTCTTCAAAAAGAAAGAAAGAAAGAAACCCATAAAGTTTGCTTTTGTTCTATGTGATCTCAAGGATTCTAAGAGTAAACAGGACAAATCGCCCAACCCCTCAATAAAAGTAATCCCTTGCACTCGACTTCCCCCAAATGATCCTCATTTCAGCCTCACTACTTGTCAGCTACTGCCCCACAATTGCAGGGAATAGTTTAAGACATTAAAGCATGTGCTTTGCTTATCTCTTTACTCTCAGTTTCCTTTAAGCTGTGTGTAGACCAAAAAAAAAAAAAAAAAAAAAAAAAAAGGCAAGTGTTTTCCTTTGTAAAGCTTTTCCTTTCCTTGTATTTGCACATTTTTTTTTGCTAGTGAACTTAAGTCAACTTTCCTCTTAAAGTTTAAACATACATTTCAGAGACAGGTTTCAGAAACCACGGCCCCTGGGCAGTAATATTGCCACAATGACCAAGGTGATCTGGGAAAGCTTTCTAGGATCTTTCCTCAGATTTTACCAGGGAGGAAATAACTCAGTTTTACATAAAAAATAATTTGGCTTCACCAGGACTTTCCTGATTATAATGGTGACTAGTGCTTGTTGGTGTACTGCTAAAAAACAGAACAAAATAAAACAAAACAAAACAAAACAAAAAAACTCAGACTGTTGTGCCAGAAAAAGCCAGGTTTCAACACTGCGCCCCCACTTCCTGGCCATTGGACCTTTTTGCTTCATGTTAAAACTTGAAGCCTCAGTTTCTTCGCTTGTAAAATGGGGACAATGCTATCTAACTTGCAGCTCTCTTCCCAATGGTTAAATGAAAGAATGTACAGAAAACACTTACTGTCAGGCCCAGTTTAACCCCTCAATAATAATTATTATCCTTTATAAAAGTGAGGAACTTCATCTATCAACCCAAACCTGTGTAAGGTCAGAGGGATGTAACCTCGCCCAGTGAGGACTATTTACGTATTTCATCACTAAGGTCAGTTTTAAAGAGACCTATAAGTGGGCTGGGTGCAGTGACTCAGCCTGTAATCCCAGTACTTTAGGAGGCCAAGGCGGGTGGATCACTTGAGGTCAGGAGTTTGAGACCAGCTGGCCAACATGGTGAAACCCCGTCTGCTAAAAATACAAAAATTAGCTGGGCATAGTGGCATGCACCTGTAATCCCAGCTTCTCAGGAGGCTGAGGCAGGAGAATCACTTGAACCCAGGAGGCAGAGGTTGCAGTGAGCCAAGATCACACCACTACACTCCACCCTGGATGACAGAGCGACTCCGTCTCAAAAAAACAAAAACAAACAAACAAAAAACACAAATAAAGAGACCTAAATACAAAACTTACCTATTGGCAGAATGGTGGCTACCTCTCCAGGCAGTGGGTAGCACTGACTGAAAGGAGCCTAAGGAAGCCTGCCTGGTGCTGGGAATATGCTGCATCTTCATTTGGGTTACATAAGTGTGTATTCATGTAAAAATTCATTAATATCTAAGAACTGTGCACTCGACTGTAGGCCTATTATATCTCAATGGGAAAAAAGAAAGGAGAGAAGGAGGGAAAAAGGGTGAAAAAAAGAGAAGAATACTGGTGAATATAAATGATTTCCCTTGGCCTGATTTACTCCTTTTAAGTTCCCTGCAAACCCAACTTAGGAGAAGCCATCTCAAGGAGTGAGCTGACTGGCAAGAAAGAACAGTGCTGTCTTTTCTCCATGATCACATCTTGACTCCTGTCCACAGCATTCATGAGCATCAGTTTGGTACATGTTTAGGTGTATGAGGCCCTGCAGGTATGCATTTAGGGCTGGCACACCTGTCTGTTGTCAGTCCAAATGTGCTCACTGACATGTGCTGAAAGCCTAGCGTTTATGATCTTTGCATTGAATTTGGTGAGCCTGACCACCAAATTCCCATCCACCAATTGGTCAATATCTTTTAGGCATCTTTCACAAGCCCAGCACCATGCCAGGTCCTGTAAATTCCCTATGGGCACCTCTATAATATCTCAGAGTCCACTGTGTGATGCTGTACATACTGGGCAGGGAGTTGCAGGTACCTGTATGTCAAAGACAGGCAATGACTGTGCCAGGCACCCTGGTGTCAGACAGAACAGAACCAGGGGACATCTCTCAGTGTGGAGGGTGGGGCCCACTTCAGATCATGGGGACTAATCTCATGCCATAAAACATTCAAGGCAGTCTGGCCCCAAGAGGCCATAAACAATGCAACGCCTACTTTACAATGGGTGCACCAAGGTGGAAATGAAAATTGTCTGCCTGTGCATTCTTAAGCTTATTAACCCCAAGAATGCCAAAGCATTATTGGCATAAACATCTCCATAAAAATTGCTGAAAGGGTGGGTGAAGATACTCTGGTTAGATGGAGCTGTGATGGTAAAGTGATATTTTTAAAAGTTTGTTTTGTTTGAAACACAACTATCTCAAAAGAAAGGATTTTACTTTGGGAATGAATTTAAGTAGTCCAAAAGGCTCCTATGCTTTCTTAGACAATAAATTTTACAGCTTTGAATGAGTTGGGTTTTTAAAAATCATCTTCCTGATCAGGTAGGTCAAGTGCCACAGAGTCATGGTGAACAAATGTAACAGCTGTGAGTGGTGGGAAACTGATATTAATACATCAGTAAGAAGACAGGATTCTATTCAGACTATTCTAGTTTTTACAGTATGGATAGATTAAATATATTTCTTGACTTAATATTGACAGCAAAAGAAAACAAGCCTCTGGTTTTTGAAACGTGGGTGGCATCCTTTGAAAGAAAGTTCAATACAATCTGAGAAGTTACAAAAATGTGTTGAGTAGAGAAAGGAAGTGAAATGACAAATGGAAGTCTCTCCCTTATGCCTTCTCCTATCTTCAGAAGAGTTCAAAAAGCCTACACCATCTACATCTGATTTCTCCAGGGTCTGAAAAACCTGCAAATCTGGCTGTACTCTACCTAAACACCATGGCAAAATCTGTATAAATCTTACTAGCCAAAACAAGAGACCTGTTAGCTCACAGCTACTCCAAACCTTCAGAGTTACATAAGCAGAGAACTTTGCATCTACAGCAGGTTTTCCAGCCTGGGCACTACTGACACGTTAGGCTGGATAATTCTTTGTTGTGAGGACCGTCCTGTACATTGCAGAATGTTTAGCAGTATCTTTGGCCTCTACCCACTAGATGCCAGCAGCACTCTCCTGGCCCCCATCCCCAAGTTTCAGCAACTAAAAATGTCTCTAGACATTGCCAAATCTTCCCTGGAGGTAAAATAGCCACTAGTGGTTGAGAATCATTATGCTAGAGGAACATCAAGAACCACTTTTCATTGGGGAGGCGAAGAGACTATGGCGGATGAGTGTCTGAACATGAGGTCAGTGCGTTTCCTCCTAACAATGCTACTGCTTAAGAACCAAATTCTATTTTTTATCTGAGCTTCATGCTGGGAAGAAGAGTTTTCTAAGTCCCAGAATGACAGCATCTTTTGAAAACTTATGAACAAAGGAGCCCCAGGGCTTAACAGACAAAGCACAGCATCTCCAAAAGGTGCCCTAGGAGCCGCCCAGCTGCAAACTCCCGGGGTACCCGCCAACTAAAAGCCAGGAGAATCCAAAACATTCCGAGGTGACATTTTAAAAGACACATTATCATTACAGACTTCAACAGTTCTATCTAAATTCTAGCAAGAGGAATTGAGAATCCTGAAGCCAAATTTAAGACATAAGAGGTGATACTAACACACTGGGTGGAGTGTTCCTCACAAGCTCCATTTTGGTGAGAATCTACGTACTCTCTCTCTGCTGCCGGAACAATGCGTGTTTCTCAATCACTGGTTGAAAGAGTCTCTTTGCAAATATTTCTTCACTTGCTAAGCAGAGATGGTTTCTGGGAGATAAATCACTGGAAGCAATGTTCCTCTCCTAGCACTAATGGAAACCATACTGCAAAATGAGGCACTACGCTAAAAACTAAATTTATCCTGTTCAGCCTAGAGAGATTAGAAATTAGGGGAATTAGGAAAACACAAGCCCTTAGGGCCAATAAACCATATTTAGAACAATTTGTATGTATTTTATACTCAGGAATTTTATTTATGATAAGAATTTGAATGTCTCCCCCCACCCACTTTATTTATAAAGATTAAGTGACATCATTTAGCTAGAGTAAAGAATGCCCTAAAAAGAACTAATAGCCCAAGTTGTTTCTAAAGTTTAGGAAAGGGAAAAAAAAACCAAAAAAAAAACAAAACAAAACACCCTAACAACCCCCCTTTTCTCTTTCACAAAAATAACAGAAGGAAAGCTGCTACTGTAATCAGCAGTGATTGCAGGCATTTCCTGTATTTTTATATCAAGCTGGTTGTTTTTTTTCCATTACATACCCAGTGAACTTCAGTTAGGTCAAGACTAGAGAAAAACAGGACCAATTATGCCTCCAACCCCACAAATCTGCCTACTTAGCTCTGCTAATTTTATCGTGTTGACTCCATGGTTCCAAGGAGCCAGAGATAGGAAAACTTCCACGGGCCATTTGCTCTCTTCCTCCCGGAGCCGAGTTTGTGCACTTCCCCCTCTACTCCTAACCCATTTAGTCTCCAGCATCGTAAGATGGAACTTTTGCTCCATCTGTTGCAGGCTGAGATTCAGTCAGGTTGTTCGAATGAGACTCTTGGGTGAAGTCTCTGCTTTCTTGGAGGCTCCCAGACTCCCTGGGGTCATTGCTCTGGGTTTGCTTTTGGACAGGTCAATGCCCAAACCACCAGATTCCAGAGCGACTCCTATCCATCTCTAGGGATCTTTATTCTTATGCTTTATCTTCAAGAAGGATAAGAAAGTCTTTTTCCTTAGGCCTCATCCTCCATCTCTTTGGCTGTAACTTAAGTCCATTTCTTCGTGCTCTGTATTCTGGGGTTACAACAGCATGGGGAGCCTCCTTATTGAAGCCAGTTGTTAGGCAGTGATTATCAAGTAATAGCCTCATCTCCATTTTTCTCTTTTGTTAGTCCAAGGCTTTCCATGAAGAGTATATCGTGTCTGCATTTTTTGGATAATATTTAATACCTTACCTTGCTTCTGATACCAGATCACACTGGTTTTTGCAGCCAATGCAGTGTTTTCACAGCCACCAGTAGCTATTTGCTCTTTCAAACCTTTGGAAAAGCTGTGAAAACCTCCTTTACCAATTTGAGATCACTGTAGAACAGTGACAAGCTCTTTGGCCAACTTTGGGTAGTTTCTTTCTCCACTGTGTCCCACAGCTACCCAAGTGCCAACTCTTCTGTGTAGAATTTCCGGCAGGTTTCCTCCTGGTGATGGTTCCCATGCTCAAGCTAAACAATGATGTCATCATTTTAAACAACCTCGAAGGAGTCTCTCCAGTTGATAATTCCATAAAACTGTCCTCTAAGCTTTTCCTCTGGAGTTACCTGGTTCTGACCGTTTATTCTTCAATTATCCATGCTACTTATCAACATTTTTTCTTATTGTTCAGACTAATCCCATTGTTTTATGTAATTCAGCATCATGATTTCATGGACTATTAGAGCTAGGGTAGATCTTAGAGGTGAACAAATGCCATTTTGAAGTGTTTTACAGGATTGAGGATTAGAAATGTTTTTCTAGTCCTAGAGTTACCTCAGATGACCCCACTCTTTAAATACAGGTGTACTTTCAAGTCAAAACCTGACATCCTTAGCAACAACCCTGCAACTAATTGACAAAGATTCAGTGATTACCTACCATGTACCTGGCTCCACATTATGGCAATGCAAGGGATCAATAATAATAATAAGCAATTACTAAGCCCTTCCTATGTGTTTTCCCAAGTATCACCTCATTTAATATTTCACAGTAATCCCATGAGGTAGATACTATCCCAGCTTTTAAGTGAGAAAATCGAGGATCAGAAGGTAAAAAGAACTGGCTTAGGATCCACATGTGAAGGGAGGATCCCATCCCAGGAGTGTCTGACTCACAGGTGAGTAATCACCCAGCTTGGCTGAACTTCTGGCTCCCCAGAAGGTACCATGGGGAGCCCTGAAATCTCTGCCCATGTGATCTCTGGACCTCATGTAGAATTAATTTCAGAATCCATCATTTCAAAGCCAACTCAGAAAAATCAGGTTTTTCCTTTATAGGCTTACATTATTTTAGATACAAAATGATTTTCAGAAATCAGATCTACCCCCAAAGCAGGATTATTAGCCACAAAAGAGACTATGTAGTCAAATAAAAACCTAGAGAGGAATGTAGATGTATTCAATGTAGAAGCAGTATTTTTGCCCTGAGAATGAAGTCTCCCAAAAGGACAGTTAAAGGAGAGAACAATACTCATCTGAATGTGTAAACTCTGGTATGTTGGTTTTAAAAAGTCAGTCTATTTCCTTATGGCAAAGGAGAGAAACTCCCACCCCTCTGGTGCCCTCACTTGCTTTTGGGAAGAGCTCAGTGGCAGATTCTCCAGTACTTTTGATAGTCAATTTTTCTCTTCACTTTCCTTGAAACATCAGATTTGATTCTGAGCTATTAAAACTAAAATCCTCTGTGTCATGTTCCTTCTTCTGTGAAATTTGACCAATAATTTTCTTGACTGCTGGCTTTCCTTCAAACAATAGTAAAAGAAATCACCCTGCAATTCTTTAGATTCTCCAAGTGAAATGCCTGCTCTCTGGTTTTTTTTTTTCCCTCCCAGACCTAACGGCTGCAGTACACTCTCAGTGCTACTCTTTCTCCTTTCCCTCATTTCAGTATAGGATGTTTTACTCCTCCTATTTCTCTAGCCAGACCTTCAAGAGGCTTTTTTTATTTTTTTTTCTCCGAATAGGCATCCTTCTCAGAAAGAGCACCATGTGTATTGACTGAATTAGCGTCTCTGGCCAGCCACAGAGGAGGGTGGGGACAGATGTATAGACCATGAACTTGGCTAACAAGCAAATGAAGGCTGCACAGACCAAATCCCATCAATCAAAGGACCCACTTGATTTCAGTTAAGGGCAGACAGTAGAGGTGTCACCCCAATCCTCCTCACATAACCCAGCCTTCTGATTTCCTAATTGATTCGAAGTGTCAACAGTGACCTCAGCAGTTCTCCAATGTCCTTTCACATTTTTCGTAATCATCTTATTATTTGAAACTAGGATGAAAGCAACCAGGTCAATTACCAAATTGCTTATTACTGCTCACAGGGATGTTTACTTTAGAATCCTGTATATTGCAGGGTCAAGGCAGATCATGCCCACCTGTGCACACTGTTTCCTGAGAAGTCCTAGAAAGCAACGCTGACGTGACATTCTCCATCATAGAGGAGCGTGGTCATCTCTCTGAAGTTGGCTTACCTTGTACACAGCCCTAAGCTGGGTACCTTGGAGGATACAAGAGAAGGTGAGGTCATGGTCTCTGATCTCCAAGGGCTAGCAATTTGGTTGGGGAGACAAGACTAATAAAAACGAAACATTTCGAGACTAAGCAAGCATTACATCTGTACCCACACTCCAAAATCCCATAAGTCAGTGGGCAAATGATCATTCACCTTTTGGAGACATCTCACCCCAATCCTCCTGCCCTGTAACATTATAAAGCAAGCCCTTTCCTCTGTAACTTTAGGCCCTTGGTTGACACAGTCTTCTAAAAGTAAGGAAATTTGTATGTCTTATATCAAAAAGAAAATCAAAGATGAAGAGTCAGATACAAAGATAAAAGAGAAGGCAAAGGGTGGGATCACTCTCTCTTAGCCGAGTTCCCTGGGGTACCTGGTACCTCTGTGATGGGGTGCTAATTACAGATGGGGAAAGCAGCCTGTGTCTGGTTCCAGGCTGGCTTAATTATACCTCCGAATCTTGCTTCCATCTAAAACACTTATTTATAATTCAGACAAATATACAGATACCATGTTGTATATACACAGCATGAGATTAGATGATAAAGGGGTCCCCACTGGAGAATGCTGAGGAGCTTGAGAAGCTTGAAGAGAAATGGGGCTTCTGGGTTCCTTACACCCCTCTCAGCTTATTTTTCCAGCCATGTGTTTGGTGGCTCAAATCTCTGAGCAAGATAGACTAGATGAAAATTTTTCACTGTGGATTTGGGTTTTATGAGATGTGCATCTCTTTGTGCAAAAAAAGTTAGGTTTTTAGACTCCTGCCAATAGCAAAATCACTCTCCCTGCTTCACAGGGACCTGGCAGGATGGACAGCAATGTCTGGGAATGTCTGTCCTATGGAAGTGCAGAAGACCAGATGGCAAGAGGCCAAGATGACAGGCTGAGCTTAGCACCTCTGTTCTGCTTTGGATAGTTGATACTTGTGAAATACTACTTCCCTGCCACCTTAATCTAAAGAGAACCCGCCAATGCCTAGAACTGGCGGTTATGCTACACTGTGATCAAGCAGGAACATCAGATGGAACAATTCTCTAGCAGTGTGATTCATGTGGAGGGCCACTCGGGAGAGGTTGGACACCTTCATGGGACTGTCCCGGTATGTCCTCACCAGCCCAGGTCAATGGCACAAAAGTTCCTGGGACCTTCTAGAATACATAATCATAAGAAAGATCCCTAAACATATATTACAAAGATCTCAAATATTTTTTTCTAAATCTTGCCTTTTTCATGGCTTAAGTAATCCAGACAATTGGTCTAATCAACCACACACACATATATTTTAAACTCACATCAGTATATTAGAATTCTCACTAAATCATAAGGCACAGTGAATGGGCTTTCTTGAGGGAAAGGGTTTTAGATTCTCTTAAAAGCCTTGGACTCTGGGGCTGGGCACGGTGGCTCACGCCTGTAATCCCAGCACTTTGGGAGGCTGAGGCGGGCGGATCACAAGGTCAGGAGATCGAGACCATCCTGGCTAACATGGTGAAACGCCGTCTCTGCTAAAAAAAATACAAAAAATTAGCTGGGCGTGGTGGTGGGTACCTGTAGTCCCAGCTACTTGGGAGGCTGAGGCGGGAGAATGGCGTGAACCTGGGAGGTGGAGCTTGCAGTGAGCCAAGACTGCGCCACTGCACTCCAGGCTGGGCGACAGAGTGAGACTCCATCTCAAATAAAAAAAAAAAGCCTTGGACTCTGGAAGGGCAATATTATTTCCAGCCCTGTTGGTCAGGCAATGCCCAATCTCTGGGAAGACTGTAATCTTAACTCACAAAAATCATCCACAAAGCTCCCCCGTCCACTGGACCCTAAGACAGACACAGAAATGTCCTCTCAGAGCAGGCTGAGGTCTGCACAGGTTTATACCCCCGAGGTCTATACAGAACCTTGCGTTTTGTGCCACTCGACATACCCACCACTGCTGCAAAGCAGAGCCAAGAACCACAGGGTTCTTATGCGGATATGCTTCTCCCTGCTCATTTGGGTCCAAAGGCCCAGCGTGGCAGATGTTCAGACATTAAAAATGTGTCTGGGGAGTGAAGACAGAGGAAGTGATTCCTTCCCATTAAACCCAAACTGCAGAGTCAGATAACAAAAATATAAGAGGAAAATGATGAAACAAAGGAAGATGAATAACTAGCAGTATCTCGAATAGTCTTGAAGAGAAAACTGTAGAGACAAAGCCCAATCATCTATCTGAAGTCCCCACCACAGCCAGGACTGAGACGAATAAGTGGCTGGTCCTTGTTCAGCACTCATTGCTTTATGATATGATGGGTATGAGAAGGCATCACATGTCATGTCACCCCTGTTGCCTTCATCCCTCAGGAATCACTTTTTGCCCCAAAGCTACCCCTACCCAGGGCTAAGTGGCAGCCCCTACATGAGGCAGGTGAGCAGGCAGCACATCCCCCTTCCCACTGCAAGTCAGGGACTGCAAACTCTACCTGCAGAGATCTTTCCCCATAGGTCAAGACGTTCTCCCTGCTAATGCTTAAATTCTTTTATGCAGCCTCTGCCTTCGTCAGGTCCAAAGTACTTCTCCCCAGAGTTTCCAGCTCAAAAAGGGAGACTGAGCCACAGGGAGCACCTTGTTAAGAGGAGGAGATATGAGGACAACTGATGACAATAATAATATCTAGGATTTGGGCCCCTGCTAGGTCCTGACCACATTCTGTGAGGAAGGTATTAGTATAAATATTTTCAGGTGACTAAAATGAGATTGAGAGAGATTAAGAAACCTCTTTCAGTTCAGATATCTGTAAGTACAGTCTGGGATTCAAACACATGGATGTCTGACTTTATAGTTCTGCATTTAACTACAGACCACAGAATAAACACACAAAGACAACATACTTGCAGTAGCTGACCACAAAAAAGCAGCCAGAACTCTGTATTTAGGGTAATTATTCTCAATCTTGATGCAATCATAGAATTGGATAGAATTGGGGTGTCTAAATCAGCTGTGAGGTCCATAAAGTAGTTGGGCAGCACTAATACAGTAATTATAGTAATGGTTAATATCTAGTGCTCACTGCCAAACCAAATACTGGGCTAAGTACATTGATGCATTGTCCTATTTAAGCCTCACAATCTCTCTATGAGGAGGGTACTATGACAATATGTTATAGATTCTAGAACACACTTTTTTCATATTTTAACAAATCTGAAATTAAGATGCAACCTACAACCGGTAATTTTTCTTTTCAGTAAAAAAGCAACAAAAAAGATAGGGGGAAGGGAACAAAAAATGAATATAACAAATAGAAAACAGTGATAAAGAGGCCAGGTGTGGTGGCTCACACCTGTAACCCCAGCACTTTGGGAGGCCAAGGTGGGCAGATCACTTGAGGTCAGGAGTTCGAGAAAAGCCTGGCCAACATGGTGAAACCCTGTCTCTACTAAAAATACAAAAATTAGCCAGGCATGGTAGCACGTGCCTGTAATCCCAGGTACTTGGGGTGGCTGAGGCATGAGAATTGCCTGAACCCAGGTGGTGGAGGCTGCAGTGAGCCAAGATTGTGCCACTGCACCACTCCAGCCTGGGTGACAGGGTGAGACTCTGTCTCTCAAAAACAACAAACAAACAAACAAACCCAAAAAAACAAAAACAGGGATAAAGAGAGTAGATATTAACCCAACTATATCAATAATCACCTTCAATGTGAATGGTCTAAATACATCAATTAAAAGACAGAGATGGAGTGGATAAAACAAATAAGCAAACAAGCAAGCAAATGAAAACAAATCAAAAATCCACAATACTCCACTATCTGTTTTCTAAAAGAAAACCACTTTAAATATAAAGGCTCAGACAGATTCAAAGTAAAGGGATAGAGAAAGAATTACTATGCTAACGTTAATGAAAAGAAAGCTGGAGTGCCTATATTAGCTTCAGACAAAGACGACTTCAAAACAAAGAAAATTATCAGGCAAAAAGAGGGCATTACATAATGATAAAGATGTCAGTTCCTCAAGATGACCTAAAAATCCTAAACAGGTATACACCTAACGACAGGGTATCAAAACTGACAGAGGCAAGAAATGATAGAACTCAAAACCACTGTGGGATGTGATGATCCAGGTGGGTATATAAGAAGAAAAACAGATAATGACAAGTGTTGGTGAGGATTTGGAGAAACTAGAGCCTTCATACATTGCTGGTGGGAATGTAAAATGGTACAGCCATTTTTGGAAAACATTCAGGGAGTTCCTCAGTTACACATAGAGTCACTGCTTGACCCAGCAAGTCCACTCCTAGGTATATACCCAAGAGAAATGAAGATATCAGTCTTCTCAAAAACTTGCATACTAATATTTACAGCAGCAGGTAGAAACAACTTGTGTCCATCAACTGAGAGTGAATAAACAAAATGTGGTATATCCAAACAATGAAATATTATTCAGTGATAAAAGAAATTCTAATACGTGCTACAAAGTGGATCTTGAAAACATAATGTTAAATAAAAGAAGCCAGTAACAAATAACCATGTATTGTGCAATCCCATTTACGCAAAATGTCCAGAACAGGCAAATCTAAAAGGAAAGTAGACAGGTGGATGCCTAAGGCCCAGGGTAAGGGGATGGAAGGACTGGGGGATGATCGTTAAAAGGAACAGAGTTCCTTTTTGGTGTGATGAAAATTTTTTAATTTGATTGTGGTGATGATTGCACAACTGCTTGAATATACTAAAACCATTGATTTGTATACTGTAAATGCATGAATTATATAGCATGCGAATTATATCTCAATGAAGCTGTTACCAAAAAACTGATTAAACTGAAAGGAGAAACAGACAAATCCCCTCTTTCAGTGATGGATCAAGCAAGCAGAAAATCAATAAGGATACAGCTGACCTGAACAGCTTTAGCAACCAACTTAATCTAATTGACATTTATAAAATAGCCGTCCAATAACATAAGAATTCACATTCTTCTCAAGCTTGCATGGAACAGTCATCAAGGTAGATCACATGTAGACCAGAAAAACTGCCTTAAATTTAAAAGAACTAAAATTGACAAAAAACTTTCAGGTTATAATGGAATTAAACCAGAAATCAATAATAGAAAAATAGCTGGAAAATATCTAATTATTTGGAATACACTTTTAAAGAGCATATGGGTCAAAGAAGAACTCTTAAGAAATATTTTTAAATATTTTAAACTAAGTGAAAATGAAAATACAACCTATCAAAATTAGTGGAATAAGGTGAAAGCAGTGTTTAAATAGAATTTCATAGCATTGAATGTGTACATTAAAAAACAAGAAAAACTTAAAAATCAATAAACTAAGCTTCTGCCCCAAGAAACTAGAAAAGAAGAGCAATTTAAACCTAAGGCAGAAACAAACAAATAATAGAAATTAGGGCATAAATTAATGAAATGTAAAACAGGAAAACAATAGAGAAAAATTAATAAAACCAAAAGCTGCTTTTTTAAAAAGACCAATAATATTGACAAGACTATAGCCAGGCTAGCCCAGAAAAAGAGAGAAGACACCAATAACCAATATAGGAAATGTAAGCAGTGTCATCACTGTTGATCACAGGAACGTGAAAACAGTAATAGATGAATAAATACTGTAAAGAACTTTATGCCCACAAATTTGATAACTAAGTGAAATGGGCCAATTCTGTGAAAGATACAAACTACCAAGATTCACACAAGGAGAAATAGATAATCTGAGCCATAAAGTGGAATAGGCCTCTACTTATTAAAGACATCAAATCAGTAATTAATAATCTCCCCCAAAAAAGAAAGTATAAGACCCAGAGAGTTTCACTGGTGAATTCTACCAAACACTTAAGAGAGAAATGACACCAACTCTCCACAATCTGTTCCAGAATATAGAAGCAAAAGGAATACTTCCTAACTCATTCTGTGAGGTCAGCATTATCCTAACACTAAAACCAGACAAAGATATTACAAGAAAATATAACTACTGGCCAATATCTCTCAGGATCATAGATGCAAAGATTTCTAAAAAACTTAGCAAACCTAACAATGTATAAAAAGAATTCTATATCACAACCAAGTGGGATTTATTCAAGGTATGCAAGGCTGGTTCAACATTTGAAAATCAATGTAATCCACCATATCAATAGCCTAGAGAAGAAAAATCATTTGATCATATAAATTAATGCAGATGAAGCATCTGACAAAACCCAATACCCATTCATTATAAAAATTCTCAGCAGATTAGGAATAGAGGGGAATTTTCTGAACTTGGTAGGGAGCATCTACAAAAAAATTACTGTTAATATCATACTTAATGGCAAGCAGCTGGACGCTTTCCCACTAAGATCTGTAACAGACAAGAGGGTCCTTTCCCCCCATTCCTATTCAACATTGTACTGGAGTTCTAGTTAATGTGATAAAACAAGAAAAGAAAATAAAAGGTGTGCAGATTAGGAAGGAATTAACAAAATTGTCTTTATTCACATATGACATAATTGTCTATGTAGAAAATCCAAAATCATTGACAAAAAACTCCTGTAATTAATATGCATAATAGAATCGTTGCAGGATACAAGGTTAATATGCAAAAGTCATCTGATGTCCTATGTATTTGCAATGAACAACTGAGACTTGAAATTTAAAAAAAATACCATTTTCAGTAGCACACAAAAAAATTACATGCTTAGGTATAAATCTAACAAAATATGTATAGGATCTGTGTAGAAAACTAAGAAAACTACAGACGACTGACACAAGATATCAAAGAAGATCTAAATAAACGAAGAGTTATTTCATGTTCATGGATTAGAAGCTTCAATATTGTTAAGATGTCAATTGTCCCCAACTTAATCTATAGATTCATTACAATATCCATCCAAATCCCAGGAAGCTAATTTGCAGATATCAGCAACTTATTCTAAAATGTGTATGGAAAAGCAAAAGACATAGGGGAGCCAAAACTTTACTGAAGAAGAAGAAAGTTGGGGGACTCACATTACCCAGTTTTGAGACTTACTATAAAGCTATAGTAATCAAGACAGCATGGTATTGGGGAAATAATAGACACAAAGATCAATGAAACAGAATAGAAAGCCTCAAAATAGACTCAAATACAGCCAACTGAGTTTTGACAATGGAGCAAAGGCAATGCAATGAAAAAAGAATAGTCTTGACAACAAATGGTGCTTGAACAACTGGACATCAATATTGAAAGAAAAAAAAAAAGAACCTAGACATAG
Organism: Symphalangus syndactylus; assembly: GCF_028878055.3. Classification (NCBI taxonomy): domain Eukaryota; kingdom Metazoa; phylum Chordata; class Mammalia; order Primates; family Hylobatidae; genus Symphalangus; species Symphalangus syndactylus. Next base: position 94,838,198 of record NC_072436.2, read on the forward strand.
ACTTTACCCCTTCCACAAAAATTAACTCAAAATAGATCATAGATCTAAATATCAAACACTAAACTACAAAACTTCTAGAATAAAACACAGGAGAAAATCTCGGTGACCTTGGGTTTGGTGATGAGGTTTTAGATACAACACACCCAAAAACACAGTCTATGAAGTAAAACAATTGGTAAGTTGGACTTTATTAAAATTCAGAACCTATGCTCCACAAAAGACTTTTTTATTTGTATATACACATGGGGTAGAAATGCAATTTTGCTACATTGATATACTGCATTGTGGTGATATCAGGGTCTTCAGTGCATCCATCACTGGAGCAATGCACATTGTACCCATCAAGCAGCCTCCTATCACCCATTCCCCTTGACCCCTCTGAGTCTCCACTGTCCATCATTCCACACTCTGCTCACATGTGCACACATATTTTATTTATCTCCCACTTACAAGTGAAGACATGCCATATTTGTTGTTCTGTGTCTGAGTTGTTTCACTTAAGACAATGGCCTCCAATTCTATCTGTGTTGCTGCAAAAGATATGATTTCATTAAAAGACACTATTAAGATAATAAAAAGTCAAGCCACAGACTGGGAGAAAATATTTGAAAAACACTTATCTGATATAAGATTTGTATTCAGAATATACACAGAAATCTTAAAACTCAACAATAAGACCAGGCATGGAGGCTCACACCTATAATCCAAGAACTTTTGGTTGCTTGAGGCCAAGAGTTAGAGACCAGCCTGGGCAACAGAGTGACACCCCATCTCAAAAAAATCTAAAAAATTAGCCAGGCGCAATGGCACACATCTGTAGCCCCAGCTACTTGGGTGACTGAGGCAAGGGGACAGCTTGAGCCCAGGAGTTCAAGGTTAAGTGAGCTAGGATCACACCACTGTATTGCAATCTTGTGAGAATGAAACCCTGTCTTAGAAGAAAACAAAAACAAAAACAAAACCCTCAACAATAAGAAAACAACTCAATTAAAAAATGGGCAAAAGATCTGTAAGGATACCTTTACAGATATACAGATATACAGATGGCAAATAAGATAGGAAAAGATGTGTAACATCATTTACCATTAGTGAATTGCAAATTACAACAACAATTAGACACCACTACCCACCTATTAGAATGACTACAATCCAAAAACTAACAATACTAATTACTAGAGAGGATGTGGAACAACAGGAACTCTCATTCACTGTTGATAGAAATGCAAAATGATTTCAGCCACTTTGCAAGACAGTTTAGCAGTTTCTTACAAAGCTAAGCATAGTCTTCCATATAATCCAGCAATTGCTCCCCTAGGTATTTATCCAACTGATTGGAAAACATGTTTACACCAGAATCTGCATGTGAGTGTTTATAGTAGCTTTACTCATATTCACCAAAACTGGAAGAAAGATGTCCTTCAATAGTGAATGGATAAACAAAGTGTAGTACAGCCATAAAGTGGAATATCTGCCCGCCTCGGCCTCCCAAAGTGCTGGGATTACAGGCGTGAGGCATCGTGCCCGGCTGGAATATTATTTAAAAATAAGAAGAAATGAGCTGTCAAGCAACAGAAAGACATAGATGAATCTTAAGTGCATATTGCCAGGTGAAAGAAGCCAGTCTGAAAAGTTTACATACTGTTTGATTCCAATTAAATGGCATTCTGAAAAGGCCAAAATTACAGTGTTAGTAAAAAAAAAGGTAAGTGGTTATCAGGGGTTTAGGGGAGGAGGGAAGAGTTGGATAGGTAAAGCACAGGGGTTTTTTCAGCCAATGTTAACTATTTTGTATGACAATGTAATGGTGATATATGATGCTATGCATTTGTTAAAACCCATAAAACTTTATAGCACAAAGAGTGAAACTTAATACATGCAAATTTGAAAAATTATTTAGGAAGCTGAGAAATCCCAGATGGAGTGTAAAATGTGACAAAATAACTTATCTGTATTATAAACGAATGAAACAACTTCATTGAAGGGTGGGGAAGAAAGGTGCTGACCTAAGCCTAAGCACTATACTTGGCATGGGACTGAATTGTGTTCTGCAAAAATTTGTATGTTGAAGCCCTAACCCTCCATACCTCAGAAAATGATTGTATTTGGAGACAGGGCCTTTAAAGAGGTCATTTAATTCAAATAAGGCCAGTAGGATGGGCCTACTCCAATCTGACAGATGTCCTGATAAGAAGTGGACATTCAGACACACAGAAAGACACCAGGTGTGCATGTGCACAGAGGGATGACAGTGCAAAGAGGTAGCAAGAAAGCAGCCGTCTGCAAGCCAAAGAGAGAAGCTTGGAACAGATCCTTTTGTTATGGCCCTCGGAATTTGTTGGTACCTTGATCTTGAACATCCAGCCTCCAGAACTATGAGAAAATACATTTCTATTGTTTAAGCCACCCAGTTTGTGATATTTTGTTTTGGCAGCCCAAGCAAACTACTACAGTACTCTAGTTGATAAAGTTTTTCCCACAGCAGTATGGGTTAACAATTCTATGCATATATACTGGGAATGAACACTTAAGTAAATGGGTGGCAGGTGGTGGGAGCTAGGTCTCTTAATGTCAGAGTGGGAGTTCACAGATAAGCAATGAGAAGAGCCTAGAATGATCCATGTGGTAACAGATTAGAATTAGACATCAATGTGAGCTCAAATAGCTTCATATAGACACAGATGGTTGCATATACAATTGGCCCTTGAACAACATGAGTTTCAACTACATAGGTCCACTAATACATGGATTTTTTCAATAAATATATTGGAAAAATGTTTGGAGATTTATGACAACTTGAAAAAACTTGTAGACAAACCACATAGCCTAGAAATATTGAAAAAGTTAAGCACAAGTTAGGTATGTCATTAATAATAAAACATATGTAGATAGTAGTCTATTTTATCATTTACTACTATAAAACATACATAAATCTATCATAAAAAGTTAAAATTTATCAAAACTTATGCAAACGCCAACCATACCTGGTGCCATTTGCAGTCACGAAAAATGTAAATGAATGTAATGATGCAGTATGAAGTCATAACTGCATAAATTAACTGTACTACATACTGTATTACTATAATAATTTTGTAGCCACCTGCTGTTGCTATTGTGGTAAGCTCAAGTGTTGTGTCTGCTTAAAAGGCCATGTGACGCTAACCACCTCCATATGAGCAGTTCCTCTCTCCAGCAAATTGTGTATTACATACAATAAAAAGTGATCTCTGATGGTTCTTGAGTATTTTTCATTGTGTTTAGTATAATACTGTACTGCCATTCACTAGTGATGCTGGAAGTGTTCCCAAAAGTCATGGTATTAGAAGAAAAGTTTGAACTTCTTGATATGTGCCATAGATTGAGGTATGCATCTGTGGTTGCCTGACATCTCAACATAAATGAATCAAACGTAAGCACTATTGTAAAAAAAAAGGAAAGATAAAGATAATTTGTGAAGTTGTTGTTGCAGCTATGCCAGCAGGCATGAAAACCTTGCACTTTTTGTGAAATACCTTTTTATTTTGTATTGAAAGGCAGCTTTTACAGGGGTGCAGGGTTGCTATAAGAAAGCCCTAGCTATAGACTCAAATATGATTCAAGAAGTGAAGTTACATGATAAAGCAAAAGGAAGGTGAAGGATCTAAAGCTGAAAAATATAATGCCAGCAAAGGATGGTTTGATAATTTTAGAAAGAAATTTGTCTTAAAAAATGTCAAGATAACAGGAGAAGCAGCTTCTATCTACCAAGAAGCAGCAGACAAATTCTCAGACACCATTAAGAAAATCATTGAGAAGAACGGACATCTGCCCAAATAGGTTTTTTTTTTTTTTTTTGAGACAGAGTCTTGCTCTGTCGCCCAGGCTGGAGTGCAGCGGCGCAATCTCGGCTCATTGCAAGCTCTGCCTCCCGGGTTCATGCCATTCTCCTGCCTCACGCCCAGCTAATTTTTTGTATTTTTAGTAGAGATGGGGTTTCACCGTGGTCTCGATCTTCTGACCTCGTGATCCACCCGCCTCGGCCTCCCAAAGTGCTGGGATTACAAGCGTGAGCCACCGCGCCCGGCCCCAAATAGGTTTTTGATGTGGGCAAAAGTGCTCTATTTCTGGAAAAAAAAAAAAAAAAAAAAAAAGGAAGATGTCACAGAGGACATTTAGTAGTAAGGAAGAGAATCGAGCACCAGAATTTAAGGCAGGAAGGGATATTCTAACTCCACTGTTTTGTGCAAATGCAGTCAGGTTTATAATCAACACTGCTCTTATCTATAAAGCTGCTAACCCCAGAGCCTTGAAGGGAAAAGATAAACCCCAGCTGCCAGTCTTTCGGTTGTACAAGAGGACCTGGACAACAAGAACACTTTTTCTAGATTGGTTTCATTGGACAATTGGTTTCATTGTGCCTGAAGTCAGGAAGCACCTTGCTAGTAAAGGACTACCTTTTAAAGTTCTTTTGATATTGAACAATATCCCTGGCCATCCAGAACCCCACAAGTTGAACATCAAAGATGTCAAAGTGGTCTACTTGCCCCCAGACACAATGTCTCTAATTTAGCCTCTTAATAAGGGGATCGTAGAGACCTTTAAGGCTCATTATATATAGTACTCTATGGAAAGGACTGTCAATGCTACAGAAAAGAACCCCAACAGAGACAGCATCATGAAAGTCTGGAAGGGTTACACCACTAAAGATGCCATCCTTGTTCTAGAAAAAGCCATGAAAGCCATTAAGCCTGAAACAATAAATTCCTGTAGGAGAAAACTGTTGAGATATTGTGCATGACTTCACAGGATTTATGACAGACCAATCAAGAAAATCATGAAAGAGATTGTGGATATGGCAAAAAAACAAAAAAAAGTACAAGGGAAAGGGTTTCAAGATAGGGATCTTGGGGTAATTCAAGATCTAATAGACACCACATCAGAAGAATTATCAGAAGGTGACTTGATGGAGACGAAGGCTTCCAAAGCAATGCCAGATGATGAGGAAGAAGATGTAGAGCAGCAGTGCCAGAATAAAAACCGACATTAGGCAATCTGGCAGAGGATTCTGATTATTCAATGTTGCTTTTGACTTCTTTCAGAACATGGACCTTTTATCTTATGGGCACTGAAAATAAAGCAAATGGTGGAAGAATTGGTATAGTATAGAAACATTTTTAGAGAAATGAAAAGGCAAAAGAGGCAGACAGAAATTATGATGTATTCCTGTGAAGGTACACCAAGTATGCCAGTCTCTCCTGCCTCCCCTTTCACCTCCTCCACCTTTTCCATCTCTGCCAACCCCTCATCTTCTTCCTTCTCCTCAGCCTACTCAAATGTGGAGATAAGAATGAAGACCTTTATGATGATCCACTTCCACTTAACGAATTATAAATATATTTTCTCTTCCTTATGATTTTCTATAAATATTTTCTTTTCTCTAGCTTACATTTTAAGAATACAGTATATAATACACGTAACATACAAAATATGGGCCAATTAACTGTTTATGTTATCAGTAAGGCTTCTGGGCAACAGTAGGGCATCAGTAGTTAAGTTTGGGGGGATTCAAAGTTATACACAGATTTTCAACTGTTTTTTCAATTTGCTCACTCACTCCCATGTTTTTCAAGGGTCAACTATAGAAATACTTAATATGTGTATTATACATGAATTATGTGTATGTGTGTATTCATGAGTTAGAACACACATAATTCTTGTTCTGTCCTTTCAGAGGGACTACAGGAAATGATATCCCAGTAGCAACTAGCACACTTTGCACCTAGATTTTGGTTTCTATTTCCATTCTCCAATAAAAAAGGCCAGGGATCCCTGGAAAAATGGCTGATTCTAGGACTGGGGAAAGAAATATACATTTTGTAATACCAGAAAGTAAGAAAGTGCTGAAAACCAAACCACTCCACAATGATGGGGGTATGTCAAAGAGACACAGGAGCCACCTAAACGAGCTGCCAATAAGCAGATCTGTAATAATTTGAGCAACAAAATAAAGTAGTATTGAATTATAACCCAAAATATAAAATAACTATCTATGAGTTCATATTGATATAAATAAATGAGCAAATACATACATAATGGTGGAGGAGAAAATGCACCCGGGTGGAAGAATTCTAAATAAATTACATTGCTACTCTGCCCTCACAGAGGTGAAATATAATTTGTCACTCCTCAAGTGTGGGCTTTATATGATGACTCCTTTCCAAAGAATACAGTATGGAAAAGGGCATGGAGAAGGAGAGAAACTTTACAGTGGAGAAACTGGCAAACATTTGATATTGACTATCGAGGTCAATATCAATGATAAGTCATGTTGATAGTATAGACCTTTGATGTGATGTAATGAAAATAAGACTTCACCTCTGAGGTCTTCCTGTCTAATCCATAATCAGAGACTAATCATGAGGAAAACATCAGACAAATCCCAATTGGGAGATATTCTACAAAATACCTGACTACTACTCCTCAAATTGCGAAGGTCATAAAACAAGGAAAGTCTGAGAAAATGTCACAGCCAAGAAGAGCCAAAGGAGACATGATGACTAAATGTAATACGATATTCGGGATGAGATCCTGGAACAACAACAAGAAGACATTAGGTAAAAACTTAGGAAATTGGAATAAAATATGGGCTTAGTTAATAATAATGTGTCAGTATTAGTCCATTAATAGGGGAACCTGGTGAAGGGTGTGTGGCAACTCTGTTCTATCTTTGCAACTATTTTGTAAATCTAAAGCTGTTCTAAAACAAAAAGTTTATTTAAATAAAAATAATGGTGTATCTTAAAGACATCTGAAATTTATTGAACTTTGACATTATCCTCATTCTACAGGTGAGGAAATCAAGACCAGAGATGTAAAGTAACCCAGTGTAGGCCTGTTAACACACTGGAATGCTTTCTCTTATCTTCATAAGAGAGTCTCTGATTACTAGTCCTGAAGACTGTATACTCCAGTGGTGTCCTGGCAAGCACTTAACAATGGCTTTCCAATGCGGAAAACCCTTGCTGATTTCCATGGTATAAGTACTACCATCATGGTTGATTTCAAGCTACCAATGGAATGTGACGGAACACAGAATGGGGAAGAGACACGCACAATCAGCTTTCCTGCTGGAAGCCGTAGCTAGCTCACACCAGCTCACACCAGCTCACAAGAGCAGATTGTTAAAATTTCATGAATTTTGTGAACTGGTTGTTCAACATGGATAGCTTGAAACTGGCCCCAGGGGGAATATTTATACCATAGAAATCAGTTAATGCTACAAATCAGGGTTTTTGTTTTTTTGTTTTTTTTGTTTTTGAAAGCCAGTTTATCAGCATACACCATCAAAACACCAGAGTCCCAACTCATGGTTCTGTCTGTGTTGCTATGAGACTGAGTGTCCTCGGACAAGCCATGTCGTCTCTGAGTTTCAGTTTAGTCATCTATAAAAGAGCGAATTGGAGGACTAACCTCCCAAGTTTTCTCCCACCTCTGAAATTCTATTAAATACTAGGATCATCTTTCAGTTCCCACATGTTGTTCCAGATAAAACCTGAGGTCATGCCCCATGCATTTACAGTCATTCGACAGCCTCTCAGGCTAGGGTCCCTGGCCTGTATTTGTGCTTTGAGTTCCAGGCATATACAAATTCTGTAGAGCTGCAGACCCATTTGGTATTCCCTCTCCCTCCACCAGCGCCTTTGCACATGCTGTTCCCACTCGTTGGGCCACTCTTCCATGTCCTCTTACTCTGGTCAGCTCTTACTTAGCCCATTGGATCTCTCCGGGAGAGGTCACTTCCTCCAGAAAGCCTTCATTGACTTTCTCTAAACTGGCTGAGGTATCCCTGTGATGTGTTTCCCTGGCAACTCTGTATTTTTTTCTATCATAACTCTTATTATTATTGCTTCTTTTATTGTCTGCTATCCCCACCTAAATTCAAGTGCCAAAGGGGCAGAGACTGTCTCTCTGGTTATCAGTTTTTTAAAAAAGCAATAGGCCAGGCATGGTAGCTCACACCTGTAATCCCAGACTTCGGGAGGCCAAGGCGGACAGATCACTCGAGGTCAGGAGTTTGAGACTAGCTGGCCAACATGGTGAAACCCCGTTTCTACTAAAAATCCAAAAATGAGCCAGGCATGTTGGCGGGTGCTTGTAATCCTAGCTATTCAGGGAGGCTGAGGTGGGAGAATCGCTTGAACCTGGGAGGCGGAGGTTGCAGTGAGCTGAGATCATGCTACTACACTCCAGCATGGGTGACAGTGCGAGATCCCATCAAGAAAAGAGAAGAGAAGAGAAGAGAAGAGAAGAGAAGAGAAGAGAAGAGAAAAAAGTAAAGGAAAGAAGGAAGATTCAGAAAGAGGGTAGAGACAGAATGTGCTCTTCTTCCTTGTCATGGCATCTTGGAATCCTATACCCGGCACAGCAGCAATGACTTACTCGTTGTCTGTTGACTGAATAAATGAATGTCTGCTTAAATTATACTGCTCTCCAAACAACAGATATTTTTCTTAGTTGCTTCCCCAGACAAAAGTACAAATCTAGAAAGAAATCCCCTTCTGATGAATGCTTTTGCATGAGCAGATTTCCAACAAGGGAGGGGATTTCATGAGAGATGCCCCACTTCCGAGAGGGTGTTGTTTCGGGGGTGTGGCATTCTCAATCCTGACAGGACTAGGACTTCTGAGCAAGCATCACTGCTCCTCGGCCAGCAGTTCTTGCTTACACGGTTGGTTACAGCCCCTTGAGGGAGCTCTGCTTGCCACAGGAGCAAATACTTAAACTTGGCAACATCAGATCCCCCAAAAGCTATTTGTTTTGGTTAAGAGGGAGGACTTTGGGTAAATTAGAGAGGGAGGAAAATCCACAGACGGTGATTTGACATACCGAGAGCAGAGCACAGGACCACCAGCCAATGAAGTCTCACCTTCCAAGGAATGACAGGAATTGTGGGCCCAGATCTCTGAATGTTCCTCAGGGGCACTCTTGTTACTTGACATCAGTTACCTTCTGGAGCCTCACTGAGGTAATTTTGAGACAGTATTTTCAGAAATTCATTTTCAGATGCTGTTCAAGGCATTCCCAGACCAAACAATCTTAGGATCACAAAGCTAGATCATCCAGTCTGGCCACCATATTTTGTGGGTAGAAAAACTGAGACCCAGCAAGGTGAAGTCATTTGCCCAAGGACACCCAACTAAGACTGAGCTTTATTGGAGTTCTGGTCCCTAATTCCTAACTCTGTATTCTTTCCACTGCAGCAACTCACCAACCAGACCTTGTGAAGACTAAAAAGACAGGTGAAATGGGGCCATACACACAGAAAGGAGGCCCAGGGGAAGAGTGGTCCAGCGAGAAGTCCATTAGAAAATATATCCTGTAGCCAAATATGCTTAGAAAATTCCCTCACCTCCCTGGAGTTTTCTCGATAAATGTAAATAGTTAGTCAAGAAATCATGGGCCACTGGGTATAACCATACATTTATCATAACCCATGGAAACTCTGTAGGGTCAGTCAACCAAGAAATAGTTGCAATGCAGTATAAGAAGTGCTAGAATATAATGTAGCGATGCAATGTTAACAGGAGGAAGAAATAACTAACTTCGCTGGAAGAAATAACTAACAGCCAGGAAAAATGATCTGAAGCTGAATCTCAAAGGATGAAAAGTTAGTGCAAAAAAAAAAAAACAAACAAAAAAAACATACCTTTTCCTTATTCCAGGAAAAGGTATGGTATTCCTAAGCAGAGGTACAGGGTGGTGGAAACATGTTGTATTGTGACTGTCGATGCTTAAGATCTTGGTAATAAATGCACATTGTGCATGGGTGTGTCAAAGGCCTGTCAATGAGCACCTCTGTTAGGCTCAAGTAGTGACTCAAAGAGGAGCTTGGCTGGAGAAGCCGTTGAGGAGATAGAAAAGGGTCATCTTGTGGGGTAGAAAGAGACCAGTATACAAACCCCAGAGAGGAAGCTAGGGGCAGGGTCAGCTCACGGGTGGCTTTGAGTAAGTGGCAGAAGAGTGTGGATGTCTTGTGATAACGGAGTCATGGCAGGCTTCTGAGCAAGAAAGCAACCCAACTCCTTGCTTATCAGAATTAATTGGCCAAGAATGTTGGAAGAAGAGACCCAGAAGCAAGGAGAGAGAAGGTGGCAACAATTACCAGTATGAATCCTTAGATTGCTGCTGCATGACCGGAGGGAAGCAAAGCCAATTAAGGGTAGTCTCCACTGCCTCAGCTCACTATGGTACCCACTACCACTCTCCTCCTCACCCCACCTCCAGCCTGAGTCATCTTGAAACAAACATGGCCAACTGGGAGGGATCACAGAGACCAGCTTCAAACATTCACACAGGACTCTGCTTACCACGGCAAAGCTGCCACTTGTTTGCTGAAACAATTCCCATTTTTAGTAGCTCAATCATTAGCCAAAGGCATTGAAGAAACAATCATATGACTAAGCCTTGGAGCATTCAGTACTGGCTGTTGAATATATTGCAGCAATAATTGTTCCAAGACGTCTACTTTCTATAGAACACAGCATAGTCATAAAATAATATATATTGATGTCAAATTCCCTTATATAGGACAGGTCCCAACACCTCAAATTAGCCCTTGTTTGGAAGACTCTAACTAGACAAAGTGTTTTCATCAGTTTACTAACTAGCAGGGTACATTCATCCCCATTTTTGAGATGGACAAAGTGAATCTTATGAACTGTGCACTCAGCCACCTGCAAAATAACAATGATAATAATAACATTAATTGATGTTTAGTGAGCAATTACTCTGTACTAGAACCAGCTGTTACTGCTTTACTTGTACTAACTCTCATTTGATTCTCACAATATTTCTGTGTGGGTGAGGGGGAGTAATAACCCCATTTAACAGACGAAGAAACTGAGGTTTAGGGAAGTTAAGTTCTTTGCCCAACATCACAGATCTAATGAGCGCAGAGGCAGGGTTAGAGACCAGGGGTTCCAGAGTTGTGCCCTTAACCACTATAATGGGTTCTCAGTTCTATATGAGCTACCATGAAAGACACAAAAATAAGAGATGACGGGGTCCCTCATAATTTTTGCTCTGAACACACATTACTAGCTGAAACACTCAAACAAATTTAATCAGGAATTTCCCTTTCGTTCCAAACTTCCTGTTTGCTCTGAACCTCTGATGTCAATGGCAGTCAGAATTCTACTTCTAAGCTGGTCAGCAATAACGCGGCTTCCTCCAAGGAATGTAAACTTGGCTTTCATCCCAGCCAGCTCGGTCTCTCCTCTCTCCTCCTCCCTTCCCCTTTGTTAGGTCACAATGCTTTCACCCCCCAATTGTCATTGGCAGGTAACACTGCATGGAATCAGTTTGGGATAAAGATAGTCTCAACCTCAAGTAGATTTGGACCCATATAAACGTGATGACTCCTGAAAAACTCATGCTGGTATTTGGCATTCCTTTAGTAGGGGACAAGCTCTTCATCTATATGACATGGAAGAGGGACAGAATGACTCTTATAACTAAAGTGCACATTTCCAAAGGCAGCTTCTTTGCTGAAGCAGGTCACATAGGGACAAGGGCATGGGGCCAGGTTCTCATGAAGGTGGCTGGGTGCAAAGGGAGCCCAACGGGGAAGTCAAGGCACCAAAGTCAGACTTTGCAGCTTTTTTTTTTTTTTTTTTTTTTTTATGAGACGGAGTCTCGCTCTGTCGCCCAGGCTGGAGTGTGGTGGTGTGATCTCGGCTTACTGCAAGCTCCGCCTCCCAGGTTCATGCCATTCTCCTGCCTCAGCCTCCTGAGTAGCTGGGACTACAAGTGCCCGCCACCATGCCCGGCTAATTTTTTTTGTATATTTAGTAGAGACGGGGTTTCACCACCTTAGCCAGGATGGTCTCGATCTCCTGACCTTGTGATCCGCCCGCCTCGGCCTCCCAAAGTGTTGGGATTACAGGTGTGAGCCACTGCACCCAGCTGACTTTACAGCTTTATAATGCGAGCAGATCTGTCAGCCCTTGCAGTCCATTGGTTACCGTCATGCACATTTATCAGTATCTATATATCCTGTCCCTGGGTCCCAAAGTGACCACAAGAATAAAATATCACCTGGTTGTGAGATCTGGGCCCTTAGCCTGCAAAAGAGACACAGACTCACATATCCACCAACCTTCTCTTTCCAGACTGCAGTGTTACTGCACTGCCACCATCATGGGGGTACCTGTAGCTCCTCAGGCACTGACTGAGCCCCCAAACAACCCCAGAGGCATTTTTATGCCCAGTAGCTTATTTAACTATTACAATTTATGCCAAGTCCACAGGCCTTGCCCTCTTATTTTAATATACATTAGTGGTGCCATTTTACAGATGAGGAAACTGTGGCTCAGAGAGATGAGGTCATTTGCCCAGCACTACACAGTTAGTAAGTGGCAATACTAGGACTTGAACTGAGGTCCTCAGTATTAGTTTGCTAGAACTGCCATAACAAAAAACTATAGATTCAGTGACTTAACAGGAATTTATTTTCTTGCAGTTGTGAAGGCTAGAAGTGTAAGACCAAGGTGCTGGCAGGGTTGGTTTCTTCTGAGTCTCTCTCCCTGGCTTGCAGAAGGCTGTATTCTCCCAGTTTCTTCACAAGGTCTTCCCTTGTGCCTGTCTGTGTCCTAATCTACTCGTCTTATAAGGACATCAGTCATATTGGATTAGGTCACCCAATGACCTCATTTTGCCTTCATTACTTCTTGAAAGGCCCTATCTCCAAATGCCATCACATTCTGAGGTACTGGGGATGGAGCTTCAACATAAGAATCAGAAAACCCATTCACTTTCTGACTCCAAAACTGTGTTCTCCATTAGCCAACCAATAATAATGGAGCTTACTAGGTGTCAAAGATTGCACTCAGCACTTCTGCAAATGTTTTCTCATGTAATTTTCAAAACAGTCCAGAGAGGTTTGCATTATAATTCCCATGGAACAATGAGAAAACTGCATTTCAAACAGTTTAATTATTCTATCAAGGAAAACACAACAAAGATGAGGCAGACCCAGGATTCAGCCTCATTATTCTGACCTCAAACTCTGTGCTGTCTCCAACATACAATGTTGCTTCCCATGTAAAACTGACTGGCAGCAAAGAGGACAGGGTGAACTGACAGTGCCAGTGATGGTGGTGGGATGTGGCAACATCTCCTTTTTGGAAAGGTTGTAAATCCAGTGGACAATAAGAGTTTCTACTGTAAAAGGTTGGTGGGATGACTAAATAAGTAATATGTGCAAAGTGTTTAGAATAGTGTCTGGCTAAACAAAGGCTAAATAAGTGTTTTGCTATTATTGTTGTTGCTGCTGTTATTATGATTCTTGTTCGTTTCTGGATAAAGACTGTAGATTTTGAATATTAACCACTATTTTACTTTCCTTCCCAAAATTACACACAAAGATGGAGAGAATAAGAAAAGAATGCAACACAATGTTGGAATCTTGAAAGTAAACAGATGAGTGGTAACTGAATTAGTAGATCCAAGAAAACTGAATCCTGAACCAGCAATGGGGAAGGTCAAGAGCAATCAAATTTTTGCTGCAGAATTTCCATCTTCCTATCCCCAAAGCTCAGGAAATATGCAGTAACAGTTACTCTGGAGACGAGGGTGATGTCGAGAGAGATAAAAGAGAGATTTGGTCGAAAACTAGTTATAAATCTAGATTCTCTTTTCTTCTTGGTACGGCCCCTTCCCTGTCCCTAGAGGTTTATTCTCTGGAGAAGTGAAACAGGATCTCTAGACTAAGCATGGAGTGAGGGTAGGTGGGCATGAGGGTATAGTACTGAACATAGGAGAATTAAATAAACATGTGTATTCTGGAAGCCGGGTCCTCTAATCTGGCTTCACTTAGTTCCTGCGGTGCTGGCCACCAGGCCGTCTCCCTTTAGGCAGGACTCTGGGAGTAATCGAAGCACTCCAAGAGGAAAGGCCTAAAAATAGTGATAGTCTGAGGTTCCCCAACTAAGTGGGCCACGCAGATTAGTCTATGGTGAACCCCAAGTTGACTAGTCCAATATCTGAATGATAGTTCCAGAAGGAGAAAACAGAAGAGAAAGAATCATTAAAGAAATAAATAATACATTTTCTAGAAATTAAGGGCTTAATTTTCTAAATTGAAGAGATCTATCCCGGGTGAGTGCAATAGATGAAAACAGACCTATATCGCATCATTCAATAATTTTAGAATAATGGAGACAAAGCTTTAACACACTTCTGGAAAAGAGGAATAGATCCATACAAATGATTGAGAATTCATTTGATTTCAGACTTTTGCACAGCAACACTGAGAGCTGGAAGACAATGGAATGATACCTTAAAATTGAGTGAAAATGCTTTCTTTTTTTAACTTCAACTTTTATTTTAAGTTCTGAGTTCTTATGCAGGATGTGCATGTTTGTTATACAGGTAAATGCATGCCATGGTGGTCTGCTGTACAGAATCATCCCATCATCTAGGTATTAAGCCCAGCATCCATTAGCTATTCTTTCTGATGCTCTCCCTCTCCCCACCCTCCCAACCCCATCCCTGACAGACCCCAGTGTGTGTAGTTCCCCATGTGTCCATGTGTTCTCATCGTTCAGCTCCCACTTGCAGGTGAGAACATGCAGTGTTTGCTTTTCTGTTCCTGTGTTAGTTTGCTGAGGATAACGGCTTCCAGCTCCACCCACGTCCCTGCAAAGGACATGATCTCATCTGAAGCTTCTTTTTAATCTAAAATTCTATGCCCAGTCAAACTCTTCATCAAGTCTGAGAGTAAAATAAAGATGATTTTAGATATAAAAGGAAAGTCTCAATATTTCACTTCTTATATATTTGTTCTTAGAAATCTACTAAAGGTGCTTCACCAAATTGATGCAGTATACAAAGAAAGAGGAAGGCAGGGGATACTGGAACCAGGAACTTCACAGGATAGTGGGAAAAGGAAGCCTAGGATGAAAGTGAAGTGGGATCCCAGGGTGATAGCTTTGCAGCAGGCACACAGGGCAGAAGGTAACCATTTAGACTGGAATAGTTTACAAGGCTTGGCGAAGAATGTATCCAAGAATATGAAATTGATAGAATACTGATTATACCTAAACATCCTAAAAGGAGATATGGACAGTTTGTAGAGAGTCTGTGGTTGAATCAATAATAATTACATAGAAAACAAAGAGATATTTATTAACTCCAGGGAAAATAAACAAAAAAAATGCACTGGGAAGGAAAAGTAACTATAGCATACCACATAACTGAATTCCAAACAGTATTTCACAGTCATAATAATGTATACTATATATTCATTTAACCAAAATTACAGTAAACCATATTGAGAGGATGGGAGGTTGGGAAGGGTGTGCGTATGTGATAGGGCTGTGGAGGTGGGTAGTGGGTGAGAAACAGAACTAAATCCTCATCTTCCACAGTGGAAAGTCACTAGGTAATGTCTAAAATAATTGTTTTTAAAATAACAATAAGGGTAAGTGCCGTGGTTCATGCCTGTGTAATCCCAGCACTTTGGGAGGCTGAGGTGAGAGGATTGCTTGAATCCAGGAGTTCCAGGTTGCAGTGAGCTATCATTGTAACACTGTATGGCAGCCTGGACAACAGAGCAAGACCCTGTCTCAAAAAAAAAAAAAAAAGAAAGAAAAGTACAATAAGATAATATTATTTCTAAATACAGAAGTACATACCAAAAGACCCAGCTACGAGTTGAATGTGGTTGCCTCTTTGGAAGGGGAAATTGAGGGGAGGGAAGGCAAAAAAATTGCTTTTTTATTAACCAGAACACCATGTAGAACTGATTCATCTATATGTATATCTTTGATTGAAGTAATATCTAAGCTTTATACTATCTCATTGTGTAAACTCGGGTGAGTTATTCCACAATTTTGGTTTCCAAGTTGGGCATCTATAAAACGAAGGAGATGGATTATGCAGTCTCCAAAGCCCTCCCTGATTTAACATTCACTCATCATTTCTGCCATGGTAGCTGATTTCCCTCCATTAGAGACTCGGCCCTTAGATCCTTAGGAGTTTTATGTCAAAATATCATTTTCTATAATGGGTGGGGTAACGCTGACAGCTAAGAACGATGCTCTCTGGGGAAAATGATCCCCAAGTACCCTCAGTGACTTTCTAAAGGTCAGGTCCTAGAAGACTCAAAGGCAAAAAGAGATGCCCCTACCTTCTCCTCTCTTTCTTTGTATTAGAGCTTTAAATAACTTGATAATGTATTAAAAGAGGATGAGACTACACATTAGACCTTCCAGTTATTAACTCAGGTTTAACTAAAGACCTTCATTCAAGTCAGGAAATCCCTAACTGTGTGCCGATGGCAGGGTATGATTCCAGAGATAAAGGCACACATTTTCCCCTCTGACTAGCAGGATGGCAGGACTAAAATTTACATCACAACTTCGTATGCATTTTCCATACGGAGGCCTGGTTTGGAGGGCACAGCTAGAGACCTCAGTATAACCCCAGCTCCTTCTAGGAAAGCCCCTCCTAAGCCTCTCCTTTGGGCTTTGTTCCCCGGCTCTGGAGAGAACAAGATAATTAAGACAGGTTTATAAGGTGCACTGAGGTTCTGACTGAATTTTTGTTCCTTGCTCTTAATTCTTATTTGACTTTTTGTAAACATCATGGTCAACAAGGAAAGCCCTTTCTAAGTATCCCCTGAGTACAGAAGAATCTAGGCTTGGCCAAGGCAGAGGCACCTCCTCTCTCCTTGTCTCCCCTCTGCCCAATTCTGGCACGGGGCACATGACAGGCACTAAGGGAAGACTGACTCTCAGGGAATGATGATAAGGGCTCATTAGAGATCAAAAGGCTTGGAGAATCTAAGGAGGGAGAGTTTATAACTTACATCTTTCTCTGCTGGTGGATAAAGACCAAATTTTCGTGCTCAAAATGACAAATGTTAATTATTCATGATATGTGACATAAATAAGACGCACTGTCATTTCCCCACTGGCTTTCATATCCTCTATCACAGTCTGACTTCCAGCAATCACTCTCAGCTACCTTTTGAAAGAGACAAGGCAGGTACTATCTGAACTTCACAAGTGGAGACCAGTCACAAAGAGGTTTTGTAAGTTGCTCAAGAAGATTTCTCAGAAAGTTCTCTAGAAACTGTTAAACTGTTTACCCCTGGGTAGTTATGAGTTTGATGAGGAAAAACGGACTTTACACCTTTCTTCACTGTTTAGATTTTTATTTTTCCTATGACTACTACTTTATCATTTCAAAAAAGAAAGAGTTCAATTTTATCAGAAGGGAAGAATGAAGAAAAAAGGACAAGAAATAATTCATTTCTCTAAAGTGATTTCAGGCATCCCTTTAGGAGACTGGGATGGATAAGAAATCTCTAATGTTCTTTCACTGTATCTTAGTAATGTAAATTTGAGGTATAATGTGACTGGCTAACATTTACTGATAACTTACTGTGTGGCAGGTGGTATTTATTTAAAATTATTTAGACCTATTCACTCATGAAATCCCTATGACTTTGTGAGACAGGTATAACTATCATCCCCACTTTATTGATGAGGATGCAGGCAGAAAACATGGGGACAGTTGGTCAGGGCTATGGAATCTACGTCCTTCTCCACCCTCTGCTGCACAGTGCTCCTGGCTTCTGGATTACAAAAGAATAAAAAGATACCTTCCTGGCTGCCAAGCCTTCAGCTCCATTCCCAGGCCCCCCTACTCCCCTCACGGTCTGAGGCATCATCACAAAATTTCTCCTTCATGACATGTGAACAGAGGGAGTATTCTCTGAGAGTCAGCTGCTGCCGTTGAGCAGCTCAGAGACTAACATGCATAAGCACCGAGCAGCATGTTGAGGAGGAGGAATTTCCCTGAATCAACCTTGGACGGAAGGCCCACCCTTCAAAAACCTCCCACAGTGTCTACAAGTGTATGGGGAGGGCGAGTGGTTAAATGCCATCATTAGGAAGAGTGGAAACAGGTGATCTAATGCATTCTTCTACTACAGCACAAGGCACAGGAACCCCCACCCGCCCCTTCACCTGCTTCCCCCCCCACCCCTCCCCCCTGCTTCCCCCCACCCCTCCCCCCTGCTTCCCCCCACCCCTCCCCCTGCTTCCCCCACCCACCCCTCCCCCCTGCTTCCCCCACCCACCCCTCCCCCCTGCTTCCCCCACCCCGTGTCCAGCAGGGGACACAGAGACAGCGCCCTCTGCTGTCTAGGGGGAAAAGAAACCAGAGGAAAAGGAGATTGTGTCTATCTGCTTGGGCTCTCTTTCAAGTGTGAGCCAGAGAAATGACTTCTGTTACTTCTTGGACATGGACCAATTAGCTGCTAATTAGTTGTATATCAATTCCAACAGGAAGGCTGGAAAATTCTATCTCAACTTAAGCAATGACACTTGTCCTCCTAAATTTGGTCTTGCCTGTCTCCCACATAAATTCCCTGTATCACACAAAACATGGTCTCTGCCTGGATCAGAATGGCCAGAAGCAAACAGGCAGAAACACATACGTACAGCTTCTCCATCAACCTCATATAGACTTCCCCACATAGCCCTTCACAGAGCCTTTTGCAGCTTGATACAAAGGCAGCACGGGAAACACAGACCACAGGGTTCTCACAAATCCACAAAATAAAAGATAAGCAGAAATGAGGTGTTTTTTAGGGTCACAGAAAAGAAAATATGTTGTACACTAGAAATGCTTCAAACAAAGACTGGAGAAATATATACCTGTGAGGTAGCAACGCACTGGATTAGAAGACTCTGGGGCAGTAGAGACTAGAAGAACAAATATTTATTGATCATCTACTGCCAGTAGGGTACTGTCTTAGATCAACTAGGTAAGCACTCTCAGGTGGAGTTCTCAATCACAGAAGAGGTATCATAAGTAAAAATCCAAGGGTGGCAGAGGGAACAAGCAAAATGCACAATAAAGAGACTGTCATGTTGCTCGGGGGAGGCATGATCCCACCAGGGGAGGGAGTCAGCGGAGGCCGCTCACAGCTGGAGTGCTTGATGAGGTCCTGAGATGAAATTCTCTTGAGCTATGGTCCCCCAATCACCTAGAGAACACTTTTTTAAAAACACAAATTCCTGAACTCCAGATATCAGATCTATTGAATCAATAGGTCCAGGAGTATTACTCTGGAATCTGTGTTTATGATTATTATGGCAAAACATACATAAAAGTAGACAGAATAGTGAACTCCAAGTGCCCATCATCCATCTCCAGCAATCACCTACTCATGACCATTCTGTTTTCACCCATCCCCTTACCTATTTCCCTTCCCCCAGTATTATAGGATCTGTATTTTTTTAAACCAGAGACCCTGAGGCAGTCAGATCTTGGATGCAAACTGGGAACCACTGATGCAGACACAGATTAGGAGCAAGGGAATCCTAGGGACAATGGGGGCAAAGTCTTAGAGAAGTGAGAGGGAATGGTATTTGGGGGATAATGGCAAGTAATTTGGAGTGCCTAAAGGGTGGCAATGGGGATAAGGGCCAAAAGGTCATCATAGCCATCGGGGCCCTGTTAACAGTACCGTGTCTTTGTGAGAAGCACAAAACTCCATCTCCTCTGGGCAGAAAAGCATCCCTTGCTGAGGGCTGAAGCTCCTCATGCAAGTGGAGAGGGGCTGGATGCCTTTCCCCACCCACAGCCTGTGCCCCTCACTTCTGCTGGGCCCAAACTACAAAGCTATGCACAGCAGCCCCAGGGCCAGGGCGTGAAGGGGTCTGCTTCCCAAAGGGGTTTGGACTTTATCTTATAAGGGCTGAAGGCTGCTAAGAAGGGGAACATGCAACAACCAATCTGTGATTTAGAAGAATAGTGGGCAGCAATGGAGGGGAGGTGGATGGATAGACTGGAGGGCAGAAAACCAAGAGGCAGTGAGCTAGTGAAGACAGTAACTACTGCAAATTAGCCAGGGAAGAAGGGAGAAGGCTGGGAAGGTCCAACGTTGATGGGGGGAGGTTTAATGGAAGAGATCTTATGTGGGGCTCTGGAAATAATGGGGGGCTAGATATAGAGGAATGCTGGATATAGAGATGTGAAGAGTCATTGGCATGTAGAAGCTGTCTGAAGCCATGGGAAGGTTGAAATTGTCCAGTATGTAGGATAAGAATGAGGAGGGAGGAAGGCCCTGGGGAAAACCAGCATTTAGAGGATGAAGGAGCCAGCCATGGTGAGAAGAATGGTTAGGACAATGGGAAGGGAAGTGGGGAGAAGAGAATGGCTCATAGAAGCCAATAGGGCAAAAGTGGTCACAGGTTGGTGAGAGGAAGGCATTCATTTAGGGAAGCAGAAATGTCTAAGGGAAGGTCAAATTTTGGAGTACCTGAAATGATTAGCGAAGGAGTTTAGAGTTGGACTTGAAAAGGCAGGGTGACAAGTGTCGTGGTGTGCAGCATGAGTTGGTGTGTCAGTTATACCTCCAATGTCTGTCATTTACCAAGTATGGCTTTGGACACATTCCTTAAATTGAGTCTCTGTATCCCTGCAATAAAATGTTGGTGATTGTACTCACTGTATTAGAGATGGGGAAGACATCTCAAGGAATGGCATTTTTCTTCTTGTCCTTGGCACCTAACAATGCACAGCCTTGAAGTATGTGCATTGTATCCAACTCCTGCATCTCTAAGTAGCTTGTAAATTGCTTTGAGGATAGGGATTAAGGCCATTCAGACCATTAACTGAAGTCAATGGTTGATATTCATTATGCACAAATCAAGAAGAGCATGTAGAATAAGAATAAAGGAAGACTGAAGGTTTAATAAAAAGAAGAAATGGCCCTTTGAGTTTGAAACTTAGTGAAGGATCCATATAGATGTCCAATCCTACCACAAGGTGAACAGTGGCAGGTGCAGCAATGAAAGTCTCAAATTGCAATTTCTTCACAAAGGAAAGTGTGAGGGACGGAGAGACTCACTCTGGCTGATGGGGCCAGGCAGGCAGTGCTACATGGGGTTTTGGGGCTGGACAGAGGAGGTGCAAATGAGGGCAGAAGCACAGCAAAGTTGGAAATTGGCAGGTGAGTTTGAGAAAAGCTAAGAACGTTTGTGGGTGCGAAACAAGGGGTGTGGGAAGTGAGGAGAGAAAGGTATATGAAGCTGTAGCAGACACAGCCTAAAGTGACCCCCAACTCATGCTCTGGTATAATCCCATAATCTTTTGCCCTTGAGTAAGGTGGAGCCTGTGACTTACCTCTAACCAACAGAATATGGCAAAGCTGACGTGATATCAGTACTGGGGTTATGCGACATTATATGGCAAAGGGATTTTGCAGATATAATTAAGGACCCTAATCATCTGACTTTGAGTTAATCAAAAGGGACATTATCTTGGGTAAGCCTGATTAGGGCCATTGAAAAGAAAGCCCAGACCTTCCCTGAAGTTAGAGACTTACAGCAGAACAGACTCGCTCTCCTGCTGGCCTTGAAGGAGCAAGCCACATAAGTACTAAAGCTACAAGGAAAAAAATTCTACCCACAAGCACATGAGCTTGAAAGAAGAGCCCAAACTTTAGAAGAGAATGCAGCCCAGCTGACTCCTCAATCATAGCCTCGTGATACCCTGACCAGGGCATGTAGGTAAGTCATGCCTGGACTCCTGACCCAATGGAAACTGTGAGATAATGGATAGATGCTGTTTGACACCATTACGTTTGTGGTCATTGGATATGCAGCAATAGAAAACAAATGCATGGATTCCCATGGCAGAGGGCCATGAATGACAGGCTAGGAAGTATGGGCTTTATTATATGGGTTCTAGGAAATCACTGACTAAGGAAGCTAAGAGATGGCAGAAGGAAGGGAAGCCTGGAGTGGGTTTGACCATAATGCCTTGAAGAACATCTAGCCAGGGCACTGCTCCCAGGAGCAGGTCAGTAACATTCACACATTCAAGGGTTAGGACCTGGATGTCTTTTAGAGGAGGATTGTTCAACCTATCACACATATAAAGGCAACTGAAGCCCCAAAAGGGCAGAGACTTGTCTAAGGCCACACTTCCAGTTGGCAACAAAAATCAAACATCCAAGTCTCCTTTCTATCCATTTAGGCTTCTTCCACTAGACCAAATTCTAGGTGAAACCAAGCCAGCTACTCTTCTACCCAATTAAAAAAATAGAATAGAATAGAATAGAATAGAATAGAATAGAATAGAATAAAATAAAACAAAAAAAGAGGAAGCAAAGACCAAGTGAAGAAATTAACAGCCGTTGAGAAAACCTTAAGGAACTTTAGTGTTCTTGTTGCTAATTATAAATATTTACTCCCTCAGAATTCCTGACCTCACAGAAGAGCCTGTATAGTCTTGTTCTCTTTATGGAAAATCAGTGTGCGCGTGCATGTGTGTGTGGACGTGCGTGTGTTTCTTGGAAGGGGAGTGGGCAGTAATAAAGGATTGGATGATCTGCAAAAAGTCACTTCCTGTTGGATATTGTCTAGTTCCCATTCCTTGTTCCCCACCCAAGATCATAAACCCCCAGTCCCTCAAGCAACTCCTCCTTCCCTGATTCTATCTGCTGGAGAAAACTAAGCCAAACAAACTCAGGAAGTGGCAAGAGACTGGGAAGGGGAGGAAGTTCATGGCACAGAAGAAAAACGTAAAGAGAATGCCCTGATGTTCAAGGAAGAGGGTGGAGGAGAGAGAGAAATGAAGGTCACACCAAGGTCACCTGGCACCAAGCCTTTAAAATGTCATGCTTGAGCTTTAAATCAAAACTGGCACAAACAGTGGGTCAAATCTCCCAGGGCCATTCAAATACTAACATTCACAGGAATAAACAGCCCCCCAAAAAGTCTTCTGTAAGCAAATTGGAACAAACAACTAATCTAAAGCAGGTTGCTAAGAGACGAGTGGGCAGGAGCTGAAGTCAATTCAAGTGTCTGAAGCATCCTTTATTTTCTTCACTTTCAGGAAAGAGAGGAGGAGAGAAGAGGCTACCTGTAGATGACTCCATGCTGGTGGAGGAACATGAGGGCCGACGTGACCTCTGCAGCATAGAACCGTGAACGAGGCTCGTCAAATTTTCGGGAGCGCTGAATCTGAAACATGAGGTCTCCACCATTTACATATTCCATGACGAAAAAGAGGCGGTCCTGAAAGGAGAGAAGAAAATGCCATTTGGGTCATTTGATTGCAGCTGCCCACACAGGCCAGCTTAGTGTGAGCTCAGCGTAAGGTTACCAGGACTCAAGGGGGAAGCCTCAAAGGTGGGTGAATCCTGGTAGCACCTGATCCAGAAAGAAGACAAACGAATAAAGCACACAGATTAGGGTATGAAGCACAATTTTACTTTTTCTCTGTCTTCCTTCAGTGGGCATCATCTTGGTCTAGTGGAAGAAGCCTAAATGGACAGAAAGGAGACCTGGATCTTTGATTTTTTGTTGCCAGCTGGAAGTGTGGCCTTGGACAAGTCTCTGCCCTTTGGGGGCCCCAGTTGCCTTTATATGTGTGGTAGGTTGAACAGTCCTCCTCTAAAAGATATCCAGGTCCTAACCCTTGAATGTGTGAATGTTACCTTATATGGCTAAAAAAAAAAAAAGGATTTTGCAGATGTAATTAAGTGAAGGATCCTGAGATGGGGAGGTTATCCTGGATTACCAGCATGAATCTTAAATACAATCATAAGTGTCCTTATAAAAGGCAGGTAGAGGGAGACCTCAGTCAGGGAGGAGGAGGCCAAGTGGCCACCGAGGCAGAGATTGGAGTGAAGCAGTCACAAGCCAAAGGATGCAGGCAGCCCCAGAAGCTGGAAGAGGCAAGGAGCAGAGCCTCTGGAGGGAGAACAGCCTAGCCAGCACCTTCATGTAGGCCCAGTGACGCTAGGCTCTTGGCTTCCAGAACTGTGAGAGAACACATTTCTATTGTTTTAAGCCACCAAGTTTGCAGTAATTTGTTGAGGCAGTCCCAGGAGACCAATAGATTGCAATGTGGAATCATAAGACTGTGAACCCCCATTCACTGTGAGGGCCACTTTTTACTTTGGAGGATATTCCTTCCAGGATCCCCTATGGTTTCCTCCTGCAAGGCAGCCCTCAGAACGGCCAAACCACAGTCACACCTTATTGTAGGTGGCCCCTTCTTACCTGCAATCCATGATAATGTGGGGAGAGGATGGACTGACATTCTCTTTGCACTGTTTCTTGACTGTTATATTCTAAGCTCCTAGGGTGCTAAGCTGTTAGGTGAGGGCAAATAATTATAAGCCATTGCTGTCCTGGAGAGCTTATTATCCAGGGGTGGAGATGGGAAATGGGCAAAATAATAAAAAAAAAACAAAAACAAAAACAAAATAGGAGCCGAATGCATGAAAGACACCAGGTGCTAAAAAGATTCAGAGAAAAAGGAGCTCTCTGACTTGGGAGGCCATGGAGGATTTTAGATGCAGCTAGGCCTGGAGAGAAAAAGAAGGTCGGGGGCGGCAGGAACCAATGCCAGGACATGGCAATGGAGTGAGCAAGTTTAGGGGCCAGTAAACTGACCAGATCAGTTGCAGAGGAAGGTTAGCAAAGTAAATGGTGAGGTTTATGAGGCCAGAGAGGCAGAGCACATTTTTTTTTTTGAGATGGAGTCTCGCTCTGTTGCTAGGCTGGAGTGCGGTGGTGCGATCTCAGCTCTCTGCAACTTCTGACTCCCTGGTTCAAGCGATTCTCCTGCCTTAGACTCCTGAGTAGCTGGGATTACAGACACACGCCACCATGCCCAGTTAATTTTTGTATTTTTAGTAGAGATGGCGTTTCACCATGTTGGCCAGGATGGTCTTGATCTCCTGACCTCGTGATCCGCCCGCCTCGGCCTCCCAAAGTGCTGGGATTACAGGCGTGAGCCACCGCGCCTGGCTCACATTTTTAACACATAGTTATAGTCTAAGTGAAGCTTCCAGGAGGATGTTAGCATATTATTTTCCATTAGGTCTCAGTAACATTTACCAATGAGCTTCTTTATTTAGGAAGCATATCTTACTATTGACATCTCTTTGAAAATAAAGTTCATAGTTAAGAATTGTTACTAATTCAAACTACCTTCACCCCCGCTGCAGTCTCCAGAATTATTCCATCTTTACCGGTATTCACAAAGGGCCTAAGTCCAGCTTTTCTTCCATTTACTTTGCCCTCCGCCTTCAAGGCCTACCTCGTTTTCTCCCCAGAGTACAATTTTGTAATCAGAAGTACACAGGCTGCCTTGCCAACTGTTTATTCAATCAGCCATTCTCCATTCATATCCTCGTGTCAAAAATTAAAGGCTCTGGCCAACCCCAGACCATTGGAATCCGAATTTCTGAGGCTGGGGGCCAGGGCTCAGTAGTTGTGAAAGCTCCTCAGGTGATTCCCATGTGCGGCCAGGGTTGAGAAGCACTGACTCCCATCCATCTGGTTTCTGCCTAGGTATCTTGCATCTGTGCAATATAAGGATTATATTATTTTGGTCTCCTTTTTATCATTTCAAGGATTCCTTCCAAGAACAAAGACTCTTAAACTTGTGCATTAGAATCACATGGAAGCTTGTTAGGACATGGATTCCTGAGCCCCCCCACTCAGATATCTGGTTCAGAAGATCTGGGGCGGAGTCTGAAAATCTGAATCCTCAACAAGTTTCCGGGCAATGCTGGCAGGCCAGGGACAACACTGTGACAGCCTCTGCCCTGGAGCACCAGGATAAGCCTTTCCACATGGGAAGTACAGCTGGATCATTCACTGAACACTGAACCACACCACCTGAAACAGCCACCGAGGTGCCCATTCCACAGTCACTGGCCCTGGACTTGGACTTCAGCAACAATGGACTATTTCCTTGACTGTGTTTAGGAGAATGTAAATCTCTAAAGGGGAAAAATCTCCCCTCCGCATCGTCCTCTCTGGCTGCTTTTTATTCTACCAACACTGGACACAGCCTTTAAGAGTAGGGGCTGTGGGGTGAGAAAGAGGCGTTCCCATATCGGTTTTATCACTCACTGGCTGCAAATGACTCGGGCAAATGCCTTTGGCTCTCTGTGCTCAGTTTTCTGATCTGTAAAAATGAGGATGGGCCGGGCGTAGTGGCTCATGCCTGTAATCCCAGAACTTTGGGAGACCGAGGTAGGCAGATCACTTGAGGCCAGGAGACCAAGATCAACCTGGCCAACATGGCGAAACCCCGTCTATACAAAAAATACAAAATTAGCTGGGCATAGTGGTGCACGCCTGTAATCCCAGCTACTCAGGAGGCTGAGGCATGAAAGAGAATCGTTTGAGCTCGGGAGGTGGAAGTTGCAGTGAGCTGAGATTGCGCCACTGCACTCCAGCCTGGGTGACAGAGAGAAACTCTGTCTCAGAAAAAAATCAAGACGATTGAGTAACAGAAGCTGCCTTATAGAATCCTCATGAAGGTTAAATTATATGTTAAAACGCCTGGCTCAAAATGAAGATTGGCTATGACTGTTGCTATAGATGGTATTCGAGCAGTTATTATCATAAGTCTTCATTTTCTTTGACCTCTCTGCAGCTTTCTTCCCTGACCACATCCTCTTTCAACACACACTTGTTTCCCTTGGCTTTCAGGTTTCCCCCCTAAATTTCTGGCAGGGTTTTCTCTGCCTGTCTCATGGGCTTCGCCTCTTCCCAGCTGTTAAGTGTCGGAATCCCACAAGGCTGGGCTCCAGATGCTCCCCATCCTCACTGAGTGCTCGCTGAGGATCTCCTCCACGCCCAGTTTCCAAGGCACCTCTACGCAGATGACTCACAAGCTCCGGACCACTCATCCAACTGCAGTTCTGATATCTCCATCCAGATGCCCCAAAGGCACTCAAGCCCAACATGTCCAAAATTGACTTCGCGATCTGCCCCAATGAACTAGTTCTCTAGGTCTCGGGGCAAAGCTTGACCCTTCAGAAACCTTAGTCATTTAATACCTCTCTCTCCCTCAGCCCTCACCAAGTCCTGTCATGTTTACTTATCGTATCTTTGCATTTTGTACCTTTTTTCCTGTATATTTGTCCATTTTTCTCTC
Organism: Symphalangus syndactylus; assembly: GCF_028878055.3. NCBI lineage: Eukaryota > Metazoa > Chordata > Mammalia > Primates > Hylobatidae > Symphalangus > Symphalangus syndactylus. Next base: position 94,865,165 of record NC_072436.2, read on the forward strand.
TCTCTCTACCACCATCATGCCCACCATTATGGCCTAAGCAACTATCATCCCTTGTCTAGATTCTTGCAGATGGCTTGCTGCTGATACTCCCCACATTTACTCCAGTTCCCCTCCAAATGCTGGTCACACTCCAGGTAGAGGGACCCTGCCGAAACAGAAATCTGCTTGTAACCCACCCCCCCTCCTCCTGTAAGTCTACTGCTTAGTTTTTTTGAGAGTCTCGCTCTGTCACCCAGGCTGGAGTGTAATGGTGTGATCTTGGCTCACTGCAACCTCGCCTCCCAGGTTCAAGTGATTCTCCTGCCTCAGCCTCCTGAGTAGCTGGGAGTAAAGGCAAATGCCACCATGCCCAGCTATTTTTTGTATTTTTAGTAGAGATGGGGTTTTGCCATGCTGCCCAGGCTGGTCTCAAACTCCTGACTTCAAGTGATCCATCCACCTTGGCCTCCCAAAATGCTGGGATTACAGGCTTGAGCCACTGTGCCCAGCCTCTATAGCTTGATTCTATTAAAGGCTCCCTGTTACTCTAGGAATAAACGGAAAACTCTCTGATATGCCTCAAAGTCTGTGATCTTCTCAGTCTTCTCTTTTCCAGCTGTCACTTGTTCCCTCTTCCCCAGGGCTTTACTCACGCTGTTCTTTCTGCCTGGAACGTTTTCTTCTCTCCCCTCCTCACCCTTCGGATCTCAGCACAACCATCTTTTCTTCCAGGAAGCTGCCCCTGACTTCTCTGACAAGGTCAGATCTCCCTATGACGTGCTACACTCTCTGTTGTAGCATTCAGCACAGCCGAGGTTTTATTTGTGTAATTAATTTATGACTTTCTCCCCCCACAGTCTGTGTGCTTCATGAGGGCAGGAACTGTTGGTAACTCTGGCTTGCTGTTTTTTAAGGGAATTGAACTAACCTGAAAGAGAAGTTGTTATAATCTCTTTTAAAAGCAAACACTATGTGAATAGAAGAACAAAAAAGGTTAGGGGGCTATAAGAAGCCAAGAGTGATCTAAATATTTATATCTGCAGGCCAGGTGTGGTGGCTCATGCCTGTGATCCCAGCACTTTGGGAGGCTGAGGTGGGAGGATGACTTGAGATCTAAACAACATAGCAAGACCCTGTCTACACAAAAAAGATTAAAAAGTTAGCCAGGCATCGTAGTGCACACCTGTAGTTCCAGCTACTTGGGAGGCTGAGGTGGGGGGGTTGCTTGACCCCAACAGGTGAAGGCTTCAGTGAGCTGTGATCACACCACTATGCTCCAGCCTGGGCAACACGGTGAAACCCTGCCTCTAAAAATGTGTGTGTGTGTGTGTGTGTGTGTGTGTGTGTGTGTGTGTGTGTGTATGCATAACTGCAAATTCTTACTGCTTAGCTAGCTAAGTTAGCTAGTTAAGTCAGCCTGCTTCCATGAGCCTGTGTCTGCAGAATCTGGAGCTGGGTGCCCACTCTCACCATTTCAGAGGGTCTGTCTATATCAACACCCCCGTATTTGGTTATGGACTTGAGTGGTTCTTTTGTTCTTTGGGTAGTTGTCTTCACTTCCCAGTGAGATGTTCAGCTCCTTGAGGAACACACTTATTCTTCCTAGCAATCCCAAGCAATACTAGCTCCAAACTCCATACCTGAGGAGGCGCTCAAGCAAAATCTGCTCATCCAACCTTCGCTCCAGGGAGCACCATGAGAGGAGGAAATTTTGTTGCTTTAGTTCCTTACTGTAGTCCAGCAACTTGAACTGAGCCAGGCACATACTGGGTTCCTATTATGTCTGCGTCAAATGCCTGAGTTCTTGAACACCCACCATGGACACGGTTCAGATTGCTAGAAACTCAAAGGTAATCCAGAATTGGTTTCCCCACGTCATTTCTATTGTAAAACCTCATCTTGAGCTATTCTAACTTTAGCCCATTTTGAACTTTAGTTTTAACTTGTTTTCTACTCAACAAAGCTCCATGTTCATGACCCCAAAGCATGATCAACTCTTTTTTTATACATTAAGGGTATTTTAAAGCAAGGTAAAATTTTCATTTCCCTTCCCTCTACTGAGTCTGCATTGTTTCTGACCTCCAAATGTAACACATTTGAGAAGCATGTTTTGATGCAGGGTGAGAACCTCAAGTCATTCTGAGAACTGCTTAATTACATAAATGAAATCAAAAGAAAGCTGGCAAACCCAGCAGCTACTCATTAATCCCCTCTTGGCATGGGTAGAAAACAAAACAAAACAAAACATCAACTTCCTGGTAAAGTAAGCAAATATGTTTTCTGAGGTAATCAAAGATTTTAAAAGCCTTATTTCACCTCCTCCTCCCTTAATCTCACCTGAATGTCTAAAAAGTTACGGTCTTGTGATAGCAAGTAAAATAATAAAATTAGGAAAGAGATTATGTGTCACGGCCATTTAGGGTAAGAATAGTTAATAATGACCTATGAGCTGGAAGAACCACATTGTGTGTTTGAAATTCCCATCGGGCTCCATTTTCCCAGAGCGCTAACCTTTCCTGCCTTTGAAGAGAAAACTAGGCCTGCCCTGTTTGCCTTTCAAGGTGTGACGGACAGCCAGAGGCTTCCCCTCAGCAGCAGTTAGGTTTCTTTGGACACACAGATTCTCCATCACCTGTCAACTGTTTATAAGTGCAAAGATTTTATAGCTCTTACATCAATTTCACATAAATGACCAACTAAAGACCAGGCTTGGAACAGCCCATACTTGATGTGCTGGTGACAGCATGAGCAATTTCTCCAATGTACCATATAAGGAAATTGTGTGGGCCCTAACTTCACACTCTGAAACATCTTCTCCCCTCCACGTCCATATCATCTAACCTATCGATTCAACAGGTCTTTCCTGGGTGCCCAGCTTTTGGGTAGGTGGCTGGGGGATATAGAAGATGATATAAGCCATGGCTTATGTTTTTCAAGAGATAGAAACTGAAGACAGGAAATCATGGAAAACAACACAAAATGCTGTATAATTATGTGCTAAACTCTCCTGTATCCAATCAGATTGTGAAGCCTATGTATCTGGATTGTATCTTAGCACCCCCTAGAGAATAATCATCTCTCATCCAGGCTTTATCACTTAGAGAAGATCATTATACAAAACAGTCCTATGGAAAGTCCTATATTTTCTTCCTTTTTTTTTTTTTTTTTTTTTTTTTTGAGACAGAGTCTTGCTCTGTCACTCAGGCTGGAGTGCAGTGGCATGATCTCAGCTCACTGCAGCCCCCACCTTCAGGTTCAAGCAATTCTCCTGCCTCAGCCTCCCGGGTAGCTGGGACTACAGGCGCACGCTGCCACACCTCGCTAATTTTTGTATTTTCAGTAGAGATGGGGTTTCACCATGTTGGCCAGGATGGTTTTGATCTCCTGACCTTGTGATCCACCTGCTTCGGCCTCCCAAAGTGCCGGGATTACAGGCGTGAGCGACCGTGCCCGGCCAGAAACTCCTATATTTTCTATAGTACAACTGGTATATGAAACTGACCACTGCTATAGGAATTTGTTTGAGATAAAGCTGAACTGGGGCAAAGACTACACTTGAGTAAAATCTTGAACAATGTGAGTGGGAGGAGGAGAAGGCCTGGCAAATTAGAAGCACAACCTTGAAGGGCAGAGGTAAGCAGAGATGAAAATTACATGTGGGAATGAGGAAGGTAGGTGTGAGCTCAGTAAAAAAACTGTCATTTAGGAAACAGTGCATAGATCCAGGAAATAGGTAGGAAGGAGACAGAAAAGTGCTTCTGAGAACGTAGGTGGGAGTAAAGAACCCTAAAATCTTATTTTTTTTTTTTGAGATAGGGTCCTGCTCTGTCACCCAGGCTACAGTGCAGTGACATGATCATAGCTCACTGCAGCCTTGAACTCCTGCGCTCAAATGACCCTCCCACTTCAGCCTTCTGAGTAGTTGAGACTACACGCGTGTCCAGCTAATTTTTTTTTTTTTTTTTAGAGACAGAGTCTTGCTATGTCGCCCAGGTTGGTTTTGAACTCCTGACTCCTGGCCTCAAGTGATCCTCCTGCCTCAGCCTCTTATAGTGCTGGGATTGCAGGTGTAAGACACCACGTCCGGCCCCTGGAAGTTTTTGGAGTTGTAAAATGGCACCAAGTTGATTTTAAGGAAAACTCTTCTGGAAGCAGAGTTCAAGGTGGATTGGAAGAAGGCAGCCTGAAGTTATTCTCTCTTCCCCATTTCCATTGTCCAAAATGTTTTATTGTCTTTGAAAAAGATAAACAAGCAATCCTCATTCCTCACTACTACACTTCCTTGGTAGAAACAAAATAAATATCCAGCCACTTTGGGGAACTTCACCAAATCAAATTTATTTCCCCATTTCTGAACGTTAAGCCACAAAGAAAGTACAACCATCATTACAATAAATGAAAACAGTAAATAATGATGAGTGGGACTTTCTAGCTCTAAAGTAGACAGACTATGTGTGAACTACAGGCAGAGCCTTGTTTAGTCAGTGTCCCAGAACTTCCAACTCTGTATTTCTAGAAGGTCAGTGTGGGTAATAGAAAGAAGGATTTTTTTTTCTTACTGGGGACTTGCCTGTCAATTCATACAGAATGAAAGAGTCTCATCTGAGTAATAATTATTTTTGTGATGTCAATGTTCCTATGTAATAATAACAAAAATAACCACCTTAATGATGTTTAAAAAGTCATTTTCACATGTTTTCAGCCCTTATTCTACTAGGCCTTCACCCCCTGCTAACTCCCATTGTTCAAAGCCATACACAAGTATGTAATAACCTTCTTGTGGTCTTTCTCCAAATTCAGAGTTATCACAACCAAACTCCTATAGCAAAGGCCAATTCCATCCACACCAGTTGTAAGATGGGATATATAAAATGGGTTTTCACATGACTAGTTCTTTTCTTTTTCCCTTTCTTTCTAAATGCAACGCTGTATTTTTATTATTTTCTTTTTTTAAAACTACTTTTTGAGGTCTGGTTGACATACAGAAAGCTGTACATATTTCATGTATACAACTTGATAAGCTTGGAGATGAGTATACACCCATGAAACCATCATCACAATCTGGTCCATAAACACATCCATCACCTCCCAAAGTTCCTGTCCATTCTTTTCATTATTATTATTATTATTTTTGGCGTGTGCGCGCGTGCGTGTGTGTGTCTGTGCGAGAGAGAGAAAACATAAAATCTGCAGTCTTAGCAAATGTTTAAGTATACAATACAGTATTGTGAAATTGGCACTATGCTGCCTAGCAAATCACTAGGACTTATCATCATCTTTCATAACTGAAACTTTGTGCCTTTTGGTGAACACCTCCCTGATTTCCCCTCCACCAGCCTCTGGAAGCCACCACCCTATTCTACTCTCTGCTTCTATGAGTTTGACTATTTTAGATTCATCAGGTGAGTAGTATCACGTAGTATTTATCCTTCTGTGTCTGGGTTATTTCACTTAGCATAATATCTTCCTGTTTCATTCACATTGTTCCAAATTTCTTTTTTTAAGGTTAAATAATATTCCATTGTCTGTAGACATGGTTCTTTCTTATAATGATTGTCTATAAGCCAGAGAGGGTAGAATCCATCCCACTTTTGGTAAAAGGGGAGATGCCTTTTTTGTTGGAGAAAAGCCTTAATTCAATTACAATTGGCCAAATGGTAAAAACTCCACTCTATAGTCTGCTGGTTGAGAAAGTAAAAATTTCATTCACATACATCTGATATTTGTTTCCAGTTGCTTAAAACTATGATTATTTGACTTAAACAGGATACCCCAAGTTTAGAGTGACCTAAAGCTGCGCCAAACTGACTCACCCAATAAAACTCAAATAAACATTTCCTGCCTCTAATTAGAGTTGCACTTATCCCAGGGAATGACCTCAAATTACCGCCACCCTGTTCCACTCACTTCCATCTGTGTGTGAAAGCCGAGGGAAAGAAGAAAGGTTTTGGTCCAATAGATCAGAGAACACTTTCCTTTTCCAGGGGTCATCAACATCTTAGGAAAAAGAAGTTTTTATCACATGATATGACAGCACAAATGGAGCAGCCCCCAACTAGGCTACATCTCGTTAATGCTGACCACCAGAGCGATCTCCTGCCATGAACAATAGCAGCATCTAAAGTTAAGCAGGAATGGTGTGTTGTTAGTTTCCTCTTTGAAAATGACAGAATCAGGAGGGTTTTAGAAGGGGAACCCGGCCAATAGAAAGCACAGTGGTACTGTTTTGCAGAGACTCTTTCTTTTCCTCCATTGCATGACCAGCATCAATGTCCAGGCTGAATCATCACTTTCCAGTATCCTGGCTTCCTCCTGGTTTCGCCCCACTGGCTGCTTTCTCTATCAATTGCCATTCGTGGAGCATAGCATCTGGCTACTGTCCTCTGTCCCTGGCTGTTCACCTGGACTTCAGAAAAGCTGGACGGCTTCAGGAACCTTTGCCTCAGGCCTCTACCCAATGCTGTGTCCTGATCATCTTGCAGAAGTTTCACACTCCAGTCTGCCCATTCTGGCCAAGAGGATGCCTTAGGCAAATCCCTTTTTGAAGCTATCAAGAATTTATCTATTTCTTTAGAGACAGGGCCTCACTCTGTTGCCCAGGCTGGAGTGCAGTGGCTTGATTTTGGCTTACTACAGCCTTGGCCTCCCAGGCTCAAGCAATCCTCTCACCTCAGTCTCCTGAGTAGCTGGGACTACAGGTGGATGCCACCATGCCTGGCTAATTTTTCATATTTTTTGTAGAGAGAGAGTTTCGTTATGTTGCCCAGGCCCAGGCTGGTCTCAAACTCCTGGACTCCAACAATCTGCCCACCTTGGCCTCCCAAAATGCTGGGATTACAGGTGTGAGCCACCACATCCAGCCAAGAAATAAATAAAAATAAAAAAACAGGTTGTTCACTGGCACCTGTTGCCACCAGTAGACAGCTGTTTGTGGCCAAAGTTTAGGACCTATGAAATATTTCTTATAAGATTTTTGAGTGGGCCGGGCATGGTGGCTCACACCTGTAATCCCAGCACTTTGGGAGGCCAAGGTAGGCGGATCACGAGGAGATGAAGACCATCCTGGCTAACACGGTGAAACCCCGTCTCTACTAAAAAATACAAAAAGTTAGCTGGGCGTGGTGGTGGGTGCCTGTAGTCCCAGCTACTTGGGAGGCTCAGGCAGGAGAATGGCCTGAAACCAGGAGGCGGAGCTTGCAGTGAGCCGAGATCACGCCACTGCACTCCAGCCTGGGCGACAGAGCGAGACTCCGTCTCAGAAAAAAAAGAAAAGGATTTTTGAGCATAGAAATAAAAGTATTCTTGTTCTAATCCAACTTCCCCAACCCAGCCAAAGCCTACATGATGGCTTGCCCTCTACCAATGCTCTTCCTGTGAGCTCAGGCGATTCCCCACGATCCGGTGTAGGGACTGCATGAGACTGCCTGTTTCCCACATTTACACCTTCCTGTGTCCCAGGCAGGACATAAGTGGCTAACAGCTGGTGCTCAAAACACCCCTTGTAGATCCCCATCTGTCCAGGCTCAGTGCACGTACAGCTCAGTAAAGAAGAACTCAGAGAGTCTCCCTGGTATCCAACCACTGATGCTGGAGCTGGGCCTCACACAGAACCTACGCAGCCCTCGTAGCTGCCGCTGTGATTCCAGAAACTCAAGAGTCACCTTATCAGTTCCCGTACCAACAGAAAAAGCAAAACCTACAGAGGTCATGCTGGAGTTCTGATTTCCAGGAGGCTCAAGTACTGAATACTGCAGTAAACAAAACCTGCAGTCCTGGGGGTAGGTCAATCCTTGAACCATTTCATTGTGGCTCCTCCTGCTGCTATTGTTGTTGTTGCTGCTGTTTTTTCTATCTGTGTTTTTTTTTTTTTTTGGTTGTTGTTTGTTTCTTTGCTTGCTTAATTCTACTTAGAAAGAAATCCTGCTGACTAACCAGGGGATTAGAACATGCCCACATCGATATTAAAATGACCAGCCGAGTCAGGGAAAAACAATCAAGGCAACTTTTTTCAATCTCATGTATATAAAACCAGCAACCTGTTTACTGACTCCTTCACTTTACAACCAGCTGTCAAGACACAATGATTCTTTTCTTACCCTTTTCTTTCCTAAGAATATGCAAAGTTCTTGTGACTGTTGTAAAGATAAGCAAATCAGGCCAGGAAGCTGACCCCCCAATAAACAGGCACATCAATATTTCCCTTCAATTGTGGGAAGGAACCATAACCTGCTTAGATGGAAATATTTAGGTTGCTCACACTACACAAAGAGAGGGAAAAAAAGCTGCCCCCTCTTACCTTTCCTGGTTGAGTATAGCAGCCAGGACTGATCCTACCTCTAAGAGATGACACGTGAGAGCATCTGTTCAGCTTGCAGACCTGATCATACATGCATAGCGTGGTCTGTGCAGCAGTTACTCAGGTATCCAGTGAAACAGTATTTCTCCACTTGGAATACTGGAAGGACGGTGTCTCTCTTCCATCCCCAAATGTATTCATTTACCAGGACGTGACTCATGCCTGGTAAATTCAACCACACTGACATTTTCCCTTCCTGATCTGCCACGGAGATTTCTGTCTGCATCAGTTTGGGTCCCTGATTAGTCTGAGAACAGTCTTCGGCTGAAGCAGGACAGAGCCTGGAATGCAGGAAGCAACCGCTCCTGCTGCTCCTGTTGGGTTCTGCCGGTCAGACCACACGGTCAGTGTGGTGTCAGACACTGTGCACTACACTGAACGCTGACTGAGTAGAGTTCATCCAGAGGAAGGCAAACAGGAGGGCGAGGAGAAGCCAGGACCTCCGAGAAGCAGCTGAGGGAAGTGCAACAGCCAGCCCCAGTAAATCCAGTCTTAGAGGAGACTGGCAGTCTGAACTGAATGAATGGGCAAATAAAATAAGTATCAGACAAAGGAGAAACTGAAGAGAAACTCTTAAAATATTTGAAGGATTTCCACATTGGAAGGAGATTTTGTCTGCGTTACTGCAAAGGGTCAAACTAAGCCCAGTGGGTAGAAGTTACAGCAAGGTCCCTTTGACTACACTAGAAGAAAAACCTCTAGTAACTCCAACCCTCTGTGCAACATCGGACCCTTGCTGCCTTGTTCTGCAATGAGTTCCTTCCAACCTGGGGGATGCTGGCCTCGGCTGGATGATCACTTTTGCAAGGCTGTGAACAGAAATACTCTTTGTTCACTGAGAGGCTGGACTAGATGAGCTGGCGGACGTTTAGAACCCCTTGGTAGCATTTTAAAGCATACAGATTTCCAGGCCCCTCTATCAGAGCTTCTGATTCTGGGGTGGGCCCTGGGAAGGTGCATTTATTTTTGAATTCCCCAGGTACTTCCTACTGATTAGTGGGGTTTGGGAACCAGCGGAATAGGCAGCTGCTGGGGTGCCTTCTGACATGAACATTTGGTGATTCTACTGCATTTTGTTTTGCATTTTTCTCTGATAATTTCATGTGTTGGTAAATCTAACTAAAGAGTCATTTCTTGAACCAGTGGCTTTTAGTCTTCTATCCCAGCACACTGATGGACAAAGTGCACCCCCATCCAAACCATGGCTTCCTACAAGAGGTATCGCATGGAGTTCCCAGGGCCATGTCTCCTGTATCTGACCATGTCTCCACAACGCCTAACACCATACTGGGCTTATGTGAGCCATTCCAGGAATGCCTAACATTTAAAGCATTTACTGTTTAGTTGATACTATGCTGTGTTGGGTTTTCATAACTGTAGGGTCATATGAAATCAAATTGAGGACCTGAAGGTCCCACCCGTGTTTAGATAGCTGTGGTTTCACTCCATAACTGCATTTCTTGTCCCATTTGGCTGACTTTTAGTCTTATAGACATGTTGTTGGATTCATACGCATAGCTGCCCAGAACCAAGTAAACCATTTCACGATGGCAAGAAAGCATGGTTGACATCTCCACTCTGCTAAATCCCCTTTCATGTTCTGACTGCTTTAATAAAGCCGAAATTAAAATGTGCTAATCCGGGGGAAACTGGAAACTTGGAAATAATACACTAACGTAAACATACAACTCAATCCTGTGGATTCTGAACACTTGATCACATTGTTTTAAATCTTAAGTGGCACAGCTGGTGGCTGAAGGCACGCTGAAGAGGATTTCCATACCACTTCACTAATACTTTCATTTGATGACAGATAAAGCGTGAAAGGTTTTTTTTTTATTATTAAATTCTTTGATCTCCATATTTCCATTCAGATTTACTCTGAACACTGAGCAGTGTGGTGAGATAAACTTATAAATATTTGCTATAATAGCACAGGGTCTTCTGTGAAGAATTGTTGAACCATTGTTGTGCTGTCGGAAGAAGGTGCTGAATTCCTGCATGTGTTTAAAATACATGAGCACAGACTCCAGTCAACGCCCTGTAGTCCGCATTAAGCAGGCATAGGTAGCTGTAGGAGTGGAACAAAAACAGCCTGTGTTTAATCTGTTCACAAATCTTTTGTTCCTAAATACTTGGAAAGGTGGTTAGACCAAGTAAGGGAGAGATTCAGGACTGGGTGGAAGCTTTGATTTAGACTGATGGCTGACAATTCAGATAGGAGGCTGGTCTCTCTAAACACATAAATTCGTTATCTAAACAGAATGGGTAATGTCACAAATGCTTGGGAACCTAACTGAAACAGTTCATGATTTGACTGTAGTCAGTCCCTGTTTGGGCACTCCTTCCATGGAAGTTTTTAAAGTTTCCTATAGCTTTCCTCATCCTTCATTCTCATTGGTGTGATATAGGGGTCCAAACTTGGCCTTGGAATCCTGACTGCCTGGGTTAAAATCCTAGCTCAGCTGCATGAACTAGCTGCATGAACTTGGACAAAAGGAAATGCTGATTTCCCTATCTGTAAAATTGAGATTCAGTAGTAGCTACTTCATGGAAAACTAAAATAAGGTGTCTTTATTGTAGCTGCCTACCCCTTAAAAACTGCTCAGGAAAATATTAGTTCTGATTTTTCATTCACTAGTCTTCATTCAGTAGCTGCCTATGGCTCCATGATGAACAAATTTCAAATCAGCTGACTAGTACATATTTATAGAGGACTTCAAAAAGGCTACAGTCTGGCTGGAGAGATGAGAAACTCCAATGAAATACGTTAACATTATTTGATGGTATTTTATTATTTGGAAGTTTCCATAGAAGAGTGGGGATTTAGGGGGAAGGTGTCAAAATGAGTAGGGTTTGGGTTTTCTGGGTGCAGGAAAGCCATGAGGACATGGGCATCTCTACGCATTTGGTTTACTTAAGAGAACAGTGATAAGATCTAGCTGTTTGGAGCAAGCCATCTCCATCTTGGCCTTTTTGTTTGCTTAGAAAATGATAATCTAAGGCAAATGAGAGGACGTAATTAACAAGTAAAGAGTAATCATGGCTATCATTTATTGAGCACCTCCTGTATGTCAAATATAAGCTACTTTTCCATTGATGCAAGAATTCTGAAAGCGAATGTTAACATCCACATTTGACACAAAGATACAGAGGCTCAGAGGAGTTGACTTGCCCAAGGCCATGGAACTAGTAAGTAGTCAGCCAGAATTTGAGCCCATGTCTGTCCCAAAGCCAGGGGCTCTTTCTGTTACTCCAGGAGTCACCCTCAACATCATTCAATAGAGCTGTCAATAAAATGCCATCTTTTTTTTTTTTTTTTTTTTTTTGAGAGGGAGTGTTGCACTGTCACTAAGGCTGGAGTGCAGTGGCATGATCTCGGCTCACTGCAACCTCCACCTCCAGCGTTCAAGCGATTCTCCTGCCTCAGCCTCCTGAGTAGCTGGGACTACAGGTGTATGTCACCACACCCGGCTAATTTTTTGTATTTTTAGTAGAGATAGGATTTCACCACGTTGACCAGGATGGTCTTGATCTCCTGACCTCGTGATCCACCCTCCTCGGCCTCCACAAGTGCTGGGATTACAGGCATGAGCCACCGCGCCCAGCCATAAAATGCCATTTTTTTTATACATCAGAAATGAAGGTGCTTGAGGCTAAGGTTCAAAAATGTGTATTGGGGTCCACACAGGAAGCCTGTGCTCTGGTAATATTTATAGAGGAGGTCTCAAGTCTCTAGAACACAAAGTCTCTGCTACCTTTTGAAGGAACACACAGTTCTCCCTGTGACCAAAGGACCCTTGCCTTCTTTAGAGTCAACCTAGAGTCCAGGTGAATACAATGTCATGTCTTTCATACAGTGGGCTGCTTTGTGGCAAACTCCACCATCTGGACATCACTGTAAATCAGTAAGAGAGAAGAGGTCCTCTGAGTAGGAAAAGAAACACTAGCACCAGGACCCACGTGCTATTCAACAGCAGAAGTGAACACCATGTGTGAGTCTGTTGGCCAAGTACCACTTTGTGGTTCTGTCAGTAAAATTCAGGTTAGGATTTCAACCTTAAGAAAATTCCATTCTTCCCAGCTTAGGAAATAAGGGAATAGGTGACCACTAGAATTGCCCCAAAATGGCCAATCTGGAACTATTTAAAGCAGGAATAGCAATCCTAACATCTTATAGCCCTTCTTATAGCCAACTGTTACACCAAAGTTGCCAAGAAAAACTAAAATAAGATTCAAAAATCTTTTTACCAAGACTTTAAAATTTGTGCTGATTTTATTATAACAGTGATGCTATTGCTATGAATGATTATGCAATGATTTAGTTTGGAAATTTTTTCCATCAAAGTGGTATACTGATTTATAAGGGCCCATATTAACTGTGTAACATGGAAACCTGAATTTCCTGGTAAGTGCTAGATAAATGAATGGAATCAAAATACAGGAAATTGATTTTTTAAATGGTTAGAAAACATATGAATGACTTTTATGTTCTAAACTCTAAGTACCTTATAGTTGTTCTTATTGTTGATTGGAGTATTTTTTTTGCAAAGTATACACTTTAAAAAATCCTTACTTACAGAAACATATTTTAGATGCATACCATATCAGTATCCAGAAAAGGCCTACCGACAGCCTTCAGAAAGCACTTCAGAGAAGAGTTATATAATTTCAACTTCAATAGTTAGTGACTGGCAGTTTGGAGATATTTCACTTTCCAGGTGGTGAGCAACAGGTAAGTGAGAATACAGCAGAGGCTACCACGTAAAAGAAAGTCTCCGAAATGCCCTGGTCTGTCTGCTCACTAGAAGACATGCCACTTCTCCTCTTCAAAGCATCTTCAATGATTCTTCAAACCATCTCCATTGTCATTTGGAACCAAGCCCCAGTTCTAAGCAGCAGTGCTTTCCACACTTGAGCATGCAGAAGAATCCACTGGACAGTTTTTATAGCATAATTCTTGGACTCCACACCCAAATATTCTGATTCTGCAGTTCTAAGTTGGGACCGGAAATTCTGCATTTCTAAGAGGCTCCCAGGTAATGCAATGCTGCTAGTCTAGGGATCACCCTTGGAGTCACAAGGACCAGAGCTCCTCTCGTCTGGTGGTAATCTAAATTTCAATCTGGTACCTCACAACTCCCTACTTGAGCTGATTTCTTTTAATATCACAACCACTTCTTGCTCTTGGTTACTTCTGAGGCATTTGGGCAACTGCTCCAAGTCTCTCCCGTCTACATGCCAGGCATTTCCTATCCTCCTGCTCCTTGGTGATGCCTTTGCAAATGAAGACAGCCCTTGGAGAATTCTTCTGCTTCTGAATTCACAGCAATCCTTAAACTACACATCTGATGATTGATCTTATTCTGTATATGACAACCTTCTACCATTGCCTGATATTGTTACGTCAGAGAGAGTTTTTTAAAGTTGGTATTATTATTCTACCCTTCTTCAATTGGTCTTTCTCAATCCTCATGAGTAGGAATTATACCTTGCACCTAATGGTACACCAATAAATAATGATTGATTAATTAGACATATCGATTAATATATTTAATATCATTTTGGTTCTGCTCTGCTATGATTGTCTGAACTACAAAGGTGGGTGAGCACCATTACTCTAGAAAACCCAATTCAACACTGTTTTATGGTCTTGTCTCCCAGGGCAGCTCCTGAAGTCTCTTTCTGAATCCCTTACTGGACCTAACAGAGTAGGCATGCTTGTAAGTTAGACAGCCTATGACTCAAGTGGTTCACCAAAATAGATTATTTTTTTCATCCCGGATACAGACCAGCTAAGTTTTATACTAATTCATGACCCTCTCTTAAGAATCCCAAAGGGAGATTCTACCCACCAATAATGTAAAAGTGCAAACAAACCACCAGCCTCTCTCATGAACAATGAAAACGAAAGATGTTTCCATTGCCTTCTGACTAATCCCTTAGCGAGTGATATAATCAGTAAGCCAGTAAGGAAACCCTGCCTTCAACGAGAGTATGATGTAAAAAATGTGCGTTCTCTTGCAATACTGATCCACGAACAATCTAATGCCAGGAAACCTGCAACAAATGCCTGGAATACCAACATTCCAGATTCACATGACTTTTACTGTACCCCTACCTTGCGTTATATTCTTGGTCTGTAGGGTTAGGATAGTTAGCTAAGTGGTTATTACCAAGTTGTCTAGCTTGATAAGGATGGGCAATCCCTCCACGGTAGACCTCCAGGCTGTGCTTTAAACTAACTGGAAGTTTTACGCATTAATTTCATGAATGCCATTCAATGTTCAGCAGATATGTTGTGAGCATCTACTAGATGCAAGCAGCGTTCCTGCAACACATAAAGTGTTCCTTCTTCTTTTGCTCAGAACTCTAAGATGTGTCCACCCTTGAAATTACACATGGTGTTTCATTTTGCACCACGTAGGCTGGGCCCAAACCTGAATACGCACCAAACACGCGGAAGAGACGAGAAAGACTGCAGGGAGCAAAGGCCAGGCCACAGCACAAAACTCACTGCCTTTGCCTAACAGGTACCCCTGTCACCTCTGCCTTCTAGGTAGCGCCAAAACTGTCTCTCATATGTCACCTCAGGCTGTTTATTGTGACTCTGAACCACTACTTTAAGTACCATTCTTTTCCTATTAATCCAAACTGTTTAAATAAAATTATTTTGATGGATGAAGACTCAGTATATATAATGCACGTCATTCATTTGGCACTTGTTCAAATAGGATATGGTGATATCTTGTATAGGACCAGGCTGAACATTTATCTGTAGAAAGAAATGCATTGCTTGGCCAATTAATAGCCATTGCAAAGGTAGATAATGTTTTAAATAATTTAAGAATAGAAAGAAATTTTCGGCACAGCAGTAACAACGGCCTGTTTAGCAAATGTGCTGGTTGAAATGATCCTTATCTTTTTATCATGTTAGGCTCTTCAGAACTTCTACCTGACAACAATTTTATTAGCAGTTCTAATTCCTGTCCGTGCACAGAAGTAATACAGTGTCATCGCTTTGAACATATCCCAATTGCTCAAATGAGTTTCCTTTACCAGGTATCTATGGAGAAGACAAAACTCTGCCAACTTAGTTAAAAAAGAAGCAATGATAAAAGAAGAATCATTCTTTGGGGTTGACTTCCCACCACCCCAAAGACACAGCTCACCACAGAACTAACTCTTCTCCTCCTGTCTGTGAAGCCCAGGACATAGTTCCCACGTACTTATAACCAAGGGTCAGCCAGTGACAACAGTTGCCTGTAGCCTAAGAGCACAGCAAGAAACTTCTGTCCTGCTCTGATCATCTAAATGGAAAATTTACGAGATATACAGACAAATCAGTTCACAGACTATGCCCCAAGCACTAGAAATAACTTATTTTTACAATGTATTTGTACAAAATGTTCTGGATAATATAAAGTTGTTAAATGAATATAAGTCTAGAATTCCTAATTGGAGTGGATCGTTCCCTGCCCTCTTCCCCTGGAGATGGGAAACTCAAAAAGCAACAGACAGCCTTGGCCAATTCAACCTCTGCCTATCTATTTTCATTCATAAATTTGGAGGGAAAGGAAGGAAGGAAAGAACATGAGGTCTCAAAAAAATGAAGTGAGGTAGATGACTCATTACTTCAACATTTTCTTGGGGGTAACTTTAGCCAAGCCAGTGCTCAAGTAGGTGTATAGGCAGAAATAGGGGGAAAAACAGATACATCAAAACAAAGGAAAGGAAGTTTATAAATGCTTCCCCTTCACCTGATATTGTACAGGGCCATCTCACCATGCCACAGCCCCTGCAACCCCTCACCACTTCTGTGTCTTTCCTCTAGGTCACAGCCTGCTACTCCACACTCTGTCATGGGAGATGCCAAGGTTAAAATGACGGTTGGATTGTCAGCATCCAGCTTTTTGGCATGTCTGTTAAATAGTCTTGAGGGAGGCTGGATGTTTGCAAATGGGTGGTCGGGGACCTCTACAGTCTCCGAAGAGGTAGTTAAGACAAATTCAACAGCAGTGTTCCACTGGCCCCATGGGCAAGAGGCAAGGGTGGGTTAGCTTCCCAAGAGACGGTGCCATCAGCTAAAGCATGAATCAACTGATCCATTCTATTTTTTAAATTTTTGCAAACACTTTCCTCGGATCAGTAGCATGGCTCAAAGCACTTGTGATCACTTATGGCTTGGAAATATAATAAAGGTATTTTAGGATAATTTTTCAATTGGAAAATATTTAAATTCATTTTTGCCATATGTTTCTGACCTCTAGTGACCTCAGATCTTGATTAGGAAGATAAAGCAAAGACCAACCACAAGTATCTAATTTTAGAACAGGAAAGTTGATCTGAAAAGTAATTTCTCTAAATTTAGTTACAGTAGCTCTTATCTGAACTGTGGTCCTCACACACCAATAACCTTTGGCTGTTCAGATGAGAAGAACAATAAAATTTTTTACCAAAATTGTTGTGTTCTTTTTCTGACTCAAGCTTAACCGGACAAATGAGAAGATGGAAGGGCTATTGGTGGAGTCAGAGAAATTTTTTACGTGAAATGACGTCTGCTTTTACTTGTTGGGAAACAGATTATTTTAAGAGAATATTAGAAACTATGACAAACCCCAAAACTGTTTCCTGTAAGAATTCTTGGAGGAATTGCTTAGTTTACCCACAGACACACTCCCTGGCCCCTGAATACTAGATAAACAGCATTCTTTCAAGATACAGGCCTTGAACAGTCATTTTCCCCTTTTCTCTTAATAGCAGGCTTTTGGGTTTAAACTATCCAGAAATTACATGACCACCCATGTCTCCTCCTCCTTTACCTGTTTGCAGAAAAGAAGCTTGGTAAATTATTATCATATAATCTGTGATCCCAGAGCTGAAGTGTGGAATAATTTAAATATTTTGAAGGGTCGGGGATGTACAGGGTCAAGTAACTTAAGAGCATGGCCTCTCAAGCTAGAATATGAAAAATTGCTCCTTCTTCTGTTTGAAAATGAGGAGCCACATCTACAGAAAGCTTGGGCTTGTTGTTAGCAACAATGGGGCCTCCCCTTTCCCACTGCCCCAGCCCTTTTCTCCCCACACCCACATGAAAGGACGATAAATCCCACAGGCCATGGATGAGCATCAAGTAGCAAAATTCTATAAGACTAAGAATCCCCCAGGAAGAGCCCAAGAGAATTACCAAAAAAAATTCTGTAATTTTGCCTCGGGTCCTAGTTTATTATAATATGTTACCAGTTTTAGGCCAATGAGGCATTTTCCAACTTCACTAGTTTGTACAGTCACCAAAATCAGAGTCTAACTATGCTTAGAAAATGTTTCTTTGTATCTCCCTAATTCTTCTTCTATGTAATCTACAAAGGAGACAATAGTCAGTCAGACTTTGCTTCTGGTGCAAGCTGCTGATGATAATCTAAATCCCTCATGCTAGGATTTAAGCAATTATTGCCAAGACTGTCCTTTCTATTATCATCTAATATTTATTAAAGAAACCATTAGTGCAAGGAAATCTGATTAATTCAGGATTGCCAATTACTGAGAAGTGAATCATTAACTGAAATTCATATGAACTTCATTTGCAAATAGAGAACTTTTGAGTGTCAAAGGAGTAAGACTATATCTTTAAGGGCAGTTAACAATTTTCTTTTTTCTTTTTTTTATTTTGAGACAGAGTCTCACTCTGTCACCCAGGTGGAATGCAGTGGTATGATCTTGGCTCACTGCAACCTCCGCCTCCCAGTTTCAAGCGATTCTCCTGTCTCAGCCTCCCAAGTAGCTGGGATTACAGGCGGATGTCACCATGCCTGGCTAATTTTTGTATTTTTAGTAGATACAGAGTTTCACCACGTTGGCCAGGTTGGTCTTGAACTCCTGACCTCAAGTGATCTGCCAACCTCGGCCTCCCAAAGTGCTGGGATTACAGGTGTGAGCCACTGTGCCCGACCAGTCAACCATTTTCATAGACAGTAAAACACTGTTAGCAAATGAAAGATGTGAGGCCTAACACCTGATGATAGTCAACAACTCTTGGGGCTCAGAGAGGACTGGAATTCTGTGAAGTCATTAGAAATGAATACTCCACCCTTATCTCAGGTTATTGAATAATTTGTATCCTAAATGACTTTGATAGGAAAATGCTACTCCAATTTAGCCAGAAGAGGAGTCGCTGGTAAGGATTTTTACCCCAGAAGGAAGTGGCGATTAGTCTAGCAAAACACTGTAAATCCTTTCCTGCCCCTTGCAAGACGGTCACAGTTGCGGAATTCTCTGCCCTGGGAGCATGCTTGACTTCCATTTTCAAATACAAGGGAAAACAAACAAACTCGAGCTGCTTCACAGAGCCTCAAATAGCTTTTTCCAAAGATGGGCGCCATCCCCCATCAGGTGGGTTTTTGAGGGCCCAGACCACAGAAACCATCTGGGAGTCTGTGCTCAAAGTTCAGAACAATCCAGAAATTATTTCAGCTGTTTTCATTTTATAAGTAAAACAAAAACACCAAGTAGGAACAAACAAACACATGCTTCCATGCATCTATTTTTAAAAGAAAAGACAGCTCCGCCCCAATTTTTTTTTTTTTTTTTCTGTTTAACTTCAGGCTCTTACACATAAAAGTATAATACAATGCTGGAAACTGAAGCAGTTCCAAAATTTCTCCTCCTAGAATATCACCTAGCTATCTAAGCCTAAAGCATTTTAGGTCCTTTGTCTCCTCTTTCTGGCCCTGGATCAACGGAACATAATAACCAGTTGCTATTTCATCAACATCCCCAGGGTCCAACCTTGTCCCACTCAGCTCTGCCTTTCCAACAATGATCGCCCTCTCGTGGCAAAAGCTGTTAACTGCAAGCTACTTAGCAACTTGACCGCAGGTGGGGAATAAAATGATCAGCTTGCCCACTCTGCTTTCTTTCGTGATTTCTAAGAATGCACTTAAAATGAGAAAACTGGAAGATTTGTATGTAATTGATTTAAGTGTAGGAAAACCTACATTAATAAGCTGAGGCCGGGCGCAGTGGCCCATGCCTGTAATCCCAGCATTTTGGGAAGCTGAGGTGGGAGGATCACTTGAGCCCAGGACTTTGAGACCAGCCTGGCCAACATAGCAAAACAACGTCTCCCCTGAAACTACTCAGGAGGCTGAGGCAGGAGAATCGCTTGAATCCCGGAGGCGGAGGTTGCAGTGAGCTGAGATGGTGCCACTGCACTCCAGACTGGGCCACTGAGTGAGACCCTGTCTAAAAAAAAAAAAAAAGGCAGAGCTTTTATACCCTTCAACTCCTACTTAAAAAGAATATTGGGGGTGAAGTGGGGGAGGGTTGGTCAATGCATAAACACAGAGAGCAGATTGTTACTGCATTGCAAAGAGCCCCTTAGGTATCATTCTGTCGAACTCTCCCATTTACCTCTTACTCTTCATAGTTTGTGTCTAGTCCTAATCCCCAGGGATGGTTTTAGAATCACAACAGAGTGTTCTTGGCACACTGGGCTTCTCATGGCTTCCTAAGGGGCACACTTTGAAAGACAGTCTGACTAATTTGAGTAGGACATATCTGCCCAGGGAGCACCCACAGGGATGACTTGTCACCAGCACACACAAACAACCTCATGCACTGGGCCAGACTTTGTTTCTGAAAGGCTAAAACCTTATTCTCAGCAAAAGAGTAGGGGACCTGTCTATCGTATTCATTCCCATGCCCCCAGCATCTGACACAGGGCTTTATACCCAACAGGAGGGCAAGAAATACTTAATATATGCATGAGGCTGGGTGTGGTGGCTCACGCCTGTAATCTCAGCACTTTGGGAGGCTGAGGCAGGTGGATCATCTGAGGTTAGGAGTTCGAGACCAGCCTGACCAACATGGTGAAACCCTGTCTCTACTAAAAATACAAAATTAGCCGGGTGTGGTGGCACGTGCCTGTAATCCCAGCTACTTGAGAGGCTGACACACTAGGATCTCTTGAATGTGAGAGGCGGAGGTTGTAGTGAGCCGAGATTGTGCCACTGCACTCCTCCTGGGCGACAGAATGAGATTGTTGCAAAAAAAAAAAAAAAAAAGAAAGAAAAGAAAAGAAATACTTAACATATGCATGAGTGAGAGCGAGATGCTGAAAGGATCTTCAGGAAAGCAAACACTGTGCTCATCTCCAGGGTACTTTGATTTCTAGTCCTGATTTCTCCCAGGAACTAGGAGATTTAAAATGCTGCTCCGGGAATCCTTACAGATACCAAGGAGGTGCCTTGGGGGTTGGCCCCCAGCTCACTTCAGTAAAGGGAGGATTCCTCTTTCATAAGTTTATATAGTGAGCTTCTCTGCAGGATTCATATTAAGGGAGGATTCTATTACTAAAACAGCCAGAAATGACTGCTCTAGGTCATTGGCCCCAGCACAGTAACAATGGACTTGAGAGAAATGGTTCTTCCTTGACCCAGAGAAAACAATGATAACTAAATTATAGGCGGGAAAAAAAAGAATAAAAAATCGTTAAAGGCCAGGTACCATGGCTCACACCTGTAACCCCAACCCTTTGGGAGGCTGAGGCAGGCAGATTGCTTGAGCCCAGGAGTTTGAGACCAGCCTGAGCAACATGGTAAAACCCCATCTCTATAAAAAATACAAAAATTAGCTGGGCGTGGTGGGGCACACCTGTAGTCCCAGGTACTCGGGGGGCTGAGGTGGGAGAATCACCTGAGCCTGGGCATTTGAGGCTGCAGCGAGCCCTGATCACGGCACTGCACTCCAGCCTGGGTAACAGGAGTAAGACCCTGTCTCAAAAAAAAAAAGAAAAAAGAAAAGAAAAGAAAAGAAAATCATGAAAGATAAAAAATCTGTCCGGACGCAGTGGCTCACTCCTGTAATCCCAGCACTTTGGGAGGTGGAGGTGGGCGGATCACTTGAGGTCAGGAGTTCAAGACCAGCCCGGCCAACATGACAAAACCCTGTCTCTACTAAAATTACAAAAATAAGCCAGGCGTGGTGGCGTGCGCCTGCGGTCCCAGCTACTCAGGAGGCTGAGGCAGGAGAATCACTTGAACCTAGGAGGCAGAGGTCACAGTGAGCTGAGATCATGCCACTGCACTCCAGCCTGGGTGATACAGTGAGACTCTGTCTCAAAAACAAAAAAAAAAAGAAAGAAAGAAAGAGAAAGAATCTGACTACAAGATTGACAGAACTAGACAATTTCTTTGGGTGAGTGGGATGGATGCAATGGGAAGGGGAGGAGGGGTGTCTTATAATCACACAGAACTCTTCTGGGACCCTTTTCCCACTGGAACTCAGTGGTCCTGGAGGGAATGACTGCTTTGGGAGCTAATGAGAGTGGGTACTGTTTTCCTTCTCTGGTCCTTCCCGTCTCCTTCTGGGTGACAGCTCCGTGTTGATGAGTGTGTGTGGTGCCCAGGAGCAGGAGAGCTCCCAGACAACTCACTTAACCCTCACTGCTTTGCCTGCCTCTGGTGTCATCAGGAAGTTATTGTAAAACCATGGACAGGGTCTTTCTCTTGTGGTTCAGGTTCTTGGGCTGCCCAGGCAATGCCCAGGAGGGAAGGGCTATCTGACCTGACGTATGGAGATTAGACATGAACTTGCTACCTCAATCACATGTTTGCTTAACTTTAGCTTTGGGGGGCTGAAAATGCATCCCTAAACTGAAATAGTTATGTTCCCTAGAGAAAAGATATGGCAAAAAGACTCTTCTCCCAATTAGTAAGCAATTCAAAGCCAAAGATATACTCTGAGGTTAATAAAATACGGAATAATTCACATTGAATTTACTATTTTTTCTTTAGTCCTTTGAAGTTCTTTTAATTTTATTTGGTTTTAATTTTTCCCATATATGTGGCAATAATGCAAACACATGACCTTGAGCACAAAGCAATAAGAAAATGTCAAATTAGTAGTAAGAAGTGCTCCCAGATAATCTCTAGAATGTGCAATATCCTTTGAGGTTAAGTTTATTTCAAAAATAATTCAAATGCTGAAATAAGCAAATTACAAGTGGTAAGCAAATGGCCCAAACCAGGCACTGTTGTTGTTGTTGTTATTTTAAAGAGACATGGGTCTCACTATGTTGCTCAGGCTGGAGTGTAGTGCCATTCACACGTTCACTCATAGCTCATTACAGCCTTGAACTCCTGGGCTCAAGTGCTCCTCCTCAGCCTGCCAAGTAGCTGACACTCTAGGCATTTGGCTTCTGGGTTTTGAGAATGTTGAGAAGTGCAGGCATGGTAGGGAATAACTAAAATAATAATCTGCCTCTCAAATCTGCTTAGAAATATTAGAAAAATAACTAATCTCTGCAAATGTGAGATAAATCCTAATGGCCTGAGTTTTTCTGAATAAGATTCCGGAAAGAGACTATTGAAGTACTTGCGCCATAAGGACTGACCAGTCACTGCTGCTGGTTACTTAAAGGAGTGACGAGAATCATCCCTGGTTAATGTAATGACTTATGGGCTGAGGCCACTGTATACAGTGATTGCAGAAGATAATTTTTTTTGGCTAAAGGAAGACAAAGTGCAAATAAATAGGCATTAATACTATTTTATTTGATCTAAAAGTGGTTTTTGGAGGGTCGGGGGTTTAGGTCTCCCTCTGTCATCCAGGCTGGAGTGCAAGGGCGTGATCGTGGCTCACTGTAGCCTTAACCCCCTGGGCTCAAGTGATCCTCACGGCTCAGCCTCCCAAGTAGCTGGGACCACAAACAAGTACCACAATGCTCAGCTAATTTTTAAATTTTTTTGTAGAGACACGGTCTTGTCACATTACAGGCATGAGCCACTGCAACCAGCCTGAACGATCTTTTATTCTATTACTTAAAATGACACTTTTAGTGGGGCATAGTAGCTCATGCCTGTAATCCAAGCACTTCACAAGGTGAAGGCAAGAGGATCACTTGAGCCCAGGAGTTTGAGACCAGCCTGGGCCACAAAGCAAGATCCCATAGCAACAAAAATTTTAAAAATTAGCTGAGTGTGTGGTGGCACGCGCCTGTGGTCCCAGTTCCTTAGGAAGCTGAGCCGGGAGAATCAACCACTTGAACCTAGGAGGTTGAGGCTGCAGTGAGCTATGTTCATGCCACTGTGCTCCAGCCTGGGTGACAGAGCAAGACCCTGTCTCAATCAGTCAATCGATCAATCAATTCAATGTGAGTGAAACCACAGCATTTGGGACATCTGGAAGACTGGAAGTGTCGAGGCCTGCCTTGATGGTGAGTAGTCCAACACTCCCCCACCAGGTGATATGCAGAATGAGTCTGGCATTAACATCTTTACCACAGCTTTCTAATTTGAAATGACTCTCATCTCCCCTTCTCCACTGCCTGTTTCTCCAAGCCAGGTTTATGGGATTTAAAATTCAGACCCTTTTGCTTCTTTAGTTGAAGTTTGGTTGATTAAATAAATATTTGGCAGTTTAAACAATGAGGCAGTTCCTTTGGGAACATGACATTTCATCTCCACACAATGAGCATCTGGATCCCAGCCAGTCCTGTCCCAGCTTTCCAGAGGCTGGATGGGTGGTGTGCCCAGTTAGCCTCCTCTTGTCCTGACCTGCCATGGGCCACCAAGCCCTGGATGTTTGTGTCCTGCCAAGAGGGAAGCCTCAAGTCTGCAGAAGCAGCAAAACTCAGTCCTCCGTGCAGCCTGGTCTAACATCTGTGTGCACCTATGCAGGCCACTTTACCTAATGGGAACGGAACTGGATGGTCCCTGAGGTTCCTTCCAGCTCTAACTACAAAGTGCAGAGAAAACCATGAATTTGCCCATTATTTCACTGTTGCAAATTGAAAAGTGAGGGCAGAGGAAAGGAAACTGAATTAAGAGGTGACTCCTGAGGTCTGACCAAGGTTTGCATTCTCTTTGTGGCCGGCAAGTGGCTTTTGCCTTTCCTGCATTTCAGTTAGTGTAGAAAGAATCACTGTGGATGGCCCTAACAATGGTATTCATACTCAGATCTTTTCACAAGTTGTTGTTCATCTCATCCTCACAAGAGCTTGGTGAGGGAGACACGTGGTTACGTCCTGATCTCCATTTTTGTGAAGGAACAAACTGACACCTGAATGCTTGAGAAAAAAATACAAACTCAAATAAATGAACAAAAATACAAGGTCATATAGACATTCAGCACATTAAAAAAATTTTGAAGGCTGAGCCGGGTGGATTACCTGAGGTCAGGAGTTCGAGACCAGCCTGGCCAACACAGTGAAACCCCGTGTCTACTAAAATTACAAAAATCAGCCAGGCATGGTGGTGGCGCCTGTAATCCTAGCTACTCAGGAGGCTGAAGCAGAATCGCTTGAACCTGGGAGGTGGAGGTTGCAGTGAACTGAGATTGCGCCATTGCACTCCAGCCTGGGTGACAGAGCAAAACTCCAACTCAAAAAAAAAAAAAAAAAAGTTGAAGAGAATATTTTTTCTTATCCTGTCTCCCTCTGTTTCCAATACTTTACACCAATAACTTTCAACTATGTATTAAAGAGCCCTAAATTTGGGGGAATTGGTGGGAAGAAGAACACATTTTCTCAAGATCGTTACAGGGATATTTCCCATTCCACACACCCCTTGATACCAGGTGGGATTATTTTTGCAGAAGCAATTGACTTCTGAGAGTACATCATGGAAGACAGTGGATCTTCCACATCATTCACTGGAATATTCTCTCCTGAACACTTCAGCCACCACGTGAGCAGCTTGACTGCCCTGAGGCCACCATGCTATGAGGAAGCCCGAGTCAGGCCATACACAGAGACCACATAGAGAAGCTCTGAGACTCTATAAAGAGAGAGAGAGATGCCCAGCCAGCCCCCAGTTGCTTCCACCCACTCCATCCCCACTGTTCAAACCCTCTGTAGCCACACAAGAGGCCCTGAGCCGGAACCAACTGGCTGAGCCTCTGAGTTTTGGGGTGATTTCTTTTGTAGCAATAGTGATCCAAACAGGTTCAAGATTCCTCATCAGTCAGAGCAGAAGTGCTTTCATCTGTTTTATATACTTGAGTTTTCTCATTTATATTAGAACCATGATTCGCTACTTGAAAAAAGAAAAGTTTGAAGGCTCTCTTTAAGAATAGGAGAAGGGAATTTCAGCCCTGCTACCACCTGCTGGAAGGATGACATGATGATGACAAAATCTAACTCTAGGCTTGACTAGTATCCAACACATATTTTTAGATAGAAAAATAATTACTCATGAGGCAGAGTAAAGCTTGTAATGAAAAGACATTCAAGAGGAAAAGACCTAAGTTCTGGAAACATCTTAATTCACTAATTGCTGACAATTTTTGTCTGAATCAACACAATACCTTTTAAGAAAGAAAAGATGAAAGGATTTGGGGAAAGTACCATACAATCACTGCAAATAACATATAGGACAGGAACAGCTTATCGGAAAGCCCCTGTTAGGAAAACTTAATCCCATATAAGTTAGTGTGTGCTTAGCTCACAGCAGGGGCAAACGGGCCAGAGATACCCAGCTTGGTTCTGGCTTCTGTCTTTTAGGACAGACATTTGAAGACAACGCACACCTGGAGGAGAGAGATCTGAAACTGATGGGCCTGAAAGCCAAAAGATGAAAAAAAAAAAAGGTTCAAGAACCACAAACACTAACAGTGAAGAAGTAAGATCAAGATCAAACGCAATTATTGTTTCCACAAATGGCAACGGTGAACAGCTGATGGAGCTCCTATTCATTGGGTATACTTGATTCAGTCCTCGAAACAGGTTGCTTCCATTTTACAGACGAGAAAATTATGGCCTAAGGTTATAGAGCATGTTGGTGGTAGAGCCAGGATTCAAACCCAGAAAAATGGACTCCCGAAGTCCTGTATTTTTTATCCACAATGGATTGGCATGCAAAAATTAGACTCACTGGCCGGGCGCTATGACTCACACCTGTAATCCCAGCACTTTGGGAGGTCAAGGCGGGCAGATAGCTTCAGCCCAGGAGTTCAAGACCAGCTTGGGCAACATGGCAAAACCCCGTCTCTAACAAAAATATACAAATTAGCTATGCGTGGTGGTGTGCACCTGTGGTCCCAGCTACTAAGGAGGCTGAGGTGGGAGCATCACTTGAGCCCAGGAGGTTGAGGCTACAGTGAGTGGTGATCTTGCCACTGCATTCTAGCCAACAGGGCAACAGAGCAAGACCCTGCCTCAAAAAAAAATTAGACTTAGCATTTTTCCAAAGGGTAGATCCAGGACTGAGAATGGAAGTCACAGCAAGGTCAATGCCAATGGTGGCTCAAAAAGAAGAATTTTCTATCTGGTAGGGGTATAAAAGAATCAAAGTTATAGACAAAGGGTATCCTATTGCAGAAAATGCACAAGCTAGATAACTAGCCTCGATGAATTTCAGCTCTGACTGACAGATTGAATTGAACCAGGGTATTTCCCTGACCCCTTCGTGGGAGGGAACTAGAGTTCATGGGTGCTAGAACTAGCCAGCCGCTTCGGTGTTGGCAGGGGCAGACTCCACTCACCTGGTCCCACTGAGTTCCACCCTTGTGGGATGGGGAGCACAGGTGAGCAGGTGCAGGAGCCAGGGTGAGCACTTTTGGGCGCCAGCAGGAGCAATTCTCTGTGAGGGCCCCGTGGCAGCATCTAAGGGGGTGCCTGTGATCCCTGAAGCCCCAGAAGCAGTATTACAGTGTCCTTTTAGCTTTGCCATTTGTCCTTTTAGTTTTGCCATCCATGGTGATTTAAGTATGAACAGCACAGTGGAGGGTCAGTGCGACAGCCTTTTGCACTTGCACACCTGGCACCTGAGTTGTCCAGCGTCCAGGAGGAATGTGGTCCACGAACGAACTAGAGATGGTAAATGTGGGGGATTTTATTGACGGTAAAAGTGACTCTGAGTGGGAAGGGGAGCTGAAAAGGGGATGGAGTGGGAAGTGATCTTCCCCAGGATGGCCAGACTCCTTTCTGAAGCTATGCTGTCAAGCTGTCCCTCTGAAGTCAAGCTGCTTCTCTCCAATGTCCAACCATAGTCTCTGATGCACAGCTGCTTCTTCTCTCTGCTGGCTGAGTTCTGGGGTTTTTATAGGCACAGGATCGGGGTTGGGGCGGGCCATGGGTGGTTTTGGAAAAGGCAACATTGGAGTGGGAAAACAGGGATGTTTGTTCTCACTTTGGGCCATGGTATTAGGCTTGAGGGTAGGGCCCTTGCTGGGGACCTGCCCTCTTCTGCCCCGAATTTCCCTGCCTCCTGTCCCTATCAGAACTAGAGGATTTCTGAGAGATACCTTCAAGCCCTGAGATTCTGTGTATGTGGTTGGGGTTGCAGATATTCTAAATTTGGACGTGAGTTGTCCTAAGAATGGAAGATTTTTTGTTCTCCTGTAATTTTTCTCTACCAAACACTTCAGATGTGTGGAGATGCACTCCTAGTGGGCAGAGGCTGAGGGAGTATTCTGACATAGTAGGAAAAAAACACTAGAGGTGTCAAGAGACCCTGGCTCTGATGCTTAATTTCCTGCATAACCTTGAAGGAATCACTTAATGTCCTGCATGTTAGTTTCCTCAGTCATCAAATGCAAGTGGGAAGAGGTGGTGCACAGCATGGTGAGGTCACTCCCATAGCCACACTGCCCATCTCACTAGCTGCAAGTGACAAAATAACTTTTTGCCTCCATTTTCTTGTCTGTAATACAGAAGTAATAACAGTAACAGCCTCCTAGGGCTATTGTGAGAATTCAATCAGTTAATCATTTCTAAAGTGCCAGGGACACAGTCTGCTATATAAAAAGCACAAAATAAGTGTTAGCCTACATGAGGACAATGGTAACTAATTCTCTTATCTCACTAAGAGATTGTGAGAGAGTGATAAGGAGCTATGCACAGGGTTACTCTGAAATAAGAAGTAGCTGTTTTTGTTGGCAGAAATGTCAAATGGTACAGCTGCGGTGGAAAACAGTATGGCGGCTCCTAAAAAAATTAAAAGGAGAACTACTATATGAGTCAGCAATTCTGCTTCTGGGAATATACCCAAAAGAATTGAAAACAGGGTCTTGAAGAGATATTTGTAAGCCCATGTTCACAGCAGCATTACTCGCAATTGCAAAAATGCAGAAGCAACCCACGTGTCCTTCCACAGGATAAATGGAGAAGCAAAATGTCATATGTATACACAATGGAGTATTATTCAGCCTTAAAATGAAAGGAAATTATGACACATGCCACAACTTGGGTGAACCTTGAGGACACGATGCTAAGTGAAATAGGCCAGACACAAAAATACTATATGACTCAACTCACATGAGGTACCTAGAATGGTCAAATTCATAGAGATCAACAGTGGCAGGGTGGTTGTCAGGGGTTGGAGGAAGTAGGTAATGGGGAGTTTACTGCTTAATGGGCATAAAGTTTTCGTTTTACAAGATGAAATGCATTATGGAGATGGATAGTGGTGATAGATGCATAACTTTATGAATGTATTTAATGCTGCTGAACTGTACACTTAAAACTGGTTAAGATGGTAAATTTTATGTATATTTTACCATAATAAATAATTGGGGGGGAGTAACTATTTTTTATTAAAAAGTAAGCTCCCTTATAACATAATAAGGTCATTTTCTTGGGATTTTTCTAGGTTTAAATTTCCAGGTCCAAATTTCCTAGGCTGCAAATGTCTAGTGGAATCCAAACAGCTTTCTCCCCAGAGTGGGGATTCTGCCCAGGTTTATGTGGTTTTCTGTCTCACATTCAGTTATTTGTTTGAAATTACTGAAGTCTTTGACAATACAATAATCTTATCTTCCTGCCCATCTTTCTGCTGCTGGTGCCCTTGGCCTTCAGCTTTCTCATCCGTAAGTTCACAGGCAGTTGTGTGACAGGCTCTTACGTTTAGGTTTATAATCTACTTTGAGTTCACTTTTGTGTATGGTGTGAGAGCAAGGACTAAATGTCTTAGTGCCATTTATGGAAAACCATCCTTTTCCCATTGAATGGTCTTGGTACTCTTCTTGGAAATCAATTGATGATAAAGGTAAGTGTTCATTTCTGAACTCTCAACTCTGTTCTGTTGACCTGTATGTCCTGTGCTTATTCCAGTAAAACACTACTGTGATTATGTAGCTTTACAGTATGTTTTAGAACCAGGAATTTAAGTCCTCCAACTGTGTTCTTTTTCAAGGTTGCATTGGCCATTCTGAGCCCTTTGCATTTCTTATTCAATTTCATATGAATTTTAAGATCTGCTTGTCAATTTTTGCCAAGAACTCTGCTGTGTTTTTAATAGGGACTGCATTGAATGTAGAGATCAATTTGGGGAGAACTGCCATTTTAATAATACTGTGTCTTCTCCACAAACATGGACTGTTTTTTCCATTTATGTAGATCTTCCTTAATTTCCCTCAGGAATGTTTTGTACTTTTTAGTATACAAGTCTTCAGCTTCTTTTGTCAAATTTATTCCTGAGCATTTAAGTCTTTTTGATGCCTTTGCGAATGGAACTGTTTCCTTAATTTTGCCTTTGGATTCTTCATTGCTAGTATAAAGAACTATAATTGATTTTGTATATTGATCTTGTCTCCTGTGGCCTTGCTCTACTCTTTTATTAGTTCTAGTAGCTTCTTTTGCATGTGTATTGACTAGTATTTTCTACATATCAGATGGTGTTCTCTGCACACACTACCTTTTGAAAGTGGTTCAAATCTTAGGTAGATTCAACTACTGGAAGGAAGAAGGGACTGTGTTGACAGTGACACAATCTTAGATTATATGGCTTTTAACCTCCCTTCCCATGCACTGAAAAGCACCTGATACAGTTAGGCTTTGTGTCCCTACCCAGATCTCATCTTGAATTGTAATCCCCAGGTGTTGACGGAGGAACCAGGTGGGAGGGGACTGGATCATGGGGGCGGTTTTCCCCATGCTGTTCTTGTGATAGTGACTTCTCACAAGATCTGATGGCTTCATAAGGCAGTTTTCCCTGCTCTTGCGCAGTTCTTCTCTCTTTGCCGCCCTCTGAAGAGGTGCCTTCTGCCATGATTGTAACTTTCCTGAAGCCTCCCCAGCCGCGTGGAACTTTGAGTCAATTAAACCTCTTTTCTTTATAAATTACCCAGTCTCAGGTACTTCTTTAAAGCAGTGTGAGAACAGACTAATATAGCACCATTGAGGATTTGTTTCTCACTTTATTTCACTAAGGTAAAAACAGCAGGGGGAATAAAGTGAAGAGAACGATACCTGCAAGTGGAAAAGCCCCAAAGAAAATAGGAAACGGCCCATGAGCAACTGAGATGCAGCATGCCTTCAAAGCGGGTGCTAGATTCAGGAAATGTCTTCCAGGTTCCCCAAAGGAGAGCAGAGCCACCTTAAAATCAGCAGCTTGGGAGGAGAATGGCAAGGGCATTGTCTTGTACTAGGGGGATCACCTGTGCCATGGGCCATATAACTTCTTTGAACCTCAGTTTCCTCATCTGTTTGAGAAAATGACATTTGCCCTACCCGCAGCTCCCCACCTTCACAATCATAGATCAGAGAGGTGACAGCATGTGTATGGTGCACTGAGACATGTGGACAGCTTCTTGCCACCAGAAACCACCAGCCCAGGGGCCCACTACCCAGGCCACCACTTGTGGTGCTCTGGGAAGGTCAGATTTCAACATTAAATAACATGACCTGAAAGTTGAAGGAGTTTTGAGACTTGCAGTGGGAAAGAGGATTTGTTATCAGCTTACTCTTGCGGGAGGAACTGAAGTCATCTCAGTACTTATTTGTGGCCTGGCTATGAAAGCAGAATCCATGGAGGAGGCTAATTCCTCTCACCTGACACAACGCACATATTGTCCTTCTTCTTCCTTTCCCTCTCTCATTTGGGGGTGAGGGAGTGGGAGAGATAAAGGAAGTGATGACAGTGAGGTGAAGTGAAAGGAAGGGAGGACCACAAAGAACTGGGCCTTCTAAGACTCCTTAGGTGATGGCTTCAGAGATATTTCTGCCCATTGTGGGCACTGAGAAAGACCATGATTTCTTTTCTAGAAAAGAGTGAGACTTTGACAAGAATGAAGGAAATGAGAGAAGATGCATCAAAATGTGTTGGCCTGCTCCTAAATTATTCCCAGGACGTGGCTGGGGAGGAAAAAAAAATCAAAGATCCATCAAGTCATGCTGTTTGCAGGCCACAGGTGGCAGTGTCCTGAAATTGTCCCAGACACCTTTACATTTAGAACCTCATTAAGGGGCCAGTGCTGGCTGGGAAAGCAGGACAGACGGGGAAACAGAAACCTTTTTCCCTTCCCACCCCACAAGGTCACAGCTAATATTTTATAATCCATTCAGCTCACAAGGGAGGGACAAGGAGAGAGAAGAGGTGTGGAAGGCAGGAAAGGACGCCAAAAGACTAGAAATAATGTTTCCTCTCCACTGCAACCCACATGCCTTAAACCCATTAAACTCCAAGGTGATTACAGAAATTAGACACCTTTTAACGAGCGGAACACTGGAGCCTAGGTGTGCCATGCACAGGCATGCAGGGACGGCTCGGCAAATAAACCCTGACAGCTTCTCACGGCTCAGGGATTAGAAGGAAGCCTGTTTACTTACATTTCATAAACTCTACCATCACAAAGGGCTCATAAGAAATTACCAGTGCTCGAGTCTTGGCAGCAGTGCCTTTGTCCAGCTTTGGCCTTTTTCTTGTGAACGGTAAATGTGATTTCAGGGAAATGACTTCAAAGATCTGGGAATGTGCATCACAGGCCATGAGCTCACTTAAGCCACCCTACCCTTGGGGACCAGGCAGCAGGGCGGGCAATGGGAGCCAGTGGAGGGAGTGCCAAGCCTCCAATTCTGCAAGAACTTTAGGTTTCCCTATCAGTCGGTGGGCCCAGCTTTTACCCCCAGCCTTCTACACTGGCCATGGTGACCATGTTGGGGGCACCTCTCAGAGGACTCACCAGGGCCAGTACTGTGCTGGATTCAATGGACAGAAGGACCTGCCTCGGGTTTGCCTCAGGGTCTTAGTCAAGATGGGAAAATGTAAATTACATGAAATCAACTGCACAACACAAAATGGTGTATCAGGAAGAGCTACGCTGATGTGTAACACAAGGATCTGGGCAGAAGGAAACGCATGAAGGGAAACTGAGGCAGGCTTTCTAGAAGAGGTGGAACTTACGAAAATGCAGAGTGGAAAGCAGAGGGAAGCCCCTCTGGTGACCTTCATGAACTCAAGTGAGAATATTTTCCCACAGCTACAAGGATACTAGAAGGTATTTCCGGCAGCGGGTATTACACCTGCAGCTGCTTCCCCCATGACCAGAGTCTGCTTAGGAAC
Organism: Symphalangus syndactylus; assembly: GCF_028878055.3. NCBI lineage: Eukaryota > Metazoa > Chordata > Mammalia > Primates > Hylobatidae > Symphalangus > Symphalangus syndactylus. Next base: position 94,897,778 of record NC_072436.2, read on the forward strand.
AATTCAGGCAGAAACTACCTTGGCTGCCCAAGGGCTGGACTCCAGTCTACGCTCACAGTTAATTGCAAGATGTGTGTGTAAAGGGCTTTGCACCAACTGGGATAGGTTGTCCCATCTCCTGTTGCCCTATCTCAGGCCACTTTAAATCAATAGAAGCTTAAAGTATCTGCAGGCCTGAGAGAGAGCTGGGCTATGTGCATTGTCAGGACTGGGAAGAAACCAGGGCAGCACTAATCTAATGAGGTGGGGGCTTCTATCAGGCTCTAAGCCCACTCGGCAATACTGACAGTTGGGAAGCTTCTAAGCAGAAACCCTGAGGTCCCTGGAGACCATCAAATAGGGTGAGGGTTGTGCTAAGGAAATGTCTAGGAAAAATGGGCCTGGACAACCTTGCCCCAAGCTCAGTCAAGAAGGGGAAAGAAGGACCTTGTATCTCCTTCCTGCCTTCCAATTCTGACTATGAAGGTAAGAGACATCACAGGACTCCAAGGAAGGCTCTGGGACTCTGGACTACAGAGAAGAGCCTAACTAAATTGCTTATAAAAGTTTTTTGGAGTTCCTCCTGTGTAGGTCAGATGGAGGCATTACTGGAGAGTCTCTGCACTCCAGGCCAACTATTACAACACATGACTGGTGCCCCATACAGAGGTATATGAAAGTGCGGAGTGCATTCTCTCTGGGAAGGAGAAAGGAGGAGGGCAAGGGTCACACTCAGTTGGGTCCTGCAAGAGGAACAATATTTCCAGAGCTGGTGAAGTTTCTGAGCTCACTGACCTGGTGCCCTTTTGCATTTAAAGGCCAATGTATTTCCTACCCTAAGGAAAAGTTCACCTGTCAGACACTGGTTCACCCCTAAACAGAGAGAGAACTGGCCAGAACCCACAAGCAGAGTAGATCACTTCCAGCTATCATCCATCTCACCCTGGAGAAAGGCCAAGTGTTTGGACAAAGGGGAATCAAGGACAACTGGACAGACCCCGACACTGGGCACGTCCACCCCTTGGTGACAAGACCCGAGCACCTTGCTTAGAAAGTCATCTGTTCGGTAGGAGGCACTGGCAGAGACGTTCTGGTGGGACATTGAGCCCAGTGAACCCCATATGGATCCCTGTTGGCTGTAAAGAATCTCTGGACATGGGAAATTGATGGGGGCTGGAATACAAAAGATCATGAAGATAGGACATTTCCATTTTGTTAATACCCTTGAGACTTTTCAATAGGCTGTAGCTGAAGCCTCAGGACAGTTCTGAGAATGAAGCTGGGAGGGAGTACTGTCTCCATGTCACAGATAAGGAAAATAAGGCTCAAAGAGATCATGTACCTGCCCTAAGGTCCTGTGGCTAGTCAGAGAAAGAACAGAAAACAGAACTTCGTTCTCCTTTTCCCCTAAGTGCCCATAAGCAAGTCACTAAACCTTACTATGGAAGGGGCAGGGGGCAGGAGGGGTGGCAGGCAGGCTCATCTGTGGAGTCCTTGACCACTGTGTAGAAGTAGGTGAGTTAAATTAAAATATACTGGTTTGATAACTATTGATGATAATTAATATGTGAGTTGGTCTTCCAATTTTCAAAGTACTTTTTACATTTAATGAGCTACCCAGCTGGTCCTTCTGTAGCCAAGGGAGAATTGCATTTTAAAACCAAATTCAATTTTCCAGGATTTTCTGGTACTTGACAGAAAACTTCCTGTATGCAAGTCAAAGGTTAGTAAGCAGTGGAAATGCTTTGATGGTATTTATTTTAAGCCAAGATATCCTCCCTGTTGAAAAAATCTTTTTTCCAAGTTTTCACTTTTGAGTTATGTAGCATTCTTACTAAAAAACAAATGAGTTAAGTAAATAAGGGGAGGGGAAATGGGAACCACTTTGATTTGAAGCTTTCAACAAATGACATTGTCCAGAGTGTGTCCTGATCAAATTCAGTGTTTTGAAATGCAGCTTTTCAAACATTCAATACCTAACATGTGACTAACAGGTTTGAGTTTTATTGTGATCTCCAACTCCACAAGTTACACAGGATGTGCCAACTAAAGGCCTCCTTCCACTGACCACACAGCACTGTGAGCTCACAGCCTGCTGGGAGGGCAGAGGGTACAATCGCCTCCCAGAACAATGTCTTCCATGACGTGTTTTTTCTGTCTCTTGTTCCAGCCACCTGTCTTCATTGCTGTATAAAAGAAGACCTTCATCACCAGGCATCAGTTGTGTTTATCAGCCTTTAATGGGATCTTGTCCATTCAAGTTCCTGGGGTTCCCTTGGCCAACTGGAGATGAGATTTCCTGTACTCTTTTTCTAATGAGTTTAGCAAGGAGGTATCAGACGAGGAGGGCGGTTCAATGAAAGCCTTTGACTCACGTGGCCCAGCCTGCTCTTAATCCTGTGCCTCGAAACTTCTCTAAGTAGGGATAAAAATGGCCAGGAAGGCTGGGCCTCCAGGAACAAGATGCCATTGGATTCCTGCCTCAATCATTTCTTGAATATCAGACACACCTCTCCTGACCTAAAAAGAATTCACTTCAGGAGAAGGGACAGAGAACAGGCTGACCATGGCCTTCCCCGCTAAGTTGAGGAAAGCCCAGTGTCCTCCTGTGCATGATGAGATTTTAAGAGCTGCCTGTGAACTGGTAGATGAAAGTGGAAATAGGGCTGTCCTACCAATGATCACTCAGTGACTATACTGGGAATAAACAGAGAATGTGAAGTCCCTCTTGAATCCCATCCAAGGGAACCCTGGCTATTAAAGTGCTCTAATTTCTTGCTTATAAGATGGCATTTTCGAGAGGATTCCTGAAGGGGTCTTGCCCATGTGTAGACCCTAAGGGCAGCGCTATCATGTTGCTGCTGTAGCTACACAGTTGACACTCCACCTCCTCCACTGACTTTTAAAGTTTCAACCAGCTATGTAAACTCTTACCAGGAAGAACCCAAAATTAAGCCATCTTAATGTTTTTGAATTAGAAAAATGCTACATGCTTAAATTTTTCCATTTTTCAATGCGATGTGCACATCAAGGAAACCCCAAGTGGAGACTCTCAAACTTGAACATGCAGAAGCAGCCCCTACAAGGTTTATTAAAATCACCTGGGCCTCAGCCCAGAGATTCAACTTCAGGAGGTGATTTTGATGAGAAGCAATGGTTCTGAGGGCCACTGAGAAACACTGTCATGTGGAGCCAGATGTCACTGCATATTGTTGGGGGAAATGATCTCTAGCCCTAGAGGTAGGGCAGGCTCCAGAGCCTATATCCAACGGCTAGAGCATACTGAGCCCGGTGGAGACAGGAGGCTCGCTGCTCAGCCAACTTGGAGCAGCTGATTTACTCTGAACAAAGGATGGCAACTGATCTGTTAGGAAACAGGTCTGCTCTTACGGTTCCCATCCAGTACTGCCACCAGAAATGAATCCCAGCCATCCCACTGGGTAAGCAGGGGCACTGGCCTCTCTGGAAGAAAGGGAGTTATTTCATTTACCATCAGATACCATCCTCCCATGACAGCTGAGGATGTCTGTGACTCAGGCCTCCTTCCAGCCATTGTCTTTGTCCCCCAGGAGATGCTGTTTTGATCTCTCACCTGCTGACTCAGTTCCCTCTACCAGGGCCCCACACTAAGTTAAGACCTACAGCCTAACATGCTTCAATTTCATTTTTTTTCTTCTTCTTCTTTTTTTTTTTTTTTGTTTTGTTTTGTTTGAGACGGTCCTGCTCTGTCGCCTAGGCTGGAGTGCAGTGGCCCGATCTCGGCTCACTGCAACAACTTCTGCCTCCCAGGCTGAAAAGATTCTTGTGCCTCAGCCTCCCAAGTAGCTGGGATTACAGGCATGTGCCACCATGCCCAGCTAATTTTTGTATTTTTAGTGAAGACAGGGTTTCACCATGTTGGCCAGGCTGGTTGCGAACTCCTGACCTCAAGTGATCCACCCACCTCAGCCTCCCAAAGTGCTGGGATTACAGATGAGAGTGACCGTGCCCAGCCATATGCTTCATTTTCCATAGCACAGTGGATATCCCTTGATACCAGAGGGAGGAGAGAGAAGAAACAAAACAACATGCAGATCCTCCTCACTGGAGCCTGAGAGGCTCCTGCAATATTACTAGCCTAAACATCTCCACCAACCCACAAACCTGGCACTAGCCTGTCTTAGGTAGGACTGAGGGATAAATAAGTCAGGCACAATTCTGTATATGTCAAAGAGGACGGTCAAAATTGCTTTAACAGCCCTTAAATCAGTGTTTTATTTTTAACCACAACATGCGGTACTGATGACCCAGTAAATAAACATGTAGACACATACATGGTCAACTTACTCACACATGAGGGTGTATGTATGTATGTAATATACTGTGTATGTGTACATACACATAAGTAACTGAAATTAAATGTTCCCCAATGGAATTCCTATTTTTACTATATGTGGTATACCCTAGATTGTCTACCTTACTCTGTTTCATTAAAGTAAAAATGCCCATGGAGACACACTACATGAATTTTGTGATCCACTAATTGAACACAACCTGGAGCTTAAAAAATGCTCTTTAACTCACCTGTAGAATATAGCACATGTGGTTTTATGTATACTGCTCTGTAAAATAAAATATGAGAACATACAATATACATAACGAAGTATATAGAATAAGAAGATACAAACACGTAACATCACTAGAATCACACTCCACATGGAGTGAAGCCTTCCCCGTGACAGATTCTCCTGCTTGGAGAGGCAGAGTGGAGCTGAGGGCCCCTGGGCACAGAGTGGGTCCACAGCTCCAATACTGGGCTCTTCCAGAGCTATGAGGAACTCAGTGCACTTTCCCTAATTTATTTATTTGCCAACTACCTTTAATTAAATTAGCATAAATTAAAGCTTTGTGTGTGGTGACCTCACAGCATTCCTACTGTTATTAGGAGCTATTGAGCATTCCAGGTTTCTACAGGACTTTGCATTTAAAATGCTAAAAGACATAAACCCTAAATTTAATAATAGCATGCTAAGTTAGCAACTCTCTCAACTCAAGAGCAAGAAGGTGAAGAGAAATCTGAGCACAGTGCAAAAATGGGACCACATCACAGTTAAATATAAGCGTATTTATTACATGAATGTCCCCAGCCAAAAATTAAGTGCTCATACTTCAATCAAAGCCCCCAAAGCACCAGATGAGCTCAGCATAAGGCCTTTGCTGGTCTTCTCACTAATTCCTGCCCTGATTACCCTAAGCCAATACTGATATCTCCTTTCTCTAACAGATCACTGGGACTTAAGCCACCCTCTAATTATTTCACATAGCTAGATCTTCCTTCCTAAATAAGAATGTAAGGGCCAAGCGCAGACTTTTTCATTCATTCATTCATTCAACAAACATTCTGTACCCACTAAGCACCAAGTTACTCTTCTCTTATAATCTTCTTAGTTCTCTAAACCCGGGTTTGAACAGAGTCCCCAGTGGATACTTTTATAATACAGAATTGAATTGAATTTGCATAGTTGGTGGCCAGGATTAGAAATGTATCTTGGCCTCCCATCCAAGGTGGCTGGCATGAAATCCTAACAAGGACAGAGACCATAATGTCACTCATTATTGCTATGCTCGGGACACCCCAGCCAGTGGGCCAGATACTCATGACTCTCCTATGCAGAAAGATCTTCCCCATTCAGAATTCGGCATCCGCTTTGAGATGGCTGCCACAAAAATAAATAGGAGACTCCTAAACAACCAGCCACTATTTCAATCACAAAACACTCATGTTTTCAGAACAAATTGATACGTTATAATGATTCATGGACAAAGAGAAACTCCTTTCTGATTCCTTGCATCTGGAGTTCCATAAGGGAAATCTAGGGGAAACATCAGAAGTAACAGAAACCCCCTTTTCACCTTACTTTCTCTGATACATCATCTCAGTTGCCTAAAACCCTGCCCCATCTCCCCTTCCACCTCTACCACATCCCCACTGCCCATACACACAACCAAGAACTCATTTTTATTGCCAATGAAGAAGTTTGGTGGATGTTTCTGTTACTTACCATAATACCTTATAGGCAACAATGGCCTTATCTCTAGGGGTATACTATAATACTGCTCTCGTAAGTTAAAACATCTGTAGCATAATATATTAAAAAGATATCAATGGGTATTTCTAATCTTACTTAAAAAAAATTGAAATAGTTACTGTATGTGTGACTCTTCCCATTCACTGCTGGACTGAAAGTTGTTTGTCTTGCCATATAAGCATGACTATAAGAAGTCCAAACAAGCTCTGAGTTATATAACATATTTCACATTTTTAGGGACTCTAATTAGAGTGATAATATTATGGCAATAATCCTAGAACAGATTAAGGACCTAATTGTGATGAAAGAGGGCTTTGGGTCAGAAGTACATATCTGAAACTGTTTTATTTAACATGACTTTGGCACAAGGATCAGTAATAATCCCATATTTACAGAACACCTTGCAAAAAAACTGTTTTTCTGAAGGCCTTACAAAGTTTTCCCACTTCAAATGTTTCATTTAGATGGGAAGTTGCCTTGTAAGTGTAGAATGAAGTTATAAAACAAAACAAAGAGGGTCCTTCAGGAAACTACCACAATTCTAGAAGGGTTTAGAAAGACGGGAGCTACACAGAGGCCAATGTGGTTTCTGAAATTTTCTTCTTCTAGTAAAAATGCTACACCAAACAAGAGCATTGCGTGGCGATCAAAACCCTGACCAGGGCAGTGCCTGTGAACAAGGATGCTGGGAAGAAGCCCACAGTCAGGCTGGAGTTACCATTCCTGATTAGCCAGGAAGAACTAGGTGGGGGTCTCTAGCTGAGCTTTTGAGAGTGTGCGCCCACCTTTCGCCTCTGGGGTTTTGTAACATGCAAGAAGCCTCCCAGGGAGACATTTCTTCTCCCATTAGTTACTTAACAGAATAAAACTCAGGGCTCATGCCATTAGTTGAAATTAAGTAGAAGGACCAAGAGGGGTTTATCTGATGGGCTTTAAAAGCAGGCCTTGGCCATGCTTTTCCAGAGGCAAAGAGAGAAAACTGCAGGCTGGCTCAAGTACCTCTTAAGCCCTGCTGGCCAATCTACCCTGTGGCTAGTCCTGATTTAAATTTGGAACAGAATCTTGGACTCTAACCTCTCCTGTTTACTTTTGTTTGTTTTCTTTTCTTACCAATGTTCCTTGTAAAAAACTCCAACTGACCCAGGCAATAAACAAACGGGAGAAACTATTTTCCTCACCTGTTCAACAAGAATAAAAAGTGGCAACATTCTGAGACTAGGATGTTGGGGGAAAGAGTGAACAGGAGGGGAGAACTCACCCAGACAGACCGTGTGTCAGCTGTGGACGTTACTCCCTGTCTCAGCCAGAATTGATGAAATTCACATACTCCAAAGACCAGCAAGTACTGATCCCTAACAAACTGCTAATTTAACACCTTTGACTTTTCCTTTTCACATTAACCGACTCTTTTCAATAATGTTAATATTAACTTGGTTGGTAATCGCAGTAGTCAGTGTTTGGAGTTCAGCTATAGATCATATATTGAGAAATACAATCAAACCATAAAATGGGATTCCTGGAAGGGGGACTGCCACCTCAAATTATATTACAATCTTTGATATAGACATCACCCATTTTGATAACTAAAAGCTAACCTCTGAAAAGAACTGCTCATGGTTAGTTTCCAGTGTGGAAAATAAGAGTATTCAAGCTGACATGTTAACACGGAGGCTGGTTTTTTCAACATCAAATTGTTGGCAGTGCAGAACAGTTTTAGGGCAAATTCCTCCAGCTCAAAGAATTTTAAATTTAATTAAACAATCTAATGTAAACTGATCTATACAGTATTTTGTCATGACGCATATGGGAAGGTTTTCACAAGGAAACACTTCACTACTATGTTGTTCATTCCAAATTAAGGGAAAAAGCTATTATTTGTGACTTGGCAGTTAACTTGGTAAACGAATCCAAATCACTGCCTTGTGGGTTACTTGGGCCAATACTTGTAAAGTTTATCTAAGACTATGTGCTGAGATTCCCATAGTTCCTGCAAATGCTGCAACTTTCCACACTGTAAATTTCCTTTCCTGTAGAAGCCAGTCTGGATGTGAACTGAGTTAGGGCAGGGAAACATATGCATGTGTGTTTTTCTCTCTTGAAAACTCAATGTGTGTCCTAAGGGGTGTATGTGGCTCTATAAATATACATGACTTAAGAAAATCAAAGCATCGGATACTGACTTATGGAAGGAAAAACCAATGAGCCAATCCCTATGTGAAAAGGGATTTTGTTTTGTTTTAATATTGCTTTAAAATTCTGACTTTGGACTTGGGTGTACCCAGTACTCTAAGATCAACGGTAATCATTTGTTAGTTTAAAATGGCTTAACAACTGGTACCAATATGAGAAAAACTGGAGACTGCAGCCCTGCTGTGAACTTGAAGACCTGCAGAATCCAAACCTACTTATGAAGTGAATACCTCGTGCCACCTACTCACAGATAGAAATGATTTTCAAAAAGTCAGAATACGACAGGCAAACGGAATGATTTATTTTGAATCCTGGAAATATAAACAGTGCCCTGATTAACTTACAAAGTTCTCATTCCTGGTACATATGGCAGCTTTAGCTGCGACCTAGATAGAGGGTAAAGTCCGAACTACATTTAAAACTGAGATTCGTCAGTTTGCCAGCTTTTGGAGAATCAGCGATTTTCAGAGTACAAAGGTTAGTTAGAATTAAGGGAAAGGTAGGGGAGGTGAAATCTTCGTAAGTCTTTAGCACTGCCTGCTCAGATTGTTACTAGTCCTGACTGTTAACTCTGTGTCATAAACGGATCTCTTTCCATTATTTTTACCCAATTCCTTCTAGATTTACTCTAAAATTCTAAACTCTAGCTTAGAAGACTTAAAGGCAGATTTTGCCATTTTCTCAAGATTGTTAGCAATCTACAGTACAAGAGGTCTCCTGGTGTGGGGCTCTCCCTACATCCTGTTAAGTGTCCCTGGAAGTCCTAGACAGTGGCTCTCAACCCTTCCCCAGAGTGCTCCCCCAGGCCCCACCGTGGAGATTCAGTTTCAGTTGAACTGGGGTGAGCCAGGAGGTAGTATGTTTTTAAAGGAGCCCAAGTGATTCTAAGCTGAAGCCAAGGTAGACAACACTATCCTAAGGTATTCACGGTGCTCTGCCATCTGTCTGTCCTCCAAGTACCCTCCGGTGTAACCAGATTACTGTCTAATTGCTGTTCACCCTTCACAATTCCTGCTTTCCACTCATCTCCTCTTTTGTGTGGATCCTCTCCCTGGAATGCCCCTAGCTCTCCACCTCTACCAGCTAAAATCCTACTCATCCTTCGAGGCCTAGTTCAGTTCAATTTAGTTAACATCCCCTAGGCACCTACCATGAGAGCCAGACATTGTGTTCAGTTCTCTGTCTAAATACTGTGTGTATTCAGAGAGGCATACAGTCCCTGCCTTCAGGAAACTTCCAGCCATGGTTAACGGGTGTGTTGACCAGCTTGTGAAACAAGTTTTCTAACATATTTACTCAAATTAAACGTCCTCCCCTGAGTAGGTAAAAATGGCAACTCCAGAAACAGCACAGGCTTGCAAGCACGGCAGCCCACAAGCATAACCACAATCCATCCCAGTAGCAGAGAAATAAATCTAGGATGGTGTGGAGACCCACAAATAACCCCACTGAGGGCAGACTGTGGTGTGAACCCAAATATCCCCCTCCTGGATCAGTGGAGAATATGAGCCACTGAGCGAATGAGAGGCTGAGCCTTGTGTCTAATTGAAGAGCCTCATATATGCCTTAGCCCAAATATCGATACCGTCATCCTGAACTATTTCTGGAACAAACAACAGGAAAAACACTTTAGAGGATATTAGCCAGAGTAGGCTTCTGGAAGAGGAAGGCTGAGCCAACCCAAAGACCTAACTTAGACCCTGGGAGCAAAATTTAATTTTTTTTTAATAACATGAACCAGACTCCCTCTTCCCTTCCCTCTCCCCTCCCTCTCTACTAAAACAAACAAACAAACAAAAAAACCATGAATACAGCTAAAAAATCATGGTCAGTAGGGTTAGAAGAACAGGCCTCAGTGGAGGCTCACTGAGCAATAATGTTTTGGAATATACATATGGAGATCCGAAACTCCAATGGGTCAAATGCCATTGTGAAAAGAATATGGCAGAGAACTGACAGCTGGCTTCCAAGCTCCCTGGAACGACTGCTCTCACCGGAGGAAGGTGTGAGAGAGACAGAGAAACTGGGTGGGAAGCAGGTGAGCAAGAGATGGTAAAACTGAAGAGAATCATAATTAAAAGCATAGCAAATCATGTGTGTCATGTAAAGGACTTCACATTGCATCCACGCATTTAATCCTGAAAATTAGTCTATTCATTACTATTATCTTATTTTGCAGATCAAGAATCCGAAACACAGAGAATTAGATTGACCAAAATTGCCCAGCTAGTTTGAGCAGAGGTGGGGTCTCAACTATGTTAGCCATTAAAGCCATATTCTTACTAGCATGCTAAATTGCATTTTAACAGTATCTCAGATACCTAAGGAACTAGATAAATTACGTCTAAAAGACATTTTCAGCCAGGAACTATATTGGTGCTTCAAATGTTTATTGGTAAGATCTGATTCCCAACCTGAAGATGTTCATAGTTGCTACAGCAAAAAGTAGGAAAACTCAATCAACGTTAAGAAAAACATGCTAAATCTTCTATTTCTGTCATTCCTCTGTTTGGAGTTGGTAGAAGAGCTCTGTTTTATCATTATAAAGCATGGCTAAGCCTAGATGCTTGATGTAATGGAATAAGATGGTCATTCGCAAGGAAATATCTGGAAAATGTATGTGTGTGCGCGCGTGTGTATGTGTGTGTGTGTGAAGTTGTTACCATGCCTTCGTTCCATCATTGTATATATTTAATACCACACCAACGACCATGACAAGTATTGGTGGAACATTTGGGAGGTGAGAACCTTTGTGGATCGAGTCATTTTTCGAGCCTCTTCTGAAGCCAGTTCATTTTAAGTTCACACATTGCTTGGGAGCTAGCAGTAGTTTGAACTTTTGGCCTGTGAGATATCCTGCCCATGGGTAAGTAAACATGCAGCGGGGACAAACAGTTTTTATACAACTCTTCATTGTACCATGATAAGATCGGGGAAAACTTTTTTTTTCCTAGTTTAGATTTCTTTATTCAAATGTCACACTCAAAAAATTCCCCACCCCACTTTGCCAAGACCTGACATTTGCTCTCCTGTCTTCGCTAACTTCAATAGTGTGGTGTTTGCTGCCAGTATGTTTCAAAAATGAATTTTAAATGCAAAGTAGCGCCTTGATTTTTTTTCCTTAAAATTATACCAAGACTATAAATGGCTTATAAAGAAGATAATTATAGAGGAAGGGCCCCCGGCCAGGCAGGGCCACACTCAACTGCTCTCCTTCTTCATCCTCAGCAGATGCAAGACAGGACAGAGGGGACTGGTATTAAGCCGCCGTGCCAGGAGCTTGCATACACATCACTGCATCCCAGCCTTAAAACAACCCTATGATGGTCATCATCACCTTATCCTCATTTATTTTTTATGTTTTTAAGGTAAAGAAAATAAGCATCAAGGAGTTTCAAAGTCATTTGCCCAACATCAACCAACCAGCACCCAAATTAAAGGCCACATATGTATCCAGCTTCAAAGGCAGTGATCTTTCCCTCTTTGCTAGAGCTGGGCTTCTGTCTGTAAGACTTTCTTCCTGACTCTCAAAGGCCTCCTGATACGCCCTGTAATCTGACTGTAGCCCAGACCAGTTTCTGTAGGTTCAAGAGTGGCCTGAGAAGGAACAATAGCCCCACAACGTCCTGCCCTCAGAAGAAAGGATTGGGAGTTGCGGTTGTTTTCTTGAAATGTATTATTTGTAGGCTGGATAATGGCTTGCGTATGTTTCTCCCTCTTTTGAAAAATGGCAAATAAAACAATACTCAGCTATAGGGTTACCAACCTGGGGATGGAGGCGTTCGCCTGGGGGATATTTGAACTCCTCCAGAGTAGTTTATGTAACAAGGCATCACTAAACCAAATGGCATTAGCAGGTAATCCCTTTTTGCCATGTCATATAGTAACAATGCCCCCCTGCTTTCTCACACAGGGCTAAGGACTGATGGAAGAAGGGAAGAGGTGAGCAAGGCTGAGACTTTGCTTGCAGATAGGCCTGACTTGGAGCTTGGGATCCTTATCTTCAGTGCTAGTACGCCTGTTTAGTCCAGAAATGGAACCACACTTTTCATAAGAAAAGCTGTCCACCCCAGTCTGTGGGATTCCAGTGGTTCCAGAAAGGCGGAAAGAGAATTCCTGCAGACCCCAGAGATTTATGTCTGGGGAGGGTGTCTGTGGCTGGGAGGGGGCCCTGGCAGAGTGATAGTCATCACTGGAATGGGTACAGGAAAATCTGAGTCAGCAAATGAAGGGGCTGAACCCAAGTGTCCTGGACGCCAGCTGTGGGAAGCCAGGCAAGGAGGAGGGTCCACCCTGGCAGCTGCTGGGAGCTTCTGAGAGTCAGCATCTACCAGGGCCTAGGCCAAGGTAGCTGACTGGGAGAAGAGGACGGGGGACAGCCAGGCTTCCACTGGTTTTACAACTTTCTCTGTCACTCGAGGCCCTCTACACATAGCCCTGACATCTCTCTTCTGCATTATCTTCCACTAGGCCCCTACACAAACTCTCCACTGGAGTTTCTTCACCTTCCTCCTACCAGGAACATCTCAAGTGTCTGCCGGGCTTGCAGCATCCTTCTCGTCAGCTCAAGTCCTACCTCTTGCAGGAGGCCTTCCTTGACCACCCCAGCCCAGAGAGGACACTCCCTCCCCTCTGAGAGTTTTGAGATGGATGCTCTGTGCTCCTTAGTGTGTGCTTGCCATGTCCTGCCTTGTCCAGATACCCAAGTTTATTTTTGAGACAAGGTCTTGCTCTGTTGCCCAGGCTGGAGTGCAGTGGCGCAATCATGGCTCACTGCAGTCCCCACCTCCTGGGCTCTAGTGACCCTCCCACCTCAGCCTCTCAAGTAGCTGGGACTACAGGTGTGTACCACCACACCTGGCTAATGTTTTCTAATTAATTTTGTGTGTGTGTGGAAATAGGGGTCTCACTATACGGCCTAGGGTGTTCTTGAACTCCTGGCCTCATGCAGTCCTCCTGCCTCAGCCTCCCAAAGTGCTGGCATTACAGGCATGAGCCACAACACACCGGCCTAGTTATTCTTTCTTTTCTAGAATGGTCAGGTGAGTGCCTGCTCTTGCTCTGACCCCACCCCATCCCACTTTCCCCTTAACTCCCTCTGCCTCCAGACATGAGCAGAGCATCACTGCTCCTTAGAAGTCCCAGACACACTCCTGCCACAGGACTTTTGCACGGGCCACTCGCTCTGCCAGGAACACTCCTCCCCCAGGCATGTGAGTGGCTGGCTCCTCCACTTCTTTCATGTTCTGCTTAAATGTTAGTGTAATTCATCAGAGACCACCCTAGATGAAAACAAACAAACACCTTTTCCCTAGCACTTCCACCTTCCCCTGCTTTGTGGTCTCATTTGTTATCACCACCTGACATCAGGGATTTTTTAATCCATTATTGCCTTTCTGCCACTACTTGAAGCTCTATGAGGACAGGTTTCCAGCTCTTTTGTTTTCTGCTGGATCTCAAGGACTTAGGACTGTGCCTTGCATGTAGCAGGTATAAGACAAACAGATGTTAAATTAATACATATCTGTTATAACTTGTTTGCCTCCATGGTGTTAGGCTATGTGTATGTATATACACTTACTATATATAATATGCCATATACACCATATATAGTAATTTATATTTACCTTACCATCTGCCATATACACATGCACATATATGGCATATACCAAATATGTGATAAATGTTCAACAGATTTTTATGAACAACAATATTATTCTCTCCTTGAGCTGAGACCTCTAATGGTTTTTCATTTCACACACTCCTTCCCTAAGTCTGGAAGGGCACCCCCTGGACTAAAGAGGGGAGTCATGAGGTAGGGATGGAGCAGGCAGGGACTGGGAAGGACAAAGTGTCCTGTTTCAAGTTAGCGTCTGCACAAAGGAGCCTGCCCTGGGGTATGGTCTAGTCAAGCAAAGCCCTGGCCTTTTGTGCTTCTTGCTCATACAGGAGACCTGGACCTCGTTTTCTCTATGAGAAAGGAGTTCAGATCCTTCGGGCTACAGAGAAGGCTCTGGCCTTTCAGGCCAGCTTCAAAAATTCTGATGTTTCTCTAGAGGTATCAAAGAAACCCTGAAGTGTGGTGTCACGAGCTATGGGCAGGCCTGTGGTGTGTGGGGACACCTGGACGATGGAAGCTGGGAATGTGCTCTGCTTGAAAGCCCTGATATCAAGGGTCATCCTGATTTTGCTGAGCCAGAGCAAAGGAGACCCCGTCTGAAGGAAGAGGAAGGGTGAGACCTTCAGCTTCAGAGGTACAACCCACGTGGTCACAGGCTGCTTTCGAGAAGGGACTCTTTGGGTCTAATCCAGATTTGTAGCCCCTTCCCAGAACCAAGATGTACAGAGACCACACATAGTAGTGCTATCACTCTAAGGTGCAGGCAGTGCATGCCAACAAGCGAGCAGTCTCAGAAGGGTTTGCAAAGGTGCAAACCTCAGAACATACCATCAGTAATGAATCTGGCTACTGTTTGGCCTCTGATACGTGCATGGCACTATGCTAGAAATAATATCTCTAATCTTCCCAACAAGCCTCCAAAGAAGGTCAGAGCAGTTAATTTGCCAAAGGACTCCCTGTGGTTGGGCAGCAGAGCCCAGACAGGAACCCTGCCCTGGGTTCTATCCAGCATGCTAGGCTGCCTCTCCTAAGCCCATGGCCTCGGCGTGCTCCCAAGGCTACAGGAGGGGAAGCTGACAGAGACTGAGTTACGGTGGTGTCCTTAGATGTGGGAGGGAGGACCTTCGGAAGGAAACAACAATTCTGGTGTTGCTTGAGGTTTGAAGGATTGGTGGCTAGAGATCTATATGCAATGTTTTCAAAATTAGGAGTTGGAATGGAAGATACTGTGACCAAGGAAGAATACACTATCAAATATGCAAACATGGACACACAGCCCCCTCCTTACGAAAGTAGGGGGAAGAGCCCTAATCACCACTGTCATTTATTAAATGCTTGCTATGGGCCTGGTGCTGTTGGGTAAGTGCTTTACCCAATTTATTTCATTTAATCCTCCCTACAACCCTATGGGGTAGGTAACAGCCCCTATCTAAGGATAACACAGAAGTGAGTGCTTGGAAAATCTGTAACTACTTTACAAATAACATTGAGGTATAAGTACTGAGGTTTGGACTCTCACAGGCCGCAGTCTTGGCTCTTGGGATGCCCCAAGACATCCTTTATTTCAGAGCCAAATTTCTAAAAGCCTAGAGTGTTGTCATCTCCAGCATGGCTTAAGGCTATGTCCTTACCCACTGTCAGTGGGCTGGGGCCATCTGCCTAGACTTGGTGCCTGTTTTAGGTACATTAGAAAGCCTACGGCTTTCTCTAAACTGAAACATAGACTTCCAGACTGAAATCCCAAGCTCAAGGTTGCCCTCACACTGGTGACCCCTCAGCTTGTTCCTCTCATCAGAAATGCTCTTCCCCCTCTGAGTCATCAGTGCAAATCCTACAGTCCTCCAGGCTCAGGTGAAATGCCACCTCCCATGCCCAGTCGCCCTGACTCTCCATTCTTCTAGGAACTCCTCCAGCAGCCCGGCATCTGAATCTATCGAATCCTGCACTGCTTACCTCGTTTCATACATATACTTTTGAGGATAAGGCTCATAGCTTACAGATCTTTTCCAAATCCAGCCAGATTTAGGACAGTGCCTTAGGCAGTCATCTGCTGATTGATTCTAAAGTCAACTCTCTCCAACAGTAGGTGTCTATGCCACTATCAGGCAGTATTTCTCAAAGTGTGGCCAATAACCACCTTGCATTTTATAATGCAGATCCCCAAGCCCTACTGAATCTGTATCTCAAGGGGTGGGACCTACAATTTGCCAATTAACAAGCTCCCTGGGAGATCCAAAAACACTAATGTTTAAGAACCCTGCCACGAGGGACAATGCAATAGTCAACTGAGACAGCAAGATCCATGTCCAAGGGCCATCAGAAGACAGGGTGTGGGGTTCTGCTACGAATGCCAAGGAAACCACGCACTGTGGTGGGACTTCCCACCACCACGCCCAGTGAGGAAGATGATGAGCAATGGCTACCAGACCTCTCTCACCAAATGATGATGTGTTGACGTGCTGTCATCACCATCAATGAAAATGATATGACTAAGTCCATAAGTAATGTTTGGTTCACCTTTTCTCCTCTCTAATCCTCCCAGAAATGACTGATCTTTGTAAATACTACATGTTGATTTCTTGTCATTGCATCATAAGCGGAGGCCATCCAACTCATGCTTCTACATTTTTCATCTGATTATAGGTGAGAACGGGCTTCTCTTCCAACTGGATGGCTCCAGTTCTATACATGAAACCCTGACCTTTAGAAGCACCACTAATGGCTACTTCAACTTATACCTCTGTGTTTCCAGTCCGTGATGAATTTTTGGGAGAGAGCTCCTACAGTTGAAAACACTGGCAGCCTGCAGATGTGGAAGTCTCAGCTGGGAAACATGAAATCTTTTGATATCCCAAAAGCACATACCTTGGAAGATAAACTTTACCCATGACTAACTAAAGTCATTCTTAAGAGAAAATTCTGGAGAGGATTAATGTGCTTCATCCCTTTCTCTCAGCTTCCCAATTAGGACCTTCTAGAGTTACATAAATCACTTCTTGCTCTAGCCAGTCTGACTCCAAGCATCAACACACCATTGTTGCCTGGGCATTTTTTCAGCCTAGCCAATAAAAACTCCCAAGTCATCCTGGAACTTTTGGAGATGACCGAGGTGCAAGAAAAAAAAAAACACGGTAGACTTTAACAAACTGTACAATTGGGGACAACCAGCGGGAAGGTTTCGGAAGGCTGGGGGTGAAGAGGTGGCCTGACCATAATTAAGGGCAAGTCCTGCCAGCAAACCTGTGCCCATTTTAAGAGAGGGATGGCGGTTTTCCCAGGCGGAAGCTGGGTGCCAGGGCTCATTCCATAGACAAATGCTGTCCTCTCTCTCTCCCCTCCTTAAAATGAACATTGTCAGGAACAGGAAGGGCACAGGCGTGGTTCTGGAAAGATCTCAGTTCCAGTCCCAGCTCATCATTTGTGCCTATTTCCTCATCTGTCAAAGAAAGATATCCCAGGACCCTGCCTGTCACAAAAGCACCATGAAGATAAACTAAGATCATGGACAAAGGACTTTGTAAAGCAATTTAAAAGTTGTATGTGTGCTACATGCCAGGCACTGTGCTGAAGGCCATACATGTTTTAACTAAATTCTTGCGGCAGTCCTCTAAGGGAAGTATTATTTCCACTTTGCAAAGGAGAACACCAGGATTCACTGGCATTGTTAATATTTGCTGGAAATTTAAAAAACCAAATAAGTGTCTGAAAACTAAACGTTCAAAATGAGATACCCTATTGCTAAGAGGCTGTGAGATGAGTTTGTGTGGGTGGGAAGAGGTTAAAAAAATAAGTTTGGATTCTCTCCCATGCAAATTGCAACCAGTTGGTAGGGGCTGTGAGGAGCATGTGGGATATTCAGGATTCTCTAGCCATGGGCTGAGAGGAGGAGCATGGTGGACTAGCAACTTGACAGTAGCTGCTAAATCAGCCGATTTTAGTTCCAGAAATGACTCCTGCTGGGTGTAATCACACTGGCTTTCACTACCATCACTGCCACAGGATGCATGAGCATTTATGAGCATTTTACTCTGGGTAAGTGGGTTTTTTCTACACACACACACACACACACACACACACACACACACACACACACACACACACGAGCAGAATGTAAACGGGTAGAAGACTGTGTGTCTGCCTTTGGGTGCTGACAGCGATTTTGGGAGATAAGACTTTTGTGCACAGAAATCTAAATAGCTAGTTGTGGTGTGTATGCTGGCTGCCAAGAAAGAAGGAAAATTAATAAATGCTACAGGGGTTTGGATGAACTGAAGAGTTTGTGGAAGAGGCAGGATGTGAGATGAGCAGTGGGAGGTCAGAACAATCCAGGGGCATGGCTGGGGCATCCCAGGCAGAGGGAACAGGCAGGAATTCACGTGCCAATGTTTCCAGAAAGCGGGCAGTGAGATCGAAGACAGCAGGCTGAGAGCCAACAAAGGAACAAGGAGATATTGACATTTTATTTTGCTGGCCAGGAGTGATGCTCAAAGTCTCAAAATAGGGTCACAAAAGTGGGCAAGTTCTTTTCGTTTATTTGTAAAACTCCTTTCCCAAGTGATTTATTTCAAATGAAAATCTAACTGGCTATCCCACTCTAATCCATTGCTTCAGTTACTATCCAAAGTAGTATTTAAGAGAAATCCATTTAAATATTCATCCCTACTGACATAGAGCATGGTACATCATTCACGAGAGAGTTGTTTAAATATAGAGTGCCCTCCAGGTAACAAATGATGTATACAGGACTGTGCAAGACACTCCAGGGAAGCTCCCGCCAATCATAAAAGGAAACACGTAACGAAAACTGTCTTCACGGAGAAGAAATATTCTGTGGATGACCAAGACTGCAAGGATGTTAGAGTTTGTGGTGCAGGAATACAGGGACTATCCCACATCACACAGGGCTAGGAGAAACAAATGGTGGGTTAGGAGCTGGAAAAGGGTGAAGTCATTTAGGTGAATAATTCCTTTTCGTTGGGACATAATTATAAGTTGCTACAGGAAAGTATTACGATAGCATCAATCCTAAGAGACATTAATTTCAGAGGCCCTGAAGGTAGCAGCTTTAGGTCTTATGCATCCCCAAATCACACCTGAAAGATGCAATAGCTGTTCAGAAGTAACAGCAAGAGGGAGCTGAGACAGGACTTCAGAATTCCCAGGGTGGGGGGCGTGGTGGAACAGCCACATGATTTTCATAATTTTGTCTTCTGTCCTTTCAGTCTCTCCGTCTCTCTAACCCCCACTACCAAGTTGGTATTTGGGACCGCCCCACTACTTGGGGTATTCTGGGAGGACAGGAAAGACTTAAACTTAGCTAGGGAAGCAAGAAAGCACTCCAGAGTGCCCCACGTGGGTTTAAAGGACATGGGCATTAGACAGGAGGTTCACATCTGTTGTATGGATGAGAAAATAAGCTTGTTTTTCAACAAGTCTGCTGTCTTTCTGAGTGTATCTATATCTGGAAGGTTCTCCAGTGCTGTCTTGTCCATGTTCAAGGCAGATGCCTAGAATATTGTCCATGTTCTTAGACTATGGAGACAGCAGTGAGGATGCTGCCCTCCCAGGATGTGGGGACCTCAGGGAGTGATCAGCTCAGTCACCCAGCAGTTTTGCAAGTGAGGCTTTTCATCACTCCCTGATGGGAAATAGCTTAACTTTCTAATGGGTTTACAGAATCTTCTAGCCATGTTTTGCGGGTGGGTTTTTCACCTTGCGTCACAGAGAGGGTATTTAGAAGAAAGGACAGTGTGGGAAACATTAACTCAGATACACAGCTTGGGAAGAGGATCATTATTCATGGAGTCTTCTGGTACAAGGACCCCAGCAAATGCCCTCCAAACATCATTTCCTCCTCTACTTACATTTCAAAAAAAGCTGCAGGAGTTTGATATTTTCTTAGTTTCCTTTTCCTGACTCCCTCTGTACAGGATGATGTAGTTGTTTACTTTAAGGCTCAGGAGTCAGCCAGCATTGTATGAAAAGCTTTCCCACAAAAAAAAAAAAAAACCCATACGACGACAAACCCCTTTCCCTGATGTTTAAGCAATTAGCAATACATGAACAGGCTTGCTTGTGCTCTTGGTCTAGGACCTGCTCCTACTTCCTGTTGCAGGAGCCACTCACCCTGGGACTGAGGGATTCAGGGAGGCCTTTTCATTTCACAGGGGGTGGTGTTAGTGGGGGCAGTGAACAAACAGGATCTTCATTGGTCCCACCTCCAAGCCACTTTTGTGGCTCCCCCTGCTGTTCACCCCTGTGTCACATGAAATTCCAAACCTCAATGTGCTTATCCATAAAACGGGAAAATAAAAAAGTTGTGGAAAGGATGAAACCACAACGTAAATTTAACATATTATCTGAGACAGCACTGTGGAATGATGAACACTAGGACAATGGAACAGAAACTGCCCTGGTTCAAATCCCAATTCTACCACTTCTTAGCTATGTGATGTTGGAGAAATTATTCTACCTCCCTGTGTCTCAGGATATCCACCTCTCAGGGCTATTGCAAAGATTAAGTTAATCAACATACTTAAAGAGCTTTAAAAAACGACAGGTATATAGTAAGTGCCATAAGAACATTAGCTAAGTTCACAATAACAAAGACGTGGAATCAACCTAAATGCCCATCAATGATAGAATGGATAAAGAAAATGTGGTACATACACACCATGGAATAATATGCAGCCATAAAAAAGAACAAGATCGTGTCCTTTACAGGGACATGGATGGAGCTGGAGGCCATTATCCTTAGCAAACTAACACAGGAACAGAAAACCAAATACCACATGTTCTCACTTGTAAGTGGGAGCTAAATGATGAGCACACATGGACACACAGAGGGGAACGACATGCACTGGGGTCTATTGGAGAGGGGAGGAGGGAGAGGATCAGCAAAACTAACTAATAGGTACCAAGCTTAATACCTGGGTGATGAAATAATCTGCACAACAAACCCCCATGACACAAGTTTACCTGTGTAACAAACCTGCACATATACCCTGAACTTAAAAGTTTTTAAAAAGAACAGCAGCTATTATCATTCTTGGCTTATAGAAAACACTCTATAAATGTCAATTACATTTATGTATGTGGTGGCAGCAAGGAAAGTTGTTATTTTCAACCAGTGGTGGCAGTTGGGGAGGGCAGCACGACAAGGGCTATGTCCCCCAAAGAATATGCCAGAATCTAGAAAGAACACATACATTTACAGTTTAATAGGTTCAATTTATAACATCACTTTATAGGTGAAAATGGAAAGATAACTATGGTTTTCATAATACAAACTGCCAAATGAAATGTTTGGCATCTTCTTAGTTATAAAACATGGTTTAAAAACATGTTGCAAGACACCAATGTTGTGGCAGTGAGGAAAGTTTACTCCCCTACTCAGAGCTGCTTGCTGAAAGAGTGAGGCTGGGCTACGTTACTCTTTAAGAATCCCAACCTTTGGCCGGACACGGTGGCTCACACCTGTAATTCCAGCACTTTGGGAGGCTGAGACGGGCGGATCACTTGAGGTCAAGAGTTTGAGAACAGCCTGGCCAACATAGCAAAACCCTGTCTCCACTAAAAACACAAAAGTCAGCCGGGCGCAGTGGTGGGAGCCTGTAATCCCAGCTACTCGGGAGGCTGAGGCAGGAGAATCACTTGAACCCAGGAGGCAGAGGTTGCAGTGAGCCAAGATCGTGCCACTGCACTCCAGTCTGGGCAACAGAGCCCAACTCCGTCTCAAAAAAAAAAAAAGAATCCCAACCTTCAAGAGGGAGGCCCCCCAGGGTAGGTGGAGGGTGGGCCAGCAGTTCTGTGGATAACCCCCTGGTCTTGAGCCCCATCTTGGCCTTTGTCTTGAAAAGAGGATAGGGACTACGCTTCACTCTTCCAGCTAAATAGGCCATGTGACCAGTCACCACACTTCTTGTCCTTCAGACAGACCACACTGCCAAAAGAACAGGAAAATCGAAACTTTGGTGGCACAAGAGTGATATATAGAGGTAGTGCGCAAGCTCAGTTTTTATTAAAGTTAGAATTTTTGGAGGGCATGTCATCATTTAAAATGCTAGTGTCTATGATAGTTTGCATGCTTTCGTGTTCTTGTTCCCCTTCCCTGCTTTATTGTAAAATATACCTACAAATGAATATATAAAATATGCATATGCATTTTAAAGATCAAATAAGACTCACTTTTAGCTGTGACCTACCTTGACAGATAGAACATGGTTGCTGGCCTTTGCAACCCCTTTAACTCTCTTTAATTGCAGCCCCTCTCCCCATCCTCATTCAGTCCCTATTTGGACTTCCCTGGTAATCATGATCTTGTTTTTTTTTTCTTTCTTTCTTTTTTTTTTTTTTGAGATAGGGTCTCACTCTAATCCCCAGGATGAAGTATAAGTGGTACAATCATGGCTCACTGCAGCCTCAACCTCCTGGGTTCAAGCTCCTCAGCCTCCTACCTCAGCCTCCCGAATAGCTGGGACTACAGGTGTGTGCCACCATCCCTGGCTAATTTTTTTTATTTATTTTTGAGACAGGGTCTTGCTCTGTTGCTCAGGCTGGAGTACAGTGGCATGATTATGGCTCACTGCAGCCTTGACTTCCTAGGCTCAAGCGATCCTCCCACCTTAGCCTCCAGAGTAGCTGAGACAACAGGCACACATCACCACGCCAGGCTAATTTTAAAACATTTTTTGTAGAGACAGGGTCTCACTATGTTCCCAGGGCTCAAGCAATCCTCCTGCCTTGGCCTCCCCATGTTGGGACTACAGACATGAACCACCACACCCGGCCCCTTGCTTTTCTTTACAGTTTCATCACCCATGTGTTTCCTCCTAAGTATATTGTTTAGTCTCACCTGTTTGGGGGTTTTATATAAATGGAAACATGCTACATGTATATTTCTGGGACTTGCTTCTTTCCTTCTATAGGCATCTTTTAAAATTACCCGCTCTTATGCTTCAGATCTCTGTTTTTAAGGGGTCTCATTTTCTCTTAAAAATCCCCTTCAAAAACATCCCTTAAACTTCCCAAAAACATCCCTAAAATGTCATGACACAGCAAATCGACCAATTCATTCTATTCTCTTGGATACAAGTTGTCAGCCACATTTAGGTAAGCTGTGGCCAGTTCCTCACCTTTTCAACCCAAATATTTTCTTACATCAGAGTGACACTTTTGGTAGCGTTAAAGATCAAAGAAATGCATTCAAACCTTCTGCACGATACCATCTTCCAAAAAGGTAACATTTCCACCACTACATTCTTAATGTTTCTGCATAGTCTTCTACGCTTTTTTCTGATTTTGTCTAACTGCCCATACTCCTGATTCTTGTCTTCCCTTACCCATGAAGCCTAAATGTCCCATTCTAGAGAAGTGAGATTTTAGGTTTTACATCTTTACCTTAATCTTTGAACCATCCACATAGCTTTTATACCCTCTAACTTCGTATACTCTCCCCAGAAATGCCTATGTGCTTAGACTGTGCTTTTTACTCCCATAATCCTGCAGACTGTTAATACCATTTCCTACCAAGGAGAAAGGGGTATTTGAATATCTGCATTTCATGCTAAATAGTGTCTTCAAGATTTGAAAATTAACAATTAGCTCAAAGAGCTAAACAGAATCCATCCTTCCTGGGCTATGGACGCACAAGAATCACATCTATTGATCATTTTCAGCTTTTGGAAGGCCCCAGTTTGCTTGTTCCTGTGGCATCTACCAGGTACTGACTTCCAGTGTTTACCTAGTACCCAGGACACGGACTCACTCTAGTTCCCATAGTGATGGGTCAGTTTGTCCTCCCAGAGATTAATGTGGTTTAAAGCAGCAGAGATCAACACTGGCTGGGAAGCTAAATGGATCTGAACTACACAAACATCCAGGTCTGCCTTGGACAGGGCTTGCTCCTTTTCACACAGTAACAACCCCACAAAGCCAATTTCCTTGAATCAGACGGGACCTCGCCACTGTGCTCCTGTGGGGTAGGTGGAACCCAGGGTTCTTATTCCTGTGACAAAGTCCCTTATGAGACAGCGAGAGAGTGACACAGGGAGAGAGTGAGAGCGAGGGAGAGGGAGCACATGAGCGTGTATGTGACCCGGAAGGGGCACTTCAATGCTTGTTCCTCAGTTTCCTCCAATTTGTAGGAGCATACCTACTAGTCAGCCCACTCATCTCTTCATCTGATTTTCATTCTCTGGTTCACCTATTAGCCTAACCTCCCTAGGTAGACCTGCAGTTCTTTGAACAAGGATTGTGTCTTCTTCTATCCCTAGAATACCTGATATTAAGTTGAAGACATACTGTACCAGGTATTAAAAAAAATACTGGCTGTCTAATGTATACTGAGGCAGAACACTTTGTCCCTGGCTGGTGGTGTGTGTTCCAGATGTCTTACCTTCCCTGGTACTGCTCCTGCACAGCTGTTTTTTAACACTTCAGGGTTCAGTTACTCTGCCTAGCACTGCTGCACCTCAGTCACCCCGTCTGGCAATCCAAATGGATCTTGCCAACCCAGGGAGGTCTGTCATGAATTCTTTTGTAAACATTTTACAATAGGAGTTAGCTTTTTGTAAGGTCAACAATCACACCTACATTTGTTTTTTTACAGTCAAATTTTCTAGCTTTCTTTCAGTGGAGCCTACTTATACTTTGTGAAGTGTGTTTAATCTCTGAGTTATGTACGTCAAAAGATACTTCCTAGATCTTTAAGAAGCTCTCTCAAGGGAATAAAACTCTGGGCAAATTGGATGGTAGAAGTATTTCACCATTCATGGCAACGTGTTTCCTTTGGTTGTGTTGGTATGCTTTTAGTGTTAACACGGGTGAATCTAGAAAGTTTTCATAAACTGGGGCTTGATAAAGGAGGTTAGATTTAAACTCTTACCTGAAAAGGAAAAAAAAAATACCAAAAACACATGGGGATAGGTTGGATAAATGGTGAAAGAAACACTGAGAACAAAAGTCATTTTCCCCATTCACTCTCACCCTTGGACACTTTACGGGACCTTCCACCCTCCTTTTGAAGTCCAGGGAAGGCCACAAACTTCTCAGGCCCAAATCTGTTAGCACCAGCAGGCTCAGCTCTAAGAGCCAGAGCCAGGTAATAAGCTTAGCTTCCTAGCAACCCGCACACAAGTGTTCCCGATAAAATGGATTACATACTGCTGATGAATCCCAGGTGAATATCATACTGACCCAACAAAGGAATTAATTTGTACCTCCTGCCACACTAAGGAGGCAGACTGAGAGAATTCTTTTTGCCCATGATCCTTCCTGGCATTCTCCCTGGAACATCACGGTAAAAACAAAATGCTCCAATGAGGTCAAAAGTGGAGGCTTCAACTTCCTATTGCTTCTGCAAAAAAAAAAAAAAGTCCTCATAACAGGAAGCAGAGGGTCTGTTTTTCCATCAGTTGCTTTCCCAATACAACTCAGATTGCCTAGAATACCACCCCTAAAGAATTACTCCAGGGTGCCCCGGGCAACTCACGTAAGTAGTCCAGCCACCCCACTATAAATCAACCAATTGCCATTTTATTTACACCTTGGGCTCTTGGGACCTTGGTTTATCAATCCTCAGGAGCCTAATCTCCCCTGGGCATTCAGACAAAATGAGGTTTCTAGAATAGAAGCTAGCTAACCAGGTTTGAATTCAGGCTCTGCTGCTTCCAGCTGTGTGACCCCTCTTTGGAACAACAGTCCTACCTCATAGGGTTGTTGTGATGATTAAATTAATACGTGTAAAATGCTCCAAGTTGAACCTGGCATTTAATGAACACTATGGAAGTTCCTGCCATTTTTGTTATTGAGCCAAAGATGACCCTGAAATTGAAGGTGGTGACTGGCCCACCCAGATGGCCCCTCTCTCCTTTCAGGCTACACCAGAAGCCTCCAAAGATAAACCACAGGCAGTGGGGGGCACAGTTCTGTCCAAGTTATTCTTCACTGGAACCGGTAACCTCCTCTTCCCACACGTGGGACGCAGCCCCAATTTGTGACCTTCTCCTCAGTGACAGGAAGGAAACAAAGGGCCCAGTAGGAATTCACTGGAATCTTGTGGCTTTCCCTAGTTTAAGCTATGGGTCAAGCAGTCAGAAGGAAGGGCTATCAAACTCCTGAGGACACACAGCCAAAGATGTGATCCTCACATTAACCAGCTGTAGTTCTAAACTCATAAACAGGTTATATAATTACGAAACAAAAGTGCTACCATGAAGCATTCATCCTCTAGCTGGCATAAACTTCTGGGAAAAGGGGTGGCTGTCAGTCATTTCTTGCTTGAGGCCCTCCCGAACAGGCACTTGTGAGATGACTAAACAGGTTATAGGGTTGGCCCATCACTGTTGTTACAGGCAACGTGGGCCCAGATTAGGGGATAGGTAATACATATTTTCTCTTTATAAAGCGAGTGTGCCAGGGGTCAAATCTACCAACAATGGTAGACTCAGGTAGTCTCAATTCTGTTTCACAAACAGTTGGCCAACTGGCCAGAACAGGCCATCGTTCTAGGCAAAGAGAAACATGACAAAGCTCTCAAGTCAGCTTGGGATCTATCTATATAGATGATATTGAAACTGTTAACTAGATAAGACAGAAGCTAGAATTTATTGAACCTGCCGTGTGCTGAAACTATGCTGTACTTTAAACAGACAGCTATAAAACCTCCTGGTAAATTTTCTGATGTAGGAGCATTAGTCATTGAAAATATGTTTGAGTTTGGAATCCTGATGAAAAATGACAGCCTTGTGAACATAGAGGCTTTGATCAAGGTAGAAGCATTTGCTGAATTGAGCTTTGAAAAATTCGGGTTATATGGGTAAAACCCATTGCTTCAATGGAGCTGTCTCAATAGACTAGGTAGAAGCTCCCTACGAAAGGCCCCATGTGACTTTCCCTGTAGAAAACACCACTAGACCACTAAACAGAAGGACGGTTCACTGACCTTATCATTGTCTTTGTCTCACTCATGCATTAGTAACAGGTAAACCTGTAGTGATACCATGCATATTTCCCAATGTATTGCATTGTCACAGGTCTTTAGAATCAGATTCTGGAGGGATCGTATAGGTCATGTAGTCGGAACTCCCCTCTCTGTATCCTCTCCACATCTTTTCTTATGAATGAGAAAAGTCAGTGCCCAGATAACTGTCTCAGAGCAAGCATCAGTGGCAGAAGTCACAGCTAGACCTGCAGTTTCTTGACTCGTGGTGCCTTCTTTACTGCATCCTGTGTTTCCCACATGTCAACAGGGCGTACATGAACCCAAATAGCTGAATAGGTTGCACCTACCACTCAGCAAAGTCTTCAAACTCAGAGCATTAGGAATCATCTGGGTTGTCTGAAGTATTTGAGACCACTAGGACAAAAAGTTCGGATTATATGGGGAAAGCCCATTGCTTCAATGGAGTCGTCTCAATAGACTATGTAGAAGCTCCCTGTGAAAGGCCCCAGATGACTTTCCCTGTAGAAAACACCACCAGACCACTATCAAAATTCAACACGAATCTAAGCACGGACACACACACACAAAAAGGTAAATTCCGAAATCCAATAGATGGCGGGCGTTGGGGAGAGGTGAGAGAATCTGACGTCAGCCTTGAGGAAACTGGCTTTGTTTGGTGACCGGGTTAGATAACTTAGACCTCTAGTTTTAGATTTCAAGATGAAACTTTTTACTTAAATTGGATCATGATGTGCCAATTGAACTGTGACCAAATGACACCTTAGAAATGTGCAGATCACCTGCTGCAATTAGCAGCAACTTAAGTTCTTGTTTCTAATCAGTCAGGGGCTACACAATTGACAGTTTCTAAGTGCTGAATGGAGGACTATGCTTTCTTCACAAGCAGGAGGCCTTTGCAGATGCAGAGGGGAAAGCGAATGGCCATGTCAGTGCTTCCTGCAGAAGTTCTTCCCCACTGCCTCTGGATTCCTGGGCTATTGAAATAGCCTGCTCACAGGTAACTCTGCTTTTCATTTTTCCTTTTAATGCAGTCTACACAGAGCTGTCAGGCTGTGATTTAAGTCATCATTTCCCATAATATCTTCAAGGAATCCCCCTTTACTTCCAGAATAAGTGCAAACTCTTTGCCTAGCATAGTAAGAACTCCGCAACTTAGCCAGAACCTCCTCACAAGGTTGTCTTCCTCACGGCTTCCTAGCATGAGCCTGCAACAGCAGCAGGACTCATCATTACACTCCCTAAATCAGGGGTCTATTCCTGCAAACGCCTCCTGCCCCCAAACTCACTGCGCCCTGCTCCCCAGTGCCCCAGCATCCACCCTGTTCCACAGTGGCCCTTCTCACCCTCAGGAGGCAAAGGTGGGGACTGTTGGTCTGAATCCCAGCTTTATCACTTAACTCTGTGTGATCCTGACCAAATAGTTAAGCCTCCCTGAGTCTGTTTCCTTACCTGCCCAAAGAACTGGCAACAATACCTACATCCCATGGGACTTGGGTAAGATTTATGAAATCAGCTTTTAAACAACTTGGACAGGCTTGCCACATAATAGGTGCTCAATAAATATGCCTCTCCTTCCTCTTTATCACACACTGCCTTTATTCTAAGTTATTGTTTGCTGTGCCTTGTCATATCTCTCCTTCCCAGTCCGTTATCTCCCAACAGTGCCTCAAAAGATTCTGACACAAATTCTCCTGATCAATGAAGTAGTGTCACATCCCAGTTACATTCTATCACAGGCCTCTACACCTGTCAGCAGTGAGTCAAAGGTTTAAACACACACTTTTACATATCAGCAGGCACTTCTGTGTGTGATCTAAACAATGAAATATGTTACTCAGACAGAATACCAGAATCTTGAATCTGCTTCCAAAATTCCATTTCTGCCCAAATCTCAAGAATGTGCCCATTTTAATAATGAAAGGACATTTGTAATGGAGACCTTCAGGAAATGACACCTGTATACATTAGATTATAATATGGGTAGGTTAAAAAAAAATATCAAGACTCACTCCAGCTCCCAGTCGGAGCTGTAGTGGTTTTAAACTGTTTTCAAAGTGAAATCTTTTCGTCAAACGTTATCTTCCTTGGAATGCTAACATGTGAAACAGTCGGACGTGGAGCTGCGCAGCCAGGTAGAGTAGGTGGCACGTGTAGGTCCTCCTCTAATAGAGCATACTGGGTCTGTGTGCCCAGCTCCCACCCACCACACACTGAAGCAACAGAGGCACCTCCGCAAAACGTAATTTGAAAACCAACAGCTTGGCCGGGCACAGTGGCTCACACCTGTAATCCTAGCATTTTGGAAGGCCAAGGCAGGCGGATCCCTTGAGGTCAGGAGTTCGAGACCAGCCTGGCCAACATGGTAAAACCCCATTTCTACTAAAAATACAAAAATTAGCTGGGCCTGGTGGTGCGTGCCTGTAATCCCAGCTATTTGGGAAGCTGAGGCAGGAGAATCGCTTGAGCCTGGAAGGCAGAGGTTGTAGTGAGCTGAGATTGCGCCATTGCACTCCAGCCTGGTGACAGAGCAAAACTCCGTCTCAAAGAAGAAAAAAAAGAAAACCAACAGCTTTAGAAGAAAAAGCAAATAGTTTAGGAGAATGGGTAAATATATTCCTCCGTGGTAAAAAAAAAAAAAAAAAAAAAAAAAAAAAAAAAAAAATGCCTCCTAGCCAAACAGTATACAGTAAGTCCTCACAATGTCATTGATAAGTTCTTGGAAACTGCGACTTCAAGTGAAAAGACATGTAAGGAAACCAGTTTTACCACAGGCTAATTCGTATAAAGAAGAGTTAAGTTCCTAAGGCATATTTCTGGCTACAAAAACATCAAACTTCCAAGAAAAATTCTTTAGAACACTTTGAATAGTAAAACTGAAACAACGCTTCTAATATTGAACACCGAAGTATATGTGAGCTATACATATGGTTAAGAAAGATGAAGAAAAACAAGTAAGTGCATCATTTACCCACTTGATGCAGTTCAGGGTTATGGGTGGGTGCAACCTCTCCTGGTAGCTCAGGGTGCCAGCTGGGAACCACCCCGGACAGGACCCCATCCCATGGCAGGGCACACTCACACACTCCCACACTCAGATGGGGACCGTTTAGACACGCCAATTCTCCCGATGTGCATAGCTTTGGGATTTGGGAAGAAGTCGAAGTCCCTGAAAAAAACTCATACAGGCATGGGGAGAAAGTACAAACTCCGCATAGTCAGTGGCCGTAGCCAGGAATTGATATTTTTCTCATTAACGTTATAAAGAAATGACATTGAACAAAATCAGGTTATTCAAAGACCTGCTGTATACACACATATTTAATGTTAAAGACATTTAAGTCTTAGTTTGCATTATGTCAATGCCAAATAGGTTATTTACAAGTTGTACTCAAGTTGATGTTACAGAAAGGGAGAAACAAAAGTAGAAGGAGGCAGTTCTGCTGCAGAGAGGGCAGCACCATCACTGGCCAGCACTGGGCAGAGCATGCTGTCCACTCACTGCTAACATCAGCTGGAAGGAAGCCAGGCACTTACCAGCCACCTGCAACCCCCAATGCAGAATGTCTACAAGAGGCCCTCAGATACTGTAGAACCCTAGAAATCACTTGGCTGAAGTATATTTAGTGACAAGGAAAATAGCTCTACTATATTACTAAGTGAAACAGTTTACATAGAGTATGATACTGATGTTATAAATATATATGTATGAACAGACATGTACTTTTCTAAAACTGGAATTATACACAGCAAAATGTTAGTAGTAGTCATGTGAATTGTTCTTATTTTCTTTTTTGTCCTCTTGTGACTTTTCCAAATTTTCTACAATTAATAAATAATCTTTATGATCAAAAAACAATTTACAAAAGAAGATCAGACCAACAGTTTCTGACGGAAAATAAAGCACTGAGTTCTGGGCACTAGAGGCCAGAAGGGCTTTTTTATTTTTATTTTTATTTTTTTGAGATGGAGTTTCACTCTCTGGCCCAGGCTGGAGGGCAGTGGCGGGATCTCGGCTCACTGTAACCTCTGTAGAGGCCAGCAGTTTTATGCTCCCATGAGGCTTCAAGCTCATGAGGCCAGGACTCCTACCTACCTTTCCCCGCACCTGTGTTCCTCAGCAGGCAGCATGGCGCCCCATGACGCCCCATCGCACTGCACATAGCAGGTGCTCAGTAAGCAATGGTTAAAGAGACAAGTATGAGGGCCTCATCCTACTCCAGCCCATTTTGGATCATTCCTGTGCCCATGCCCTCTTTTTCCTCCTTTCTCTCTTATACTTTCAGAAAACAGAAACATTTCCAGAAACAGGCTGATCAACGCTGCTCCTCTTGCCAGCTTAAGGGACATTAATATTTTTTAATCCCAGCCTCATTGAGTTCATGTAAAATAGAGCAGACACCCCTTCAGACCCTTTTTCATGTGTGTGACAGGAATTGGGGAAGAGGGGATTTGGAGGTGAGGCTATTTGAAGTGGAGAATTTGGACAGGAGGACAGAGAGGGAGACAGACATACACGGTGAACAACAAAGGCTGTTGGGAAACCTTTATTCCAATCTGGGTTCTGTTGCAAACAAATTATAAGACTTGACTGGGCCTCAGTTTTCTTATCTGTAAAAATGAGTGACCACAAATCACTAGGGAAATGCAGATTAAAACTATAATGAGATACTACCTCACACCCATCAGAATGACTACTATCAAATAAAGTGATAAGTGTTGGGCAAAGTAATAGAGAAATCAGATCAGAACCCTGGTGCACTGTTGATGGGAATGTAAAATAGTTCAGTCGTTATGGGAAACAGTATAGATTTTCCTCAAAAAATTGAAAAGAGAATTACTATATAATCCAGGAATCCCACTTCTAGGTATACAGCTAAAAGAATTGACAGTAAGACCTCAAAGAAATATTCAGACAACCATGTTCACAGCAGCATTATTCATAGTAGCCAAAACGTGGAAGTCAAAATGTCCATCCACAGATGATAAGTGAAATGTGGTATTATACACATGATGGAATAGTATTTGGCCTTTAAAAGGAAGGAAATTATGACATACGTTACATCATGGATGAACCTTGAGGACATTCTGCTAAATGAAATATACTAGTCACAGAAAGACATTATTGTATGATTCCACTTATAAGAGGTACTTAGAGTAGTCAAGATTATGGAGACTGACAGAGTGGCTGTTGCCAAGGGCTGTGGGGAGAGGGAATAGGAAGGTACTGTTTAATGGGTATCGAGTTTCAGGGTTGTAAGGTGAAAAGAGGCATGGAGATGGAGAGGGGTGATGGATGGACATTATGAATGCATTTAATACCACTGAACTGTACACCTAAAAATGGTTAAGATGGCACATTTTATATTGTGTATTTTACCACAATAACAAATTCTGAAAAAAAAAAATGGGGAGTGAATAACCGTAGAGTATGGTAGATTAATTCATAGAGACATCATTAGGCAGATATAAAATGGCTGATCTAAGTCAGGGCTTTTTTTTTTTTTTTGAGACAGAGTCTAGCTCTATTGCCCAGGCTGGAGTGCAGTGGCACGATCTCGGCTCACCGCAACCTCTGCCTCCCAGGTTCAAGTGATTCTCCTGCCTCAGCCTCCCGAGTAGCTGGGATTACAGGTGCCTGCCACCACGTCCGGCTAATTTTTGTATTTTTAGTAAAGATGGGGTATCATCAAATTGGTCAGGCTGGTCTCGAATTCCTGACCTCAGGTGATCCACCCGCCTCGGACTCCCAAAGTGCTGGGGTTACAGGCATGAGCCACTGCACCCAGCCAGTCAGGGCATTTTTAAAAGCAAAGGTCCTATTCAAATATAAGGTTTCCTTATACGCAAAGAGGTTACATGAAGCTGCAGCAGTTAGATTAAGAGCCAATACACCCTTCCCTGCCCCTGGGACACATGAGCATTAACAAACTCCACAACTTTTCCTTTATCACACAGAATGAATCCTGTTATGCTTCAAGACCTGGGTGAAGTTGTCTTGCTTCATGAAGCCTTGCTTGATCGTGGAAACCAGTGATGGTCTTTCTCTGACTGGCCAGAGAACTGCCAGCTCATCTACACAGACACACGCCACCACACACATACACCCCTGCATTCCTTCACAAGAGAGTAGAGCTTACCCCTCAACTAGTTTGACCAAAGGCCCTGCCATAAAAGTCTCGTCACACCTTGCAGTGATTTGCACACCAGAGGTCCTCCCTAAAGATGTGTTAATTGGCTGATCAGAATAAATGGCATTGCTGTCCAGCCCACTATCAGGCAAAGATGGTCTTCGGAAGTAAAGAGATGGAGTTCCCTGGAGTCTGATTCTATGAATAACTGATTCTGCCAACACTAAGCCTGTAACCTCTACCACGGATCTCATTTCGCTAAAATTCATTGCAAATTACTGAGGCTATCTCTGCTTGAAATCTGCTATTGGCAAGTATATTGATTCCCACAAACCAACTCATTGTGTTGAGCATCTCAATCTCTTCTCGAAAAGCACTCACCAAACCTGCTCACACACTCTCTAACTCCTTCAGAGTAGTGGTGGTGTTGCCTCAGGCAGACAGTGTGGTCTAGCAGGAAAGAGACCCATCCTCAACGGCTCTGTCAGCTCGTTTAGATTTAATCTGACATAGCCTCTTTAGAACAAAATCTACCAATGGCCTAATTTTTACTTTTTTTTTTTTTTTTGGTTTAGTGTTTCTGTTCTTCAGAGTTGAGTTCCTTGAAATGACACTTTTGCTCCTACATTGTTAACACTCCTTTTCTCACTTCTCCCCGTGCTCACACAGATGATTCAAACGCATTTGAAAAACGTCTCCAGTTGCTTTTTAAGGATTTTTCCATGCTGCATTTTCCCTAGGGCAGCAAGGGAGATTGGCTAAGGGAGATTCTCTAGTTCACCCTTTGTTTCCTTTGCAGCAAAGCCCTCCAGAATTTGGCTTCCCAGGCCTGGCAGGAAATGCCAAAGGGTGGGGGATGGGTAGAATTGTGTAGAGATGAAATTTTTAAAGAGGAAAAATCATGAAATTATTCAAGACAGGTTTTGTGGGATCCTGTTGGAGAGAACGGTTTCAACAATGGGGGTCATAAATACAAATGCACAGACTCTAAAAATCTGGGAATTTCATTTCCTGTAACTTCCAGAAAAAAAAAAAGCAAAAACAAAACTACCTCTCAGTGGTTCCCCTATCCCTTGTAGTCAATGTCTGAATGGGAACCTGGGAACTGGGAGAGGCAATTCCAAAAGTCACTTTCCCCCCTAAACCCTGACCAAGCCCCTAAGTTTTAGAGCCTAGCAGTCCAATAAGGAGGGCTCACAGCATTGCCCCCCCACCCCACCGATGCGCATCTGATCTTGTAGATGCAGGAATCTGTCTCCTTATTTTCCGAATACCCTCCCTTTCTCCTCTTCCTTCTTTGCTCTGGTTCAGCCATTATCATTTCCTTGGAAGAAGTAGGAGATAGCACTGGTTGGGAGTTCAAGCATTGGAAAAATAATACAAACGAGATTTGGAAATGATTTCTAGGTTTCAACAGCCATGTCTTTACCCCTACCCTCTTGCAAATGCTACCCATGCTTCCAGGTCCAGGGTAGGTTCTACCTCCATCAGGAAGCCTTCCTGACTGCCTCCTTGCATGTCTGTCTCTCCACTAGACAGTAATTGGCATGAGTTCAGAGTTGGTATCTTTTAGCTTTGTAGCCCTAGAATCTAGTACAGGGTCTAGCACATAGATGCTTAACAATAAAGACTTGTAATTGAAACAATTATAGGCCATCATTTTTTTAAAGCAAGAAACAACTGTGGGTGTATAAGAAAAATTTTTTTTCTCATATGCAAGAAAATATTAAACACTACTGACAATGTTACCCACTTAAAAGTCATCTAGAATTTTTAAATCTAAAAAGATTGGTCTTTCATTCACATCAACAGATACAGTTCTTTGTGGCTATGCCAATTTTGGTAAGCACCCTACCTTTATAAAATAAGAATTATGTCCAGGGTTTTTTAGTTGTAAGAGGGAGGACCTGGGACGAATGTGGCTACTTGATCTAGACTGGAATTAGAAGTCCTTTATTCCTCTTTCTGTACTTTATGTTTTGACAATGAATTAAATCAAGTTTGGTAGAATTCCCTACATGGTTCAGGTTACTCTTGCATCCCAAAGACACACTAGTTTGAATCTGACTGAAATTAAAACCACTGGCTTATTTTGTTTTTCTGTCTGCTTTTTCTCACTAGCCCTGGAAAGCTGGAGCCATTTTATTTGCTTTTTGCCTTTCTAGATCCCACGGAGAGGGATGGAGCACATGAGCCAAGGGTAGGCGGGCTCAGTAAAGAAAAGCCCAAGTCCCTCTTTATCTGTAAGTTGGCCCTTCACTGGGCTGCACTGACCGGACCTGAACCTGACTATGTCATCATGACTGATGCCAATGGGTTCATATGACCATTGCCATTGGTCACTCCCTCTTCAGCTGTAAGTTGGCCCTTCAGTGGGCTGCACTGACCAGACCCGAACCTGACTTTGTCATCATGGCTGATGCCAATGGGTTCGCATGACCATTGCCATTGGTCACCATATTAGATACAGTGACATCACTTTACACACTTCTAAGTCTTTCCAAGGCAACTTGTATGTAGTGTGCAGCCTGAAGCAATGTGTAACCTATCAGAAGAAGTTCTCAAAGGAGTTTCCAAAAGGACCATTTTTTTCCAATACATTGAAAAATAAAGGCTCACCTAAAAATAATTAAACTCGACTTAACATTATTGCTGTTCTGTGTGTCATAATTAAACAAGTATGAAAGAAATCTTAATAGGATTGCAATCTGGTCTTTGTGTTCCTGAATGGTGTATTAGAGTCTTAGTGGAAACCAGGTTTAAGGTGGCTCAGAGGAACTGTCCTTTGTTTTCAGGAAAAGTGAAACTCAATCAAGACTGAATTCTGTGGCTACCAAACCCAGCTGCTATTCCCAAATCCTGTCCAAATTCTCTCTACCTTTCAAAGCCTGGCTTGATCACACTTCTTCCACTAGATCCTAGGGAAGACCCCCTCCTCTGAGTCTTCTTGGTTTGAATACTCCCATCTAGAACATAACTATTCAATGCTGTTTGCTACTCCCTCTTAGCTTGTGGAATTTAGAATAACCTCCCAATCTATTATCAGTGAATGCTTCCACTTGAGAACTGTCTTCCTTTGTGTTAATAACCCCAGCATCTACCTCAGAATCAGGTGAATAATAGCTACTCTTTAAAACTATGACAAACTGTTGGTTTGTCATAGGGAAAGTCACATTTTTAAAAAGTTAAGTTGAAGGTTTATAAGCTGATTCTTCATCAGGTTCCTTTCATAAGTAAGTTAAGATCCTTCTATGAAGTTAAAATACGATTCACTTTAGAAAAATTCAGTGAATATGCATCTGTTACTTAAAGCAAAGTATTCTATGAAATTGAGGTGGCATGAGAGAGTTGGTGCAAAGCTGCTCCTGTGACTGTGGCTGCCTGACAGTGGCCTGAGAAAAGATAGTAAATATCTGAACTACAGAGGAAGCTCCTTCTCTGTCCATCCTCACCCTACAGCCATCCGTGACAACATCCATGTTAGTTTGATCATTGTTCTGCCATAAAAGAAATCCCTGGTGTCATTCAACGCCATTTTGTGCTCCAAAAGCTGCCATATGATGAGGAATCCTTAGCCTTGTTATTCTACAATGCTCAAAGGAGAACACTGCTGACATTGAAGACATCCATTCCCGCTCCCTCACTCATTCACCAAGCTGACCTTCAACTGTGGCTTCCCATGATCCACCATGTACAGGGGCTCCATAGAGCCCTCACAACTAAACTGGACCCCTCCTAGGATGTTGGGCCTCTTGATAATGGTGTAAAGAAAACTTGCCAGAGTGGCTCCCTGCTGGGAAAGCCACCTCAGATAGTGAGAGAGAGGGCTACCTGCTGGGGACAGGGGAAGTGGGAGGGTTCCTCTGACAGAAGGGACCCTGTGCTGGGTCGGGCACAAGAAACTAGCAATGTGAATCAGAGCAAGGCCCCACTACCTTGGGAGTGCCAGAGACTCGATGAGATGCCAGGTCTGACTCTGCCAAGATGGAATGCCTCTGAGCAAAATAGTTTTACTTCTCTGAAACCCAATTTTCTCACCGGTACCAAAAAGAAAGAAAAGAAAAAAAAAGGAAAAGAAAAGAAAGGAAAAGAGAGAGAGATAAAGAAAGAAAAAGTGACTTTGAAAAAATCTTCCAAGCCTTTGATTCTGTCCGTGGGTACCTGTCAAGTGTGAAGCCCTGTGATAGGCACCATGGAAAATACAAAATATGACACATTTCTCATGAATCTAAAATTATGCTCTAGTGGAAAAAAGAAGAAAGCTAACTCCATCACTGAGTCTCTATTATGCAGGATTCTGTACACACACAAACCCATAAATATTAGGCATTACACAACACACATCAAAAATGAGAAGAGCTAGTAATTCTTATACTTGTTCAGAAAAAGGGATAGATTCTTATTAAATAGGGGTCCCTGAGGAAAGTTCCGTAGAATACTTGGTTTGAATACTCCCATCTAGAACATATAAAGAAATATGTGTCCTTCTTGAAAGATAAGCAGAATGATTTCCAGATTTTCAGACAATATTTCTTATTCTCCTGAGAGATCAGAAGGATAGGAAAAATTCCACTGGATCAGGGTTCCTCAGCATGGAATGGGCATTGTGTGTGTGTGGGTGCATGTGTGTGTGTGTGTGGGTGCATGTGTATGTGTGTGTAAGAGAAAGATGGGGGACCCTGGGATCAAATAAGTTGGGAAAAGTAGATTAAACAAGGGTAATTTTGTTTTCATTGCAGGTCTCCTCAAGGATGCTAATAAACATATGTGTGTTGAGACTAAGAGAGGTTACGTTTGCAGTGACTCCAACTATGGGTCACAGAGTCCTTTCTTCTTACAGCTGCTCAAGTGATTGGGGTTCTGAGAAATCCTCTCTGGGAAACAGTGTACCAAAGATAATGTAAACTCCATGAGGTCAGGGACTAGTCTAGTTCACCACTGTATCTCCAGCACCTGGCATGGCATCAGATACAAGGGAAGGATTTAACGAAACATAATAAAAGAAAAGTTTGCCAAATGACTCAATGAATAACTGTTGAATTTTAAGTGGAAAAACTGGCATTCACAATGACATGGAGATGTGAATACACCCAGAAGCAAGGTATCACCTCTCCATGATGTCACCCTCAGGGTCTGGGTTCCACATAAGCCACAGCTAGGAGTTTCAGGTGATGTCTGTCTTTGCCTTCTCAAGAAGCAAAATACTACAAACATCCATAATGATCCTAAAAGACTTTAACTCCTCTCAACCCCTCAAGAAGGATAACAAAATTAGAGCTTCATGAAGAAAATTGGTGTTTCTTTACTAAAAACAGGTAACAAATCAGTTCATGATACTCGAGTCAGACTCTACCTTGGAGTTATGGATAATCTTTGTTTCTTTACTGCCACCTTCTGGTTCCCAGACACCTATGCGGTAAATTTAAAATGCTGCCTTATATTTGTGTTTCACTATGAAATTTTAAGCATTTGTTCACATCCTTTATTTCAGATGACGTTACACAGATTAGAAGAGATTAAGGTGGCCTTTACTCTTTTTCATATGACGTGAAAATAACTTAGAAATTAAGTGATTTGATTAGTGACAGAAAGTTAGGAGCAGAGCAAGGACTAACCACACTTG
The DNA here is from genome assembly GCF_028878055.3 of Symphalangus syndactylus. Classification (NCBI taxonomy): domain Eukaryota; kingdom Metazoa; phylum Chordata; class Mammalia; order Primates; family Hylobatidae; genus Symphalangus; species Symphalangus syndactylus. The sequence continues at coordinate 94,936,350 of NC_072436.2, forward strand.
TTGGTTTTTCCAATGAGCAAACAGTGAGTTTAGCCATTTGACTTTGTCTAGCTCTGGCTGCAAAGAATTCTACAGCTCTCTCATCCCTTCACAAGCACAACCTTGAATGGAAAATCCTGTGCCCTAAAAAAGAAGATGCTGTTCAAATATATCCTGATCTTTTCAAGGGTAAAACCCATCCCACTTTACAAAGTCTTTGAGAGAACAATGTAGAGGGTCTAAAATTGGTATTTTATCTGATAGTCAAGATGCCCCAACATGGCAGCCAGCCAGCTTCTTCCTAACATACCTTGGTCTGGAAGCAGCAGTAGAGTTGGGTAAGGTACGGGTGTTTCCGTGCCAGAGCCAAAATCCTCTTCTCTGTCATTGTGCAGTCCACATCATCATCCTGAAGGATGACATCCTTCTTTAAGACCTTCACAGCATATACTTCATCTTTGCCCTTGAGTTCTGCCAACATGACCTGCAATCAATCAATTGCCTCCATCAATCTATGCATGTATGGAATAAAAAGAAGAAGCATAAGCTAATACCAAATACTTTAAAAACTAATTCTGTTTTTTCTTTAATTTTAAATATTATAACAAGCCTGGTGTGGTGGCATGCACCCAAGATAGTTGGGAGGCTGAGGTAGGAGGATCATTTGAGCCCAGGAGTTACAGATCAGCATGGGCAACATAGCAAGACTCCGTCTCAAGATGTATACATAATGTTTAAGAAAACTTCCTATTCTACATACTACAATTCTACAGTTACTACATTCTAATAGTTACTACAATTTATCTATTTTTGATCTCTGGTACAATGCCCAGGCATAGAAAAGAGAAGTTCAATGCACATCTGTTGAATGGTTATTCATATGTTTATATGCGTTTGTCATACTTACAATTACAGTACACCAAATATTTTTATAGTTACAGTACAGTAAAATATTGTAACTATTTTTAACTGAACATTATCTTAGACATTCTCCATGTGGTCTCCATTATTATTATGGTTGCTTATACTCAATTCAAGTAAATATAATTTATTTAACCATTTCCCTCAAATCAGGCACTTAAGTTATATCTAATCATTAAGTATTATATAAGTTGCATTGAGTATTTTTGTACACAATTAAAACAATTTCTCTTGGATTACATTTGTAAGATGGAAACTCTCATAAGTAGATTAAAGGGTGAAGCATTTTGCACATTTCCTATTTTCAGAAAGGATGTGTGACACAATGTGCCACTAGCAATGTAGAAGTGTTGGAGTTTCATGGTGACTTACCAATATTGAGTAGTTTCACTTAAAAAGCTTTTTGGCTCACTTAATAGGTGTGAAATGTTACCTTGATGCTATTTTTACTTAAAATGAAACTTTAAAATTAACTGTTTTCTGACTGTATTTCTTTTCGTGTAAATTATTCATGTCTCCTTTGTCTAATTATGCTGCTATCATATTAATTTCTTACAAATTTATACACATATGATATATAAAGATACTAACCCTTTACTTTCTGTAAAAGTTTTTCTAAGCCTGTTTTATGATTTTCTGTTATTTTATTCTATTGAAAAGAATCATGTATCTTATGTAGTTGAATCTGTCCTTGTTTGCCTTTATGGTTTCTTTTATAACTCTGAAGCTGGAAACGTGATTCCTTTTCAAGAGAGCTAATTAACAGTTCTATTTTCTTAAAGTGTTCCTATCATTTGATATTTTTGCGCTCATTTACCTACAAACGTCACAAGCCTTTCTCTTCTTAAATAAGTAACTCCTAAGTACAGTATTCCAATGTAAGCCATCAAAGCTAAAAAGCAGCCATCAGAAACTTAATGAGTGAATTCATGATGTTAACCTGAAGACTTTTTGTCGCCCACATATTTTACAGACTCTTTAAAACTGGCTCAAACTTTGGCTGTGATTTTTCCTAAGAGATAACCTAAATGCTCCAAAGTCATCTAAGTTCCCATTCTGCCCACACTGTATGAAAACCTAGAATCTTGGAGTCTTGCTCAAAATTAGACCACATCCTATTCACGTCCCAGAGTTATGCCTAACCAGAGGACCTCTTCTTATTTAGTCAGTCTCTAAAGAATGTAATTGCTTCAGCTTTTGCCATTTAAGTAAACCCCAGTTACCTTCCCACCAGAGTGGTATCAGGGTGAGACAGGGGCAGGTGAGACGGCTGGGAACCAGGTGGGATGGGCCAGCTGACTGATCTACACGCTGCTGCTTTCAAGAGGCCAGGACATGCCAGGACATGTGATCTCAGGAGCTTCCCGGTCCCCAGAGCAGGACCTCCCAGAACCTCTCAGCAGGTCCCAGAAAGGTGACTCCCAGGCCCAGCTCTGAATAGAGCCAGGGAACAATCAGAGATCTCAGGTGAAATGCAAACAGCTTCCTCTGCTCCCTGCCCCTTAGTCTTCTTTCTAAAATGAACAGGAGTTAATTTTTCCATCTCACCCAGCCATCGGAATGGTGGCTGATCAACTTTAGTGCTTTATTGAGCATACTAAAGGCCACCCCCCACACCACTGTATTCATCTCAGTGGGAACAGGATATGGAGAATGGCACCAAGAGCAGAGGACCCTGATCCAAGGCATGAGATGATTATTCCCATTTTCTTGCCACATGTAAAGGATAAACAAAACATTGATCACATGCCAGAAAGATCAGTTAAATAACATTTACCTTCCAAAGTAATGCATGCTAAATTTGCTTTGAACCCTAGGTTTACTGAGGGCAGAGATTCATTCTCAAAGTCTTCATAATGAATTAAAAACAGAATTTCAGCTGATCTCTGAAGGAGGGAAGACATGTATTGATACTACTATTGATTTGGAACACTGAGCATTTAAAACTTTCCAAAGTGCTTTCTCATCTACCATCTCACTTGATTCCTGTCCCCATTCAACAAATGAGAAAAATTGAATTCGAAACAGATTAAATCACCACTTGAAAGTCTCATATAGCCAATTAATAGCAGAACCAGCGCTCCTATCTACTTGGCCTCAGGTCATTTGCACTTACAAGGAAGGAAAGAAAACCTAATGAGATCAGGCTGAAAGGTTCCTCTCTCAATCTTAGATCAAACAGACAAAACAATGCTAAGGAGTAGAACAAAACCAGCAGTTCCACCCATGTGTGCCACAGACCTTGCCAAAGCTGCCTTTGCCCAACACCTTGATGAAGTTGAACTCATCCAGGCCTAGGCGCTTGGCCTGGCCTTGCCGGACTTCGCCGTTCTCACCAGGGCTCATCAGCTGGCCATCAGGAGACGATGCTGCCCGGTGTTCCTCCCCTCGGTTGTCAAATGACAAGGCTTTCCGAATGTTGTTCTCAAGTTCTTTTATTTCTAGGGCCAAGAGGAACAAGAAATTGCATTAGTGCATACCTCTTAAGCCCATTCCATTAGGACTCAACACGCAGACTTTCCCCTGTAAGCTCTCAGTCCTCTTTCTGGTTCTTCACAACAAGAGATCCAGTGTGACATCCTTTTGTATGTTCCTTCATCTGTTCACCACACTCTCATTGGCACCTAATGTGCAGCAGAGCCTAGGTATGCAAAGAGGAGGAGGACACAGTCCCTTCCCTGCCCTTGCAAACTCCGGATTACACTGGACCTGGCTGTCTCTCTGAAAGCCCCCTTTGGCTAGTAGCCTATTCCATTGTTCTAGGTGAAGCACACAAATCTGAGCCCTCTCTGGAGTTCTGCAGAGTCACAGGTATCCTTCACGTTTCCTTTGAAGACGAGAACAACGAATCAAGAACTGTCATCACAGTAATCATTGGTGATATAATTATTTCAACAACTGAGCCATCAGAATGGTGGCTGATCATTGAAGGTGGAAACCTTCATACCTTCTAAAAGCCTTTACTCAGCCTTGTTGCTGGGTTTCTTCTAAATACTCATCTCACACAAGGTTATCTAACAAAACGAGCAATGGGCTTATTATTAACAAAAGAATTGCTTTCCCAAGTGACATGTTGCAAACTTATCTCCAATGGGGCGGGAATTTCTCAGTACAATTTCTCAACTATGGGACAGTCTTGTGTCCCCCTCTAGAGCTTATGACCTGAATTACCTGGGGGAGATAATACTGGATGATCCTCTGACCTTTTCTATTTGAAGAAGCTTTACTGTTAGCAACTCATTCATCAAGACACGCCCTCTTCTGTGTGGAAATGGGCATCTTGAGCATAATCCGATTTTAAATGATGCTTGTGAATAACTTGGATTACGGAAGGGGAACATAGCCTATTAACCCTTGGGAATCAGAATTAGGCATGAGTGACAGAAAGAGATCTTCAGCTTCTTTTCAGAAGGACAGAGTCCCATAAGGGCTCACTCAAGGAATCCGGAGAGCTTTCCTAGATCTGGAGTTTGGCTCCTCTGAGATGTGTTGGGGAAGGTGAAGAGGGGGAAAGCTGCTGAGTCTGCAGACACTCCCCTTGCCAATTCAGCAGTTATCCACCTATCACTTAGCTTGACTAAGTAACTTTTAATCTCACCATAGAGCTAAAAGCCTCAGTTATTAAGTGAATTTTGGAAGGCAAAACATAGTTGTTTGGGGACACCAAAGCTTGAAGAAAAGGATTTTCTATGTGTTTTCACAAGGGAAGAAAAAGAAACTATGTCTTATTTCTGTTCTGTAATAATGTCGCTCAGAGGGACATCTGTGCTAACGTCACTACTGGGAAATCCTGGCCTCTGTGTCAAGTGGGATGAGCAGAGGCCCTGGGGCCACTGTATCCTGCCACTGTATCCATCCAATGGCAGAGCTCAGAGGCAGAGAGCATGCAGGGCAGGAGCCAGGCCTAGAAACACTGGTCTCTGAACTCTTACCTGGGGTCTTTTTCCTATATGACCCTGTCTCCCTGAAGCTCCCAAAGGGGATTTCAGCCTCAGAAAGAAACATGTGAAAACCCCCAAACTGGTCTGGGAACACAGCTACAAGTTCTGCAGCCCCAGAGTACATCAGGCTACTTATGAATGCTTCAAATCTCATTTGGAATGAGGTAGAGTACAAAGACACAGAAAGTTAACTGGAGTAGCACGAAGAGGGACTGAGACCAATTATTTTGTGGCCTCAGGGCTGGTGCATGACCCCCAAAGCTCTTTTATTTACTCCTGGGTAAGAAGGTCTGGGTCATGATGGTGACCTCCAAGGAAGGTTTGATGGCAGGGTTTCTGAGAGTGGGTCCCTCAGCCAGCACGAGTACAATCTTGCCCTTACCACTGACTTATCTCCAAACCTTGGGACAGACCTTTTCAACACTCTGAACTTCCACTTCCCACTCACTAACCTGGGGGACAGTAATGAAGCACCAACACAGAGTGGGTACGGGCATGAAATTAGGATAATGAATACAAAAAGGGATATAGAAAAACCAAGGCACCATTGTCAGGCTGTGATGGTTATTCCTGTTCTGCAGATACATATGTCCCTTACCAGGCATATCTGGTAATGGTCACCAGAGCAGGAGGTTTTGCAAGTTTAAATCCCTCCTCAGCCTCAGCATTCTTAGATGGCTGCATAATTATTATTGTGCAAATTATGACTGCAGAACTTATTGTCTGAAGCATATTCAGACAGAAGGAGATATCTGTAGAGGGGAAACAGGCCTAGGACTGGCCTCCTTCCCACTTCTTTTCTCAGTCTGTCCTCTAGCTTCATCTTTCTATCCCCAGCCACCCAAAGGCCAGGATAGAAGACATCCTCCCTCACCCAGCCCCAAACTCAAGCTGATCTCAGGTTTTGGGTATGATGATGGGGAAGGGAGTGTCAAACTCAACTCAAGGCAGTGGTGCTGACAGGTCTAGGGCCAGGCAAGAGCTTTAAGAGAGGGAGCTGTACCCTTCTCTTTCCAGTACACTTGGAACCAGGGACAGAGGCAAGGGAAAACAGAGAACCATAACATCATACACTCGCTCTCCTCTTACCCTGGCCTGGAAGGAAATTAAGGCAGATATGGCCATGGAGTACCCAGCCCTCAAGAAGTTCTTGTAGAATGAAAGAACTATTAAATCAACAGGCAAAGCGTGTGTGAAAACCCGCCAGGGCTGCTAGCTATTTCAGCTAACAAGCTCACTCTTGGTTAAAGAGGCCTCAGAGCTCCTTGGTCCATCCAATGGCAGAACTCAGAGGTCAGGAAGCAAATCTGAGGGTCTCACCCTGGTCACAAGGGGAGGTGGGTGCTGACTTGGATCGATCTTCCTCAGATGGTGAGCTTCCAGAAGCAGGCTGCGGGGACTCGGCACCAGCAATGAGCTAGAGAGGAGAGAAAGCAGGGACAGAGGCATCAGAAGGGAGGGTTGAGAGTTTTCTGATGTCAAAAGCATCAAGATGCCATACAAGAGCCGTGAGAGTTCCCAGAGCAGTGGGAATTCAGTAGATCTCTGTCCTCTTGCAGCCATCGCCAAAGTAGCCGAAATGAAGTTCGATCCCTCTGTGACTTCTGACCAGAGCAAGAACCACAAAAGGAATTTCAGTGCACCTTCCCCACATTCACAGAAGGATGATGTCTTCCCCTCATTCCAAAGAGCTGAGACAGAGGTACAATGTTTGATCCAACCCCATCCAAAAGGATGAAGTAGTTCGGGTTGTGCGAGGACACCATAAAGGTCAGCAAACTGGAAAAGTAGTCCAGGTTTACAGGAAGAAATACATAATCTACATTGAACAGGTACAGCAGAAAAAGGCTAATGTTCAACTATCCACGTGGGTATCTACCCCAGCAAGGTGGTTATCACCAGGCTAAAGCTGGACAAAGACTGCAAAGAGATCTTTGAACGGAAAGCCACATCTCACCAAGTAGGAAAGAAGAAGGGCAAATACAAGGAAAAAACAATTGAGAGGATTCAGGAATAAATCTTATATATAACTTTCATTAAAAACTGCTAAAATAAAAAAAAAGAGAGTGTTCCTAGTACCCAGTGGTACTTGCTGAAGTGATATTCTGAAAGCACAGACTCAAGGTTTCATTTGCCAATTTAAGGAAAGAAAACAAGAGACTTCAGTTTGTTCACTTTTAATTCTATCCAAATACAATTGACCTTTCTAAGCAAAGCTCACCCCATGTCTTCCATAAAGCCCCCCTCCACCTATCCAAGCAATACAAGTTATCTCATGCAAAGCAATGTGACACTTGTCTCTAACACCTGTTTGGCACTTATTTATATCTTATTCAGCTTTCTATAGTTAGTATCTTTACGTGTATATTGCGAGGGGTTCTCTACTTAAGTAGGCTATACGACATTTAAAGTTAAGACTCTGTCCAGCATTTTTATTGCCCCTAGTGACTTACACAAAGTAAGAAACGTAATAGATGCTCAATAAATATTTTCAGGTATATTGATATTTGTTGGTAAATTTTAATAGAACACCTCCAGTGAGGTTTGTTCCTTGGCATAGATGCTGGCATATCCACTTTGAGTCTCCATTTACATCAGTGGTTTAGACTCAAAGATCACAAACACTTCTGCTCCCTTTCAGTACTTACTCTTGGTCTACCTGCTGTGCACACACATCCTTTCTGGATGATGGACTAGTTGCAAGGGGCAACACGAGGGCTACCAAAACACCAGAAAGTCTGATATTCCTGCAAAGAAGCCTTTGAGCTTCAGACCAAGGGCACTTCTCTCCCATCCTCTCATAGTGACTTGAGTTACAACTTGGCTTTTTCCGATTTTGGCATCAGAAGCATCCCAGCAATAAAAATATCAGGACTACAGTCCCTCAGCCTTCTACCCTGCCCCTTCTTGAATTTCTCCATGTTGGCTTCTTACCTGTTGGTTCTTCCAAATCCAAGACAAGGCAGACGATGTCTCACAGCTGGCATGATAGCCCATGTAAATATAGCGCAAAGAGAGCAGGTACTGAGTTTTCTTTCAAATGTTTCATGACAAAGATTCTGTCTTAATTTACTTCTAGACAAGAATAAAAACCACGTCTCCTGAAAAGGGCTCTCTCTAGAGCTTTTAAATGTGTTTGCATAACGTTGTCATGACAGAGTGTTTGCTCAGCTTGCCTCTTCGGCAGGGCCCTAGCATTCTTGGGTACTGAAACTCTGCTTGCAATTCCAGCACCTTGGGTCAACAACTGAAGTCTTGTTTCCACCAATGGGATTTACAAAGCCGAGAAGAGCCACCAAAAGCACAAAGTCTCAGTTATCTCAACCAGGGAGAAGAGAATTTTTTCTGCAACCCTTGCAAAACAGCCTTGCTTATTGAGAAAACAGGGTAGAAGGAGAAGTTTAAGAAAATAAGAACACTTCAACCTTTCCTATACAAGAGAAGCAACATGGAAGAGCCACGGGTAGCTTCTAACATGACAAGATGACCAGGAAATGTAGCAAATGCCTTTAGAAGACATTTCAGGGCAAAATTTAGGGAGACTATTTAGGTGTCAAGATTGCAGAGGTACCTAGAGTCAGACTTGCTTTTCTAGTAGGGGGCTTGAGGATGTTTGCCACTGGGCAATGAGGGCCACTGCCCACTGCACCCTTCACCTGGATTTCCTGCCCCATTAACATGGTTGTAATTTTCTCATAACTTACTTTTCAAAGACCTCTTAAATTTTCTAGGCTAGGAGCCAGGGCTAAAGAAGAGCCTACAAATGAAATGCTATGGATGCCTTTCCCTTTGTTTACATCTGTGGGCCCTGACTTACCAAAATAACATTTTGGCAAATGGATCTCTTCTTACTGATATTTAGAATGTCACAGAGATAGAGACAGTTTTGGTCTCCAAAGAATGGCCCAGATGTTTCATGTCGTGAGACATTAACAATATTCCCCGGGCAGCTCAGTGCTGGTATGATCACAAATCATCTTGGCTTCCTCCCTAGAAAAGAATGTGGTTCCAGTTCTTCATCCATTTATCTTCATTATAATGATACCAAGGGTGAAGGTCAGACACTGACATTGCTTTCATGCCAGTTCTGGAAGCAGATAAGTCCATTTCCTTGTATAGAGTTGTTAAGCTTTTTCTAGAAGGAATTTCAAATTCCTCATCTCAAAGTTTATGTTTCTCTGGCAAACGTAACCCTTGAGGCTTGCTTTGTTTTCACTCCACTTTTGGAGCTCAAGAAGATGTTAATGTTACCTGCCTGACTTCTATCTTTGTTTTTTTCTTTAAGCATTGCAGTTTTGAGTAAAATACCTCAAACCCAGGAATCTTATGACCTCACTACAGAATACCCTCTGGAAGCCAGCACAGAAAGGCTAGCCTGAAAAGGGCTCCAGAAACACCACCAAACAGCCAGTTACCTTTTTCCTCCTCTGGCCGCTGTTGGTGATTTTGTCTGGAGTAACGCCCAGGTCAGCCAGCACTTTGGCGATTCCTCTGGCATCCACTCCACAGTTGGGAGCCACGTTGGTCTCACATCGACGGTGAACATTCATTTTGCAGACTGTAAGGAGACATGGAGAAAAGACAGATAAGTATTCATGGCCTAAGATGTTGCTTCTTTTCTTTGAGATTGTATTATATGTTCATGAAGTATTACATGTTCGTTTAAGATATAATTTGGAAAATATACAAAAATATATATATATGTCTTCCATCATACAAAACCAAAATCATTCATTAAATCACCTTGCAGAGATAACCACTGTTTCTAGTACTTCATTCCAGCCATCCTTTCTATGTATATTAAATATAGATAGTAAATATCACATTTGTATTTCCTTCCAGGGAGTGGACACTGACTCGAGAAGACTTAATTCCTTTCTCTGAGGAAAGCTAATTTGAATTCTGGTCCCAAATAAGTCACGTGTATACAGTCTATTCCATTACTTTATTAAAATGTTGGGACATTACTGAGAGAAGAATGACCAGTGGTTAGGCTTCTAAGGCCCCTTTCAGATCTCCAGTCTGAGTTCAATGAATTCCTTTGTTTTTCCCTCTTCACTTAGTTGTCCTTGGTGTAAGACATCACAGGTGAAAACAACCTGCTCATTTTCAGTCTGGCACGTAAGGGGCTTAGAAGTCAGCAGCACTCCATTCTAACAAGCAAAACGCTGAACGAACTACAAAATCAACAGCTCTTCCGAGATCCACCAAGTGAAGTGAAGTCCTAGGGCAAACTGAAACCACTGCTCCCAGAATTAGACAGCCAGCCAGGTGAATACAGAGAATCACAACTTACTGAAGCAGAAACCTCTGTAGGAACAATGCTGGGGTAGAAAAACTGTAACACTAACCAACAAATGGGGGGCTCAGAGCAGACAAGCCTGAGAGTCAAAAACTCTAAGGGGGACCCAGTCATTTAGTTGATAGACTTCTGTATATTCAGTTGAAAGTTGTGCTCTTCAGAAGCTCAACTAGATTCTCATAGTAAATATGGAGAAAATGTCATGATTTCAGTGTGGGGGTTGGGGGTGGGGAACATGGGGAGAGAACCATTTTTTAAAATAGGCCAGAGCACTCTGTTCTTCTTAACGAGGGCTTCTCTTAGGAGAAACTATTTTATCAGAGCTTGAGGGTTTTTTTTTTTTAATCAGAGATTGAGGTTTTATCAGACCCCGACTGATCTGGGGACAAGGAAATCCCCAACTCCAGCCCACTCTAGCCATCCTGTCCTATCTAAGGCCAGGGGAGGACTGAACAGCACTTGTGAGGTTCACAGCTCAAAGGCACAAATTCATGAAAAGACCTAATCACAGGTCTATATAATTCTTTCCCTCCCTCCGCACCTTACTCATATTACTAACAGCCTATTTACTGACAGTTCCTTTTACCCAGTACATAATGTCTGGCAAGAAAAAATTGTAAGGCATCCTAAAAGGCAAAAAAAAAAAAAAAAAAAAAAAGACAAACAAAAAAACCCCAAAAAACCAGTTTGAAGTGGCAAGGCAAACATCAGAACTAGACTCAGATATAGCAGGGATGCTGGAATTATCTGACTGGGAATTTAAAACAACTATGATTAATATGCTAAGGGTTCTAATGGATAATGTACACAGCATGTAAGAACAAATGGGCAATATAAGCAGAGAGATGGAAATGCCAAGAAAGAATCAGAAGAGCTGCTAGAGATCAAAAACACTAACAGAAATGAAGAAAGCTTCTGATGGGCTTATTAGTAGTCTAGACATGGCTGAAGAAACAATCTCCGAGCTTCAGGATATATCCATAGCAGCTTCAAAAACGAAAAAATAAAGAGAACAAAGACTGGAAAAAATATCCAAGGATTAGGTGATAACTACAAAAAGTGTAACATATGCAAAAAGAGACTACCATTACGAGAAGAAAGAGAAAGGAACAGAAAAAATATTAATATTTGATACAATGAGGACAGAGAATTTCCCAAAATTAACGTCAGACACCAAACCAGACCACAGCTCCAGGAAGCTTGAAGAACACCATGCAGGATAAATGCCAAAAGCAAACAAACAAACAAAAAACTATACCAAGGCATATAATTTCTAAACTACAGAAAATCAACTATTTAAAAAATGCTGAAAGAAGTCAAAGGAAAAAAAAAATTTTACCTATAAAGGAGGAAAAATAAGAATTATATCCAACCTCTCCTCAGAAACCATGCTAGCAAGAAGAAGTTAAATATTCAAAATGCTGAGATAAAAACCCCACCAATCTAGAATTCTCTACCCTGCAATATTATCCTTCAAAAGTGAAGGAGAAATTAAAACTTCCTCAGACAAACAAAAATGGAAGGAATTTATGGGCAGTGATCTGCCTTGTAAGAAATGTTAAAAGTAGTCCTTCAGAGAGAAGACAAATGATACAGCTCAGAAACTTGGATCTAAATGAGGAAGAGAGCAGGTAAAGAAAGGTGAAGAAATAAGTGGAGGTAAAATAAAAACTTTTATTTTTATTCCTAATTAAACAGCTAATAGTTTGCCCAAAATCATAATATTAACAATGTGCTGATTATGTATAATTATAGTGTTTACATATATGCTAGGTATGCTTATGTGTAAGTGAAATAAATGATAGTAATGAGACAAGGATAGCAGGGAGGAATTCGGACAATTTTGTTATTATAAGGTACTTGTACTGTCATGAAGCAGCACAATATTATTTGAAAGTTGATTTGGATTAGTTGTAAATGCATACTGCAAACTCTATAGCAAGCACTAAAATCAGTTAAAAAAAAGTATAAATGATATGCTAAGAAAGGAGAGAAATAGAATAGGATCGTATTAAATGCTCAGTTAAAACCACAAAAGGCAGAAAATGAGTGGAAGACAAACATAGAAACAAAGAATAAGGGCAACGAATAGAAAACAGTACCAAGTATAGTAGATATTAACCCAACTCTATCAATAATCAATTATCATTGACTTCAAATGTCAATGGTCTAAATATACCAATTAAAAGACAGATTGTTAGAGTGGATAAAAAAAAACAAGACCCAACTAACTATATGTTGTTCACAAGAAACCCACCTTAAAGACACATACTGATTAAAAGTAAAGACACAGAGTAAGATATACCATGTTAACACTAATCCCAAAAAAGCAGAAAAGCTAAATTAATTTCAGACCCAGCAGACTTCAGAGCAAGAAAAGTTATTAGGGATAAAAAGGTCAATTCTCAAAAAAGATGTAATTTTTAACATGTATGTACCTAGAAACAGAGCATCAAAATAAGTGAGGCAAAAACTGATGGAACTACAAGGAGAAAGAGATGATGCTGCTATTATAGTTGGAGACTTCAGCACTCCTTTATTCAAAAATAAACAGATCTAGCAGGCAGAAAATCAGTAAGAACATAGTTGAATCAACAGCAGCATTAATCAACTGACTATAATTGACATCTATCAACAACTTCATTCGGTGACAGAAGAATACACATTCTTCTCAAGATATGAAGCAATCACCAAGAAAGACCACATTCTGGGCCATAAAACACACCTTAACAAATTTAAAAGAATGGAAATCATACAATGTTGGCTCTCAGACCACAATGGAATTAACCTGGAAATCAATAACTGAAAGATAGCTCAAAAATTCCAAAATACTTGGAGATTAAACACATTGCTAAATAGCATATGAGTGAGAAAAGAAATCTCAAGATAAATTTTAAAATATTTTCAATTAATTAAAATACAACTTATCGGCCGGGTATGGAGGCTTATGCCTGTAATCCCAGCACTTTGGGAGGCCAAGGCAGGCGGATCACTTGAGGTCAGGAGTTTGAGACCAGCCTGGCCAACACGGCAAAACCCCATCTCTACTAAAAATAGAAAAATTAGCCAGGTATGGTGGCACATGCCTGCAATCCCAGATATTTGGGAGGCTGAGGCAGAAGAATCGCTTGAACTTGGGAGGCAGAGGTTGCAGTGAGCCGAGATTGTACCACTGCACTCCAGCCTGGGTGACAGAGTGAGACTCTGTCTCAAAAAAATAAATAAATAAAATAAAAATAAAAATAAAAAATGAAATAAAATAAAATACAACTTATCAAAATTAGTGGGATACCACAAAAGCAGTGCTTCAAGGAAAGTTTACAGCATTGAATGCATATATTAGGAAAAATATTCTAAAAATAAATAATCTAAGCCTTTATCTTAGGAAACTAGAAAAAGGAGACCAAAGTAGCTTACTTAAACCCAAAGTAAGCAGGAGAAAAGAAATAATAAGAATTAGAGCAAAAATCAATTGAATTAAAGACAGAAAATCAATAGAGAAAAATCAACAACCAAAAGCTGGTTCTTTGAAAAGAGCAGTAGACTCAATAAACCTCTAGTAATGCTAGTGAGAGAGAGAGAGAGAAAGAGAAGACACAAATTATTACTATCAGAAATGAAAGACAGGACATCATTATGGATCCCATGGGCATTAAAAGAATAAAGGAGTATTATAAAGAATATTATGCCTATACATTTGATAAGCCACACAAAATGAGACTAATTCCTTAAAATACACAATCTGCCAAAACTTACATAAGAAGACATACACAATACAAATAGGCTTATCTTGTAAAGCAATAGAATCAATCATTAATAACCTTCCAAAACAGAAAGTACTAGGCCCAAATGGTGAATTCTACCAAACACTTAAGGAAGAAATTATATCAATTCTCTATAATCTCTTCTAGAAGAAAGAAACAGACAGAATATATCCTGACTCATTTTATGAGGCCACCATTACCATAATATCAAAGCAAAGATATTATAAAAAACTACAGACCAATAGCTTTTAGGAATATGAATGCAAAAATCTTCAACAGCAATCAGCAAATTGAATCCAACAATTTATAAAGAGAATTATACATCATGACCAAGCAGGATTTATCCCAGGCAAGCAAGGCTGGTTCAACATTTGAAAAATCAACTAATGTAATCAATTATATCAATAGACTAAAGAGAGAAAAAAATTAAATAATTCTAACAATAGATGTAGACAAAGCATTTGACAAAATGCAAACCTATTTATGATAAAATATCTCAGCAGCCAAGGAATAGAAGGGAATTTCCTCAACTTAATAAAGAACATCAACAAAAACCCTACAGGCAATTTCATGCTAAGATCAGGAACACAAAAAGGATGTTCCCTCTCACCACTCCTTTTCAACACTATACTAGAAGTTCTAACTAATGTAGTAAGACAAGAAAAAGAAATAAAAAGTATACTGATTGGAAAGGAAGAAATAAAACTATAAAACTATCTTTGTTTGTAGATGATATGATTGTCTATGTAGAAAATCCAAAAGAGTCAACAGAAAACTCCTGGAACCAATAATGATTATAGCCAGATTGAAGAATACAAAGTTAATATACAAAAGTCAATTGTTTTCCTATACACCAGTAATGAACAAATGGAATTTAAAAATAAAAACAATACCATCTATGTTATCATCCCCCTGATGAAATATTTACATATAAATCTAACAAAATATGTATAAGATCTATATGAGTAGAACTACAAAACCCTTGTGAAAGAAATCAAGAACTAAATACATATAGAGTTATACCATATTCATGGATAGAAAGACTCAGTATTTGTCAAGATGTCTTTCCAAACTCGATCTATATATTCAATGCAACCTTAATCAAAATCCCAGCAAGTTATTTATGGATATTGACAAACTCATTCTAAAGTCTATATGGAGAGGCAAAAGACCCAAGCAAAAGGCTAACACAATATTGAAGAAAAAGAACAAAGTCAGAGACTGACACTACCCAATTTCAAGACTTACTATAAAGCTGAAGTAATCAAGACAATGTGAAATTGGCAAAACATCAATGGAACAGACAAATAGATCAATGGAACAGAATAGAGAGCCCAGAGCAGACCCACACAAATACAGCCAACTGATATTTGACAAAGGAGCAAAGGCAATAAAATGGAGCAAAGACAGTTTTCAACAAATGGTGCTAGAAAAACTAGACATGCAAAACAGTGAATCTAGACACAAACCTTACAATCTTCACAAAAATGAATCCAAAATGGACTGTAGACCTAAATGTAAAAGGCAAAACTGTGAAACTCCTTGAAGATAACATAGAAGAAAATATAGGTAACCTTGGCTACACAGATAACTTTCTTGATGCAACAACATGATGCATGGACATGATCCATGAAAAAAATAGCTGATAAGCTGAACTTCATTAAAATAAAATACTTTTGCTCTGTCCCTCACCCCCCCAAAACAAAACAAACCAAAAAAACAAACAAAACCAAACCAAACACTGCCAATAGAATAAGAAGACAAGTAACAGACTGAGAGAAAATATTTACAAAAGACATATATGATAATATATGACTGTATTATCCAATATAGGCAACAAACTCTTAAACTCAACAATAACAAAATGAATAACCCAATGGGCAAAAGACTTGAGCATACATCTCGCCAAAGAAGATATTCAGGTGGTAAATAAGCACATGAGAAGATGCTCCACATCATGTGTCATTAGGAAATTACAAATTAAAACAACGAGATACCACTACACATCTATTAAAATGTCCAAAATACAAAACACTGATAACACCCAATGCTATTCAAGATATGAAGCAACAGGAACTTTTTATTCATTGCTGGTAGGAATGCATAGTGGTCCAGCTACTTTGAGAGACAGTTTGGCAGTTTCTTACAAAACTAAATATACCGTTACCATAAGACCCAGCAATTACACTACTGATATTTACCCAAATGAGGTGAAGAATTATGTTCATATAAAAATCTGCACATGGATGTTTATAGGAGTTGTATTCATAATTGCCAAAACTTGAAAGCAAGCAAAATGTCCTTTAGTAGGTGAACGGATAAACTATGGCATATCCAGACACTGAAATATTATCCAGCCTTCAAAAGAAGTGAGTTATCAACTATGAAAAGACATAGCAGAACATTAAATGCATATTGCTAAGTGAAAGATGCCAATATGCAAAGGCTATCCACTGTATCATTCCAACTACAGGACATTCTGGAAAAGGTAAAACTATGAAAATGGTAAAAAGATTAGTGGTTACCAGGGGTTAGGAGAGAGGCAGGGATGAAGAAGCAGAACATAGAGGATTTTTAGTGTAGTAAAACTATTCTGTAAGATACTATAATGGTAGATTCATGTCATTATACATTTGTCCAAAATCACGGACTGTACACCACCAAGAGTGAGCCCTAATGTAAACTATGGACTTTGATGATGATGTGTCAATGAAGGTTCATTGACCATTAACAAATATACCACTCTGTTGCAGAATGCTGATGGTGAGGGAGGCTGTGCATGTGTGGAGGCAGAAGGTATGTGGAAAATCTTTATACTTTTGACCTATTTTGTTGTGAAACTAAAACTACTCTAAAAAGTAAAGTCTACTAAAAATTTTTAAAAACCAAAACTGTTCCTGGAGTGAAGCCAGGCAGGATGAACAACCAAATCTCCGTAATGCTCTACATAACCTGGTCACCGGTCTGGAGAGGGCCCCCCAACCCAGCCTGGAGAGTTCAACTGAGCTACTGAAACCAACATGCCCATTGGGCTGAAGGTGGGGGTGGGGTGAGGTGGTGGCAGAGTGGCTTTCTCAGAACAAAAACAAACAAGAAAACTCCACCGCAGCCAGGCCATGGCACCGACTTGACTAATGGAGTTATCACTAATAACTCTGATCCGCGGGCTGATCAGAGACCAGGCAACAGCACTGTGCCCAGAATTCTGTCCCCACTACCCTGCCTCATTGCATCAGCTGCCCTTTGATGCTCATTCACCACACCTGCTCCACCCACCAAACTCATGAAAGCTGTCTTCTGCCTCTCTGTGAAGTGACGGAAAGGAGAATAAAAGAGCCAAATTGAGAATTTCTTGACAAGGGCAACTAACTTGTCTACATAACTTGACCACTAGCGCCCTCTGGTGTTGAAATGCCAGACCTGTCTGTCCTGACAAAACAACTTGGGCTGGCAGATCGGCAAAGGAGATATCTTTTTTTCGGTTTTGGTTTTCAGGACTTTGCCTTTTATTTTTAAAAAGTCTGCTATTTCCCCTGAGCTAGGTAGTCATCTTAATATGTAAAAAAAATCTCAATCACACATCAGTTAGCATGCACGATGTGAGATAGTGACTTTGACAGTGCTTAAAAAAGTCTGGAAATGCGAGGGCAAAGAGGTGAGGAAGGGGCGCTCCAGTTACTCCGGGCAGCCACAACGGGAGCATGACGGGCTCCTGGAGGCTACAGGTGTCACTGGGAGGCCACAGACCAGCAAAGGGCAATGGGCGTCGCTGCTGGAACCAAAAGAAACCTGAGATGCATTTGCATTAATGTGGCCAAATGAACCACCCACCCCCACCCCTCACAACACTACCGGGGAGCACCAAGGCCAAAGGCCGTGAGCCCCAGCTGCCAATCCACTCCCAGCCCTAGGCTGCCCTTTAAGGCTTCTCTTTCCAGAATGCCTCTCAGTGCTCATTTTCACTGGTTTCATTTGGATAAAGTTGTTACCAGGAAGAAATAGATCTGCTTTGCCAGGGGCTCTTACAAAAAGAGAAGCGCTCTTCTACTACTACCCAGCTATTCACCACACATTTGTTGAGGACCTACTATGTGCTGGGTGGTGCAGCAGCAGCAGTGTTGTCTGGGTACACACTGGGGTTCAGGCACTCTTTCACCTTCTATTACACATCCTACCGTCCTTTGGAGTGACTTGGTTTCCATGTTTCCACCCTTTTTATAGCTGAGATTGAAGCAAAAGGCAGGCCAGGCTCCTGGGAATTCCTCCAAAGCAAGCAGACAACTTTCTGGGAATGGCGACAGAGCCACTCCTAAGGAGGGGCCCAGGCCCATGTATGCTGCAGGAATTTCTTTATGTTGGGGTAATTTGGCCCTTGAGCGTGAGCCAGGGCGATGGTTTGATTTCATAACAGGTTCCAGTCATGCCACGCTCAGAGACAGAAAGCAAATATTTGCAAATGGGAAATTGTGTGCTTGTGCAATGGAAGTTGGCAGGGGTGTGAGAGCGAATGACCGCAAAGTCTCAGGCAGAAGAGGAGAAAGGAGGTAAGAGGGATGCCCCCCTGAGGTCATGCTGGGCCAAATGTCATCACCAGAAAGAGATTTTGGAATCCTGATCACACCAGAACCGTGACTCAGAGCTTTCCGGGGACCACGATCGGCCGCTTGTCTGCTACCCAGCATTCCTCAGATCAAAGCTCAGACTGAATTTTCAGCCAATCTGCCACATGTACAGGGGACATTCTCAGGGTCCCCAGGCATTATGGATGCTACTGCAAAGGATTCTGAGTCAACCAAAGCACTCCTGTAGCATTCTTTCTCCCTACACCCCTTTCCAGGCCCTCTCTTGCCTGTGAATTGCTCACACTTATTTCTGACTCATTGCCTGAATTACTGCCTATGATTCCACTTATTATGTTCAATGACCAAGCACAGTGCAAGTTTCTAGAGAACTAAAGTAATGTTTTATCTCCAGGTTCGCCACGACGCCTTGCACAAATCAGGACACCATGCTTTTCAGTTATTCTAACTCTACGGAAAGTAGTAGTACTACAGTGGCATAAATGACACCTCTCAGACCAGACCCAACAGATAACAGGGAACTGGAATCCCAAGCTCACTATGCAAGCCACACAAATTAAATGTCAATGAAAAGGAAGGTAAAGCAGTCCATTAACACGGCTTGACTTTAAAGCAAACAACAAGTAAAAGTGCCCTTATGTAATTCCCTCCTTGTATAATTCAACCACAAAAAGACAAGGGTTTAAAGTGATCGTTTGATTTCTATGGGCCTTTCTTTCATAATTATTCACACATATGCATGAAAAGGTATGTATGAGGATGTCCGTGACAGCATAAATTAAAATGGCGACAACACACAAACCAGTAAACATCCATCAAGAGGGCAACATTTTAAACAATCTATGGAACATCCACAATGTGGACTCTTTCTAGTAAGTAAAGTAGATGTCTGTACACTGCCTTGGAAATACTCCAAGACATACTGTAGAAAAGCAAATTATATAACTATGCATGGAGGACTGAATTAACAAATATTTATTGGGTGTCAGCGTGCAGGCACTGTTCTAGATGCTGGGTAAACAGAGAATAAAACAAACAAACAAAAAATCTCTGTCCTCATGGACCTTGTGTTTGGATTGGGAGAAATAGAAATTAACATTATAAGGTCTGGCGTGGTGGCTCATGCCTGTAATCCCAGCACTTTGGGAGGCTGAGGTAGGTGGATCACTTGAGGTTGGGAGCTAAAGACCACCCTGGCCAACGTGATGAAACCCCATCTCTACTAAAAATGTAAAAATTAGCTGGGCGTGGTGGCAGGTGCCTGTAATCCCAGCTACTTGGGAGGCTGAGGCAGGAAGATCGCTTGAACCCAGGAGGCAGAGGTTGCAGTGACCTGAGATTGCACCACTGCACTCCAGCCTGGGTGATAAAGTGAGACTCTGTCAAAAAAAAAAAAAAAAAAAAGTAAAGAAAAGAAAAAAAGAAAGAAAGAAAGAAAGAAAGAAATTAACATTATATAAGTAATTTAGACTGGGTGCGGTGGCTCACACCTGTAATCCCAGCACTTTGGGAGGCTGAGGAAGATGGACCACTTGAGGTCAGGAGTTTGAGACCAGCCTCGTCAACATGGTGAAACCCTGTCTCTATTAAAAATACAAAAATTAGCCTAGTGTAGTGGCATGAACCTATAGTCCCAGCTACTCGAGAGGCTGAGGCAGGAGAATTGCTTGAACCTGGGAGGTGAAAGTTGCAGTGAGCTGAGAGCCGAGATCATGTCACTGCACTCCAGCCTGGGCAACAGAGCAAGACTCCATCTCAAAAAAAAAAAAAAAAAAGAAAAAAAAAGAAAGTAATTTAGAATATTAGAATATGATAAGTGCCATGTTAGAGAAAAAAAATCAGAGGAAGTAAGAGACGAGAGACGAGAGCTTGAGAGCTACCCAGTGGTCAGGGTAGACCCCATAGACAAGACGATTACATTTGTGAGGAGGCGAAGGAGATGTGGATAGGGAGGTGCAGGTGTGCCAGGCAGCCCCTAAGCTGCCTCCTGATTGCCGCTGCCTCCTAGTGTTCATGCTTTTATGTAACTCCCTCCCTTGGAGAGGACTGGACATAGTGATTCTCTTCTAATGAACAGAAAACATCAAAAGTGATAAGATGTCCCACTGGCTTGTGTCTGGGGCATCTTCTCTCACTTTCTTGTTTGCGTTGAAGGAAGCCAGTCACCATGTGGAGAGGCCCATATGGCAGAGAACTGATGTCTCCGATCAATGGCCATGTGGGCAAGCTTGGAAGTGGATCCTCTTCCAGTTGGGTTTTCAGATGAGACAACAGCCCCAGCTCTCAGCTTGACTGAAATCTCATGAGAGTTAGATGCACCCAGCTAAGCTCCATCCAGATTTCTGACCAGTGGAAACTCTGAGAAAATAAGTGTTGGTTGTTTTACACCACTATGTCCTGGGGTCATTTGTTATGTAGCAATAGACTCTAACGCAGTGTGTGTGAGTATCCCTGCAGCAAAGGCACACAAAAAGAGCACATTTTTAGAAGTCTGAGGATGAAAGTGGAAAGAGATATAAAGAAAGCCTTTAATATTTTTAATATATATCTAACTTCAGTCTTGCTTGGATCTTTGACAGTAAGAACAGTGAGAATGTATTTATGTATTGTGCTCTTTATAATTCTAAAAATAAAAGTTGAAGTTACGACAAGGGGCCTAGTTGTTAAAAATAGTAAAGGACTGACATTTTCAGAAATGTTGAAAATTAAAAATTATTCTGCATGTTTTTAGTGTTTTTAAGTATCCAAAATACTTTTTTTTAAAAAAAAAAAAACAAGGAAAGGAAGAAAGGAGGGAGACAGGCAGGCCTTTCTTTCATCTTTACGGCTCTGCACAGCCACCCCAAGGTATGTCGCTAAGATCACTCCACTTTTATTATTTTTATTACTGTCCTCAGAAGGGAAGAGGGCAGTTGGGGTTAAAAGCCAAGGGCACTAAGCCAGGGTGACCTGCTTGTAATCTCCCAGCTAGGCAGTACCCAAACCAGGACAGCTCCTCCAAATCCTAGCCTGTGATCTCTTCAGGCCGCCACTCCTGTTTACTGCTTACTGGAGAGGAGGGGACACCCTGTCCCCTTGGCCCCTGAAAACAGCCGCAGATCAGAGCAGTTATTAAGATGTGTGCCAGAGAGAGGCAGGAGCGAGGAAGAAGATTGTTTAGGAATCTCCAGGCCAGGCCTTCGTGGAGTACACCTTCCTCCCTGTGCCTCGTCCCCTGTCCTGGAGGACAGCAGGTGCAGAGCATTCACCCCAGATGGGGATGAGAAAAAGCAGGGCTTCCGCTTCCACAGGCCCCCACAGGCCCGACTGCAGGCTCCGTCAGGAGGTCTGGCTTTCCTGTGAAGTTGCCCCTTGGTGCCCGATGACTTCAGAGCAGCTGTGCTGAGACATGAGTGTGGGGGATGGGACGGGGGCAGGTGAGAACTGGATCTTCTCTAGAGAAGGAAACTGCAATCAAAGGGTATTGGGCATCTCTGCCTCCAGGGGGCACTGACTCCATGCGTCAATGGGAAAATAAAACAGGTGGAAAAGGGCCCCAGAGAGGCCCATGGTGCCAGTGAACCTGAGATTGGAGAAGGCAGCACCGTTCCAGCAAAGTGCAGAATGAAAAGGCTCCAAACACCCGAGACTAGTGATGTTGCTCCCGGAACCTGGGAAGCTGATTTCTGGACTGTTTAATAGTGGTTGAGGGGCTTGGACAGCCCCACGAATGAGTCTGGAGAGATTCAGATGCAGCAGGCACTTGAGTCACAAAATGAAAGAAAGAAACGAACTATTTTGCCTGCTCACTTTGTGCCAGTGTTTTTCTGCCCTCGGTTAAGGATCTCAGTTACCCAGTGATCGTGTGAGCATCCTCCAAGGGTCTGGCCCCTCTGTGGCTGTGGGCTGGAAAAGGACAAGGGCTGAGTGCCCCACAGTTCCTGGTTGTATGCCCTGCATGCGCCCACTCTCTCCAGTCTTCCATTTCCTTGTCAGTAAAGGCAGACATAATTATGCTCCCTCTACCTGGCTGACGAAGGGACGGTCCCCGGAAGGGTACACACACAATGCTTGAACCTGTGTGGTTCAGACAATTTTAGACTGGAGAAAGAGTGACCAGGACAGTCTCATGGATCCTTCCTCGTAGACCCAAGCTCTGAAGAAACCTGTTTTGCTGAAAATACTGGAATCTATTTCCGGGAATGGGAATAGGAATGGCAAAAAAGCTGAAGCCACAGGGCAGCAGGCCAAATAGGTGATCTCCAGCCAGGACCAGGGGACCAGGGCTCCAGCCCAGGAGGCCCTGCTAGCATGGTCCAGCAAGAGAGAAAGCCTGGCTGAGTCTTCCTAAGCAGGAGAGGGTAGCATAGAGCACCTGCCAAAGCCAGGAACAGGGCCAGGCTGCCTGGGTGCAAGAGCCAGCTTCATAGG
Source organism: Symphalangus syndactylus (assembly GCF_028878055.3). Classification (NCBI taxonomy): domain Eukaryota; kingdom Metazoa; phylum Chordata; class Mammalia; order Primates; family Hylobatidae; genus Symphalangus; species Symphalangus syndactylus. The sequence goes on from NC_072436.2 coordinate 94,959,247, forward strand.
GACTTGCTCAGGGGTGCTTGCAGGTCACTAAGTCTTGATTTCTTTTTCTTAGTAATCATAGTAGCAGAACCAGGCTTAGACCTGGGCACAAGCAGCCCCTGCGTTGGGCCCATGCTGGCCTCTTCTGGCCATGACCCCTCTCCACAGGGTAAGGAGTCTACAGGGCCAAGAAGACTTAAAGAGGAGAAAGGATCTACAGAGATAAGTGGAAGCAGGCAATTTTCCAGGGCCATCCAGCTACTCTGTATGATACTATCATGGTAGAAAACGAGCACTGTCCATTTGTCCAAATCCACAGAATGCTCAACACCATGAGTGGATCCCAAGGTAAACCACAGACTGTGAGTGATACTGATGTGCAGTACAGGTTCCGTGGCTGTGCACTTGTGCTGCTGTGGTGGGGATGCTGGTGGTGGGAGGCTGTGTGTGTTGGGGGGCACATAATACGGGGACTCTCTGTACTTTCTGCTCAATTTTGCTGTGAACCTAAAAATGCTCTGAAAAAAATAAGGTCTCTTAATTAAAGAGAGAGAACGACAAAGAGAGAGGGAGAGGGAGAAGGAGAGAGTCACAGGAGAATAGCAGCAAGGGGAAAAAAAGGCCAAGTAATAACATCAGAGCCACAGGAGAGTGAAAGTCTGCACGCTTTGGCTGGGGAGCTTCAGGTCTCAGTCTTCGTCTTCCAGCCCTCATGTGGCCTGAGTCCCTCCGGGTTCCTGGGCTCCCATGGACAGATGCCCTTGCTCCGGGCATCCGAATTCTGCCCCTTCTTTCCTTGAGCAGGGGCAAGAGCACTTCCTGCCCAACGAGAGCTGAATACACTGTCCCTGCCCCTCCTTCTTCCAGGGTCATTGGGGACCCACAGCCCTCACAGTGACGTCTGGGTGTCTGGGCTGCTTTCTTAAAATATCAATATTTATGATGATGGTATCTTCATTTACGTTCACTAGATAGATCAATAATTAATATATTTACAAAAAACACAGACATCAGCTCATCAGGGTTCCCTCCAAAGCAGGCCCTGCTTCCCGGCAACCACACTAATCTTTCCAAAAGCACATCGCTCCTCTGCTAAAGACACTTGAGACTCCTGCTCCCCTCTCTTCTTCCTCTTCTGCTCTCTTCCTCTCACCTAAAGGATTCCAGGCAGGTCCCATTTTGTTCAGGGTCACACGCTAGAAAGAATACTCCAACAGGGAAGTGGAATGGCCTCGCCTCCGTCTCCAGGGGTGCCAGGAAGCTCACAGGATGCTGGGTGTGTCCACAGACAGCACCTCCTCATGTCCAGTGGCTGGACTGTGTTCTGTCCCCACAATTGCTATTTCCAGCCCTCACCACCCTCCTCGTGCCTCTTACACCCCCACTTCTCCCTCCTACTTCAAAAAAGACTTCCTCTTTCAGAAAATAAGGGGAATCTCCTTGCAATGCCCTCAACAGATTCAAAACTTAAATGATGACTTTGTCCACTCACCTCCTCCTGGATTTCTATCCCTGACATCCGAGATGCATCTGCGCCCAGGCCTGGTAGCCAGGCTTGCCCTCCATCTAGGGAAGGCAGTGTCCATCATTCTCCCCAAGGCCCATCCCTGCTCGCCTTCCCTTTCCTGCTATATCAACAGTCAGTCCCCTCTCCCTTCTGCCTCATCCATCACTCCTTTGCCACTGTCTTTTTCCTGACTAAAACATTCTGAAGAAACATCTCCCTCTATTCTCACTTTAGCCTACAGCACTTGGGCTCCATCCCACTGTCCCACTAAGACAGCTCCTGCTGAGGTTCGTAGTGACCTCCTTGTTGGTAAATCCAACCCCATGTTTCGTGTCTTATCTTAAATAACCTGTTGGAAAGCATTTGGCACCACTTCTTTTTAAAATTGTTAAAAATTCTCTACTCTTTTGGCTTCCATGGTGCCATTCTTTGCTACTTTTCCTCCTACCTGTGAGTCCTTCCCTCTCACTGCCTTGGCAGGCCCACCCTTGGATGTTGGTACCCACCCTCATGGTGTTGTCTTTGACTTTTTTCTCTTCATACTCAATGTACTTACCCTGGAGAATGACATTGACTTTATAGCTTTAATTGCTTAGATCCTGACAAAACCCACATCTAAATGCTCAGTCTAGACCTATTCCCCAAGTGTCAATGAGAATGTCCAACAGGTGGACAGCTTCATGTCAATTTGCTACGGGCACCTCGAGTTAAGGTGTCCCCAACTCAGGCTCCATTTCTACCTCCAACCTTGTCCTCCCTCTTGTATCCCCGTCTCAGTGAATGCTATCACTGCCCTCCCAGCTGCTTCTGGTCACTACGTCCAATAAATCATTCCTCCTTGATATATTAAAGTCATTCTCCTCTTTATTTCCACTGCAGCCCTTATCTTATTTCCAATTCCCATAGTTTCTCATTGGGATCCCTTCAATGACCAATTTGTTATGTCCTAGGTTTATTTTCTTATACTTTACTTATATTCTTCTAATTTTTCTACAATGGGAATTTATTAATAATACATGCCACACAAACAATGAAACACTATTTTAAAATAATGTCCACGCAATATCCCTGCCTAGTAGTTCACGGTTGCCCAACTCTGCAAGCAGGCTGGACCGGCTTATAAAACTGGACACACTCCTCAGGCCACCAGAATACATTTCCACCTCCTTGTGTTATATGCTGCTCCCCCCCGTGCCACTTAGCATCATCATCTGAGCGCGCTGTTTGTGGGTGGCACGGCAGGAAACAGGAAGGAACCGAGGACGCAAGAGTCAAGGTTCAAATCCTACTTCTGCTAATAAATTGTGTGATGTGAGCAAGTTGCTTAGTCTCTGAGCCTCTGTTTCCTCACCAGGGCCGTGGGAATAACATCCCCTATGTCCCAAGCCGGTGACGAATCAGCAAGCTATCTTATGTGACAAGGTTCTAGCATGGCTCTTTCAAAGAGTAAGCACTGAGCCATGGACCATGCGAGAAAAGCCTCAATTCCACCTCTCACTTCCTTCATGGCCTAACTCCAAAAATATTACCTTCCTTCTGCTCTAATGTATCTTTCCTTAAATTATTATGCTTTTGTAGATTCATTTTGTCTCCCCAGATTGTGAGTGATCTTCAGGCATGGAGTCTGCCCTCCTCCTTCCTCGGTGTTTCCCTCCACCCAGTCCTGGATGGTCTCTGCCCAGAGACTGCCTACCAAATGCACAGAGTTACTAATGCAGGATTAACAAAGGCTTGCGCTCAGTTCTTGGCCAAATCTGGAATCAGACAAGGGTTTTTTATAAAGCAGGGATGGGGGCAGGCAGCGAGGAAGGGGACATGCAGGGGCCGAGGGCAGGGCAGGGAGCAACTTACCTTTACACTGCAAACCCTGCCGCAAGAGTCCCCAGAGCAGGGACCCACAGTGATCGCAGAAGGTGGGGACCTTGTAGTTGTGGATACCAAACTTGTGGGGCATGTTGACGCTGAACCGCTGGGAGCCCACCTGCAGGGATGGCAAGACACAGGGTCACCACCGAACTCCTCAGTGCCCCAGAAGACTTGTCAATGAACTCTCGCAGAACTTTTTCCGAGAGAGCATGTGCCATTGTAGGTGGCAGGCCCTAGCTTGGCTCTAAAAGCTGCCCTGAGGTGAAAAGAGCTTCCATCCTGCCCTGGCCTTGGCTCCTGATGCTCTTAACTCACTGTTGGCTGCTCCATTTGACTGTGCAAGGCCAGGCCTGCTCCCCAGCATGGTCCTCTCCAGGACTGCAGGACTTTAAGCAATCACAGTACAGTGTCCTCAATGTGTATCTCAGGCCGGGTGCAGTGGATCATATCTGTAATCCCAGCACTTTGGGAGGCTGAGGTAGGTGGACCATCTGAGGTCAGGAGTTCGAGACCAGCCTGGCCAACATGGTGAAACCCTGTCTCTACTAAAAACACAAAAATTAGCCGGGCATGGTGGCGCTAGCCTGAAATCCCAGCTACTCGGAAGGCTGAGGCAGGAGAATGGCTTAAACCCGGGAGGCAGAGGTTGCAGTGAGCCAAGATTGTCCCACTGCACCCCAGCCTGGGTGACAGAGCAAGACTCTGTCTCAAAAAAAAAAAAAAAAAAAATTGTACCTTCAATACCGCTGTGTGCCTGGAAGCCCCACCTAGGCAAAAAGTCTCTAGGAAGCTCAGTGGTAGACACGGGATTCTGTGTAGCAGCGTGTAAACTCTGCACAATGTTGTGGAAACTGTGGATCAGTCGGGATGGACAACAATTAGGAGGAAGATGGCTAATACAGAGTGGTGAGCACTAAGAATGCTAAGGTCTCAGCCCTGACCACACACCAGGCACCATTATCTCAGTTAAACCTCACCACCACCCTACAGGGCAGTCCATGGTTACCCCAACTTCACAGATAAGGAAATGAAGGCACAGCAGGATCATACCCTGTCCCACCCAGTGTCACAGGATGGTGGGGTCAATGAGACCTCAGGGGTGGAAGAGGCTAGAAGCATAATACATTTCATGGAAGCAAGGGTCTGCTGGGCTACCTTTCTGAGTCATCTCTGCCCCTCCACAGCGCTACCCTCCATCTATGTCTTTAGTGGAGCAGCTGCACCCCCAGCCCCTCTCAGTATTGGCAGGAGACCATCACCCAGGACATCCATGGGCTGGGGAGGAGATCACTCTTGCTATCCCGGGGATTAGGAAGTGGCTGGCATGCGGCAAAGGTGGGCCTCAGCTCCCTGCCTGACTGATGAGTAACAGGCCCCCATGGGGGACTAATGAGGAGTGAAATGAGAGCTGGAAAGGGAGCTCGAATTGAACGCAAGCATGAAGACAAGTTCCCTAACACCCAGTTCCAAGGAATGGCTGATGCTTCCATTGGCCCAAGATTTCCCTGATCCCTACTGAAATGGATGGTCTACCACTTAAGGTCTTGCCTGGGAACAAGAATGTCAGCTCTACTGAAAACAACTATACTCACCCATTCTTAGATGCGTAGCTTAGGTGTGCCTGTTTGTGAATGTAGACATGTTGACTCTGCCACGGTCTCCCTCACTGCTAAGGAAGTATGAGATCACTGTGCCCACTCTATTCCTACACAAACCCTGAAGGCACGGTGGACCTATACTGAGAATAGAGTCTTGGTCTCTCAGGAATCACCTCATAGGGGTATGCATGACAGACTAGGGTGAAAAAGTGTGGAAGTTGTCCCAGGTGACCAAGAAATCCAGTGTGGGGGTGGAAAGAGCTACATGACCCTCAGTTGGGACCACTAAAAACTCTAAGGTATCAGAGAACAGAGGGAGGAGGATGAAGGAGTCCACACAAGAGCATGCCACAGCATCAGACAGACTGAGAGACCAACACAAAGATGGCACGTGTGCAGGGGGACATGTCACATGTGCGCTTGCTGAGAAGGACACAGATACAATGGGGTGAGTGAGATTCACAGACAGAACATGGAGAGGAAGAAAACGGCAGAAAGAATCATGAGATTAAAGGAAAAAAAGGTGACAGCAGTGGAGATGGAGCATTGTTTGATTACCACACCTGGAAGTGCAGGCAGGGTGTGAGTCCACCACATGCTAAGACACACAGACATGAGATGGGGGGGACCGGCCGAGTGTTCACGGTGCAGGACACCCAAGAAGTCCATCACCAGAGCACCTTTTAATAGGAAGGAGGGCATTGAAAGCATGGTGTTTAGGGCTACATGTGTTTGTGGTGTGTATGTGTGTATGATGTGTGTATGCACAGGCATCACACTAAAGGTGGTTACACAAAATAACGAACTCAAAGTTTGGTCCCCAGCAGTTCAGTAACCTGGCAGAGGGCATGCCCATGACCCTGAGAGGCCAGATACACTGACACTAAGTGAGACTGGCCTCCGGAAGCACAAGATGATGGCGGGGAGAGCCAGGACTGGGAGTCAACTCCACCAAGCTAAGAAACCCAGAGCCTCCCTCTGTCAGTCCTTGGCAATTTGTCTCTTGGTGATACATGCCAAGTTTGGGAACACACTTCACTGGAGACTTCTTCTCACTGCGAAATATGCCAGGAAGGACAGTCAGAAGAACCGGCTCACAGATCAAGCTGGGTTCTGAACATTTCAAATCTCAACTTATGGGGCCTTTCCCTCCAAAAAGGTGCAGAAGAGCTTTAGAATCCTGCAGAGTCAGAGACCTGCAGGTGATGAGACGGAGATCCTTGAGGGAGGGACTAGTGTACTCCTCTTTGCTTCCATGGGACACAGCATAGCGCCCGTCATACAGGACATACCCAATAAATGTTCAATGGAATGTCCATAGGAAGGAAATAAGGCAGACAGCAAGCAAGCCATCTCTTTCTTTCATTTCCTCGTGAAAGCAACAATGATGTACTGGGGTCATGATCCTAGACCAGGAGTCGGGAGGTGCAGGTGCTGGCTTGCAGTTTTAACCACAAGAGAGCCCCTGCAAACAATGTTGGTGCTCTGGGCTCAGACTACCCTTCACAGACACAGAAGGCTCAGTCTAAGCCTTGTCCTTTGTTGCTTTCCAGAGACAGTATGAAAGCAGAAGGAGAGAGAAGATGGGAAATGCCTTAGATGCCAGGATGCTATTTGACTCAATTATTAAGAAGCAGGTAGAAGGTCTCTATAAGTCAGTCCTGTTGGAAGCCAAATTGTAGACCAGCTGATTATAAATCTACCCAGGGCCTTTCTCTCTAACCCCCAATTCGAATAGTCTATGACTACACAGAATATATTTCCCCTAGAATTAAGAGCATGCTCTTGAAATCAAGTGTTCTGATAATACCTACATCCATATTCACAACTGTCATCTTCCTCGAAAAGGTTTTTTAATCTATCAGTGGGACTATCATTCTCATAATTGCTCAGTTAGGAGAACCTAGCTTCACTGTTGCATTTTCCTGCTTCCTTACCTCTACCAAACTAGGCAATCTGATGCTAGTTTCTAAGATTAAGAGACAACGTAGTGCAGTAGTCAAGGGCTCAGGCTTTAGAACAAACTGCCTGGGTTTGAATGTGGCTCTTAGCTGTGTGATTTGGGGCAGGTTAATTTCACTCTCTGTGCTTCTATTCTGTTATAAAATGAAGATAATAACATCTACCTCATTAAGGTTATTATGTGATTAAATAATATATGTTAAAGTGCTTCAATCAGGGCATGGTAAGTGCCCAGTGAATGTTGACTCTTTTTATTGCTGTGGTTATTGCTGCCTCCTATGTATTCCTTGGGCTTGTTCATTCCACACCATTCCCCCATCAGCTCATTAAACATAAGGTTCCTGCTTGTGTTTCTATTACTGTTTATCACCTGTGAGGAGCTAGTGACACATCAGTTAGCCACTTTAGTTCTGATGAGATGATGAAATAAAAGAATTCATATTTTTCTTGTGGGCTTGAGCGCTGGGATCACACTGCACTTGGCATAACATCCAAGGGGATAGAACTGACTTGGACCGGTGCTCATCCTGCAGAGGGTGTCTCATGCTGGAAGGCCGTGGGCTCCCTTTGTTTTTTATCAATACAATGAAATGACAGGATCTCAGGCAGAGAAGGTTTTCTTGGGAACCACAGAAGAGGCAGTGAAGGGAGAGGCTGGCGGTGAAGAAGCCCAGAATCTCCGTGTCACAAACACTTACCTGGTCGGGGGTCTCCTGCTTCTTTAACCCAGCACACTTCGTGATTATGAGCTCATGGCACCGCTTGTGGACCACGCAGGTGCAGACTGCAAATAGCAAAGACAGGAAGGCTGAATGACACTTGGGGAAGGGAGTGTCCCTCCCAGGATCTATTCAGTGCTTGGTGGAGGGACAAGGGGAGCCAGGCCCCTTCTGGCGCTGAGCCTTAATTTAATACCCTCCCTAAAGTCTTTTATGCAGCTATTTCAAAACACTGTGCTACCAGAGCCATCAGTTTCCTAAATGCTCCAGAGAGCAAGGTAACATTTATATTCAAAGGACATCAGCAGTTTTCTCCAGTTCAGGGAGTACTGATCAATTTTCTCATTTCAATAAGCCAAGGTCAAGGAAAAACTTCCTTCCAGCCCTCCCATGGAGCACTGCCTATTAAAGGTGTTGTAGTGGCCTCGCACCCCACTCGGGACCATGCAGGGTGGCTGATGTGATGGGGGAACTGCAGCAGGTGGTGCAGAGGTTCTGAGGCTTTTTTATCTGGTTGTGTCCTGACATACCAAACTTTAAAATTCCCATTGACTTTAATATTTCCACAAGAAGTGGCCTATATCTGTGTTGTTAGTGTCACAGAGCAATGTGGGCAGTAGGTGGCTGAAGAGATAAGTAACTGTTTGTGTGCATGTTACCCCAAAGAACAGCAACTTCCACCAGACACTACCCCATGGGTGAGACCCAACAGTGCTTGGCGAGGAGACAGAAAAACCTCCCTGTTCTAACCTCAGCAAAACCACCACATGACCATGCCACATTTCCACCCACCAATTTTGTACAACTTAAACTTGCATTTGTAGTCAATTAACTGGAAAGGAATAATTTTCAATACCTTCAAGTGAGCTTTACATTTTTAAGAGCTAATGATCACACAGCCGAGACCAAAAAAAAGGGATTCGACAAGGACCTTTCAGTGATACCAAGTACAAGGAGCAGGCGAGGAAGCTTCTTTGGGAGGGAGACAAGGAGGGAGCTGGCAGAATACACAGACCCAGTTCAGGACAAAGTGGGACTTTCAAAGAGCCTCCACTGAAGCAGTATGTCTCCTTCAGAAAGATGAAAGTGCCATCTGCTCCAGCTGGGACACAAAGGCTGGGAGGATCGGGGACCTGCTGAGATCACAAGGACACCTGGAGACAGGTGGCACCTGCAAGATACCTCCCATATATATTCCCATATATGCAGAAGCAATGGCCAAGTGGGAACAAAGAAAGCATGCAAGCTGTGGAGAGCCTCCAAATGTCAGCAGACTGAGCACCTGCCTCCTATAGGTGCCAGTGATCTGGATCTAACCATGGGCCTCTGAAGATTTAATTCATAAATGCCTCTTACCTTGACACTGGTATCCCTGCTTTCCTATGACACCCCTGAAAAGAAGAATAAAATTTTTTTTAAAAAAAGTGAAATCTTACTAGGTCAAAAAACAAACAGAAAAACCACCCAATTTGGGCCACCACCCACATTGCACCAAGTACATGAAGTATGCAGAATATTGTAATTTCTCTTCCACTTGCAAGGTGCCTTAAGTGTCTCCTTCCAGAAGCCCACAGAGGGCAGTCCCAGTGCTTGGGGAGGGTGCAAGGTTTGGTCAGCGTCAGAGCTTGATTTCCTATACAGAGAGCCATTCCTGTGCAGTCAGCAATGCTCTGGAAAGCCACAAACGACCCTGCTTGCTCCTGGTGGGCATTAAGCAGTGAAGCATATCATTCCTTGTGGATAGAATGGACATTCCTCTTCTCCTAGCACCAGGACATGCTCTGTGGGCCCTCTAACTGTGGAAGAGGGCTGCAGCTGGCAGGTATATTTCCCTGGGCAGTCCAAAGACCACCAATGGTTCTAAGCCAGTCTGTGCCCTGAACTGGAGGTTCAAGAGGTTGTCTAGGTGAAGGCCAACGTTAGAGGTTCCTTCCATGGCCAGAGTAGTGTTCCCAGGGCAAGACAGAAAGTCAGCACGGACATAGAACAATCACACAAACCCGGCCTTACCCCTGTCCTTAGTGTACTAACTACAGCTGGTCAGGAAGCTCCCTCAAGTTCCCACCCCAGTGGGAACCAGAAACTATTAAGGCTCCACCCCAGGGAACCTAGAGCTCAGTGGCCTTCATCCATGGGCTTAGAGGAGACCTGGATCTGTAAGACTGACCACTCAGTTCATGACCAAATATAGCAAGTGAAGGTCAGACAGCTGGGTCTGTCTTGGTAATTGGAAGGATCTGTGGCTGGAATGGGGCACTATTTCTGCCTCAGTTGGGCTGGGCTTGCTCTGAGCTATATCATCTCAGGTGTCTACGCCATCCTGGATGACTGGCTTTGTGACATCATGAGGATAAGACAAGTGACTCCTGGACACCTGGAATCCAAGGGGTCCTCAGAGCCCAGTGCAGATGTCCCTGGCTGGGTTCATACTGATCCTGGCCTCACTCGCTCTCCCCAGGTGGATCCAAGGGTTCATGAAGGCAACCTCTACATCAGCTTTAAAGAGTTCAGACAGCTTGCCAGAAAGGCTGGTGGGATGTCAGGAAAAGTATCAGCTTAAAAGTCAGACTACTAGGGGTAGAATCATACTTCTGACACTTCCTAGCTAGAGGACATCAGGCCAGTCTCATTTTCATTTCTGAGCCTTGGTATTGTTAGTGGAATGGGGCTGGCCTTCGATCATCTTTATCCCAGCCCCTCTCCTCCTTCCAGATTTTTTTTTTTTTTTTTAAGACAGAGTCTCACTCTGCCACACCCAGGTTGGATTACAGTGTAGCGATCTCGGCTCACTGCAGCCTCCACCTCCAGGGTTAAAGCGATTCTCATGTTTCAGCCTCCCAAGTAGCTGGGATTACAGGCACACGCCACAATGGCCGGCTAATTTTTGTATTTTTAGTAGACACAGGGTTTCACCATGTTGACCAGGCTGGTCTCAAACTCCTGACCTCAAGCAATCTGCCTGCCTCGGCCTCCCAAAGTGCTGGGATTATAGACATGAGCCACTGCACTCGTGCCTGGCCTCCTTCCCGATTTTCTAACAAATCCTAGACATCAGATAATTTCACTTGTAAATAATTCAGTGGATTATTTTTCAGTGGATTATTATTCAGCAGAATCCTCACCTTAGATTCCTGAGGTGTGTCTGTAAAAGATAAGGATTCTTTTTATAAACACACAATCAGCTGGGTACAATGGCTCACATCTATAATCCCAGCACGTTGGGAGGCAGAGGTGGGTGGATCACTTGAGGCCAGGAGTTCTAGATCAGCCTGGCCAACATGGCGAAACTCCACCTCTACTAAAAATACAAAAATTAGCCAGACATGGTGGTGTGCTCCTGTAATCCCAGCTACGTGGGAGGCTTGAACCTGGGAGACAGAGGTTGCACTGAGTGGAGATCATGCCACTGCACTCCAGCCTGGGCAACAGAGCTAGACTCTGTCTCAAAACAAGACACACACACACACACACACACAGAGTCACAATATCCTTGTTGGTTATAAAATCTTAACTCTTTTGAAAAAATTCTAGGTATAAAGTTGCCAGAAACCATCGCTTCTTTCCATGTATTTCCCCCCATGTACCAAACACACACTTAGCCCTCCATAATAGTCCCCTGCATTCAGATAAGGAAGAAACGAGGCACACCAGCATTGTTTAAATGAGGTGCAGTCTCCCCTACCCCATCCCCGACATCTTGCAACAGAGATGTTGTAACTAGAGGTTCCCAAGAGAAAGGCTTACCAGATGAAGTCTCTGCAATGGGAGCAGTAGGTGGGCTGCCGAAGATAGGTGGCCATGAACTTGTGGCCGTTGACCTGATGGACCCTGCGCCTGACGGCCCCCTGCCGCTTCCTTGGCCGCATGCGTTCCCTGAACACGCGCTCTTCATTGTCTTTAGGGGCTGGGGAAGGACAAGAGCAGGGAAGAAAACAGAGTCTGGGTTAGTGCACCTTCAAAATGAGCTCCTTCTGGAGAGCTACTCCATCCCCGCGGGAGTGGAGCTGGGGTGGGTGGGAGGTAGCCTTTGTGTGTGCAGGGACTCGGGGGTGTGAGGAGTCTCACTGAGCAGCTGGAGTGAGCGAACACATGTAGAGTGGAAAGGCCCAGAGTGTGCCTATTCCTGCTACAGCCTCGGATTCCATCCAATCCAAATTCTGCTCCAGGGCTGGCTGCGCCTTTCCTCCCCACACAGGCTACAGCTGGTTTCAAGGGCTTGGGGGTCAAAAGGCTCAAGATTCACGTCTTAGTGCAACTCCTGAGCAGTGTGACCTTGGACAGGTGGTGTTTCCTCCCGCCGAGCATCCGAGCGCATCTCCCTTTGTAAATGGCAAAGGCAGTGCCAGCCACACGGGGTGGCTGAGAGGATGCAATGAGATGAATCTCCACACCCTAAGCTTCCTGGCTCAAGAGGTAGCTGCCTAATAAATCTGACTTCTTCCTTCTTCCTCTTACCTAGACTAAGCCAACCGAGAGCATTTTCCCAGAGGTGAAAAGGAGAGGGAAATATGACACAGTGAAAGCAGTTTCTCGAAGGCTCCAGATCACCACCGTGGGTTGTAAAGATCCCGCTAGAGTCAAAAAGATCTTCCCTGTCCCTTCCTTCCCTCCACTTCTGAGGCTGCCCCGCCAACTGAGAACGCCTTGCAAGGGGACTCACAGATGATCACAAAAATAAGAATGATAATTGTTATGGGCTACATATTTTTGCCCCCTCAAAATTAATATATTGAAGTCTTAACCCCCAAAGTGATGCTATTTGGAGAAGGGACCTTTGGGAGGTAATTAGGTTTAGATGAGGTCATGAGGGTTGAGCCTCCACGATGGGATTAGTGTCCTTATAAGAGGAGGAAGAGACCTGAGTGAGTGAGCTCTCTGCCATGTGAGCAAGGAAGAGGGCCCTCACCAGAGCCCACCCACACTGGCTCCCTGATCTTGGACGTCCACTCTCCAAAACGGTGAGAAGTGAATGTCTGTTGGTTAAGACACCCAGTCTTTGGTATTTTGTTATTGCAGCCTGAGCTGATTAAGTCAAGAATGACCATGATAAATGTTTATCGTGGGCTTACGCTGTGGCAAGTGCTATGCTAAGTGTGTTATATCTTAGTGATACAATACATCTCACTGAACCCTCAAAACAACTCCACTTGAAGGGTACTGCTATTAGCTTCATTTTACAGGTATGCAAGGCGAGGAATAGAGAGTTTAAGTAACCTACTCCTGTTAACACAGCTACTCAGTGGGGAAGTCCAGATTCTAACCCAGAGAGTGAGAAACAGGCCAACGTTCCTCCACCCACACGCTGCTCTGAAGGACGGCCTGCACTCCCTACAGAAAGTCCCCAAGCTCTCATCTGAGTGGCTCTCATTACCAAAGAGTCCAGCTGCCTGTGGCTTCCCTGAGAACACAGTGGGCAGGCTCTGGGCTTCTTCCTAGGTTCCTGACACCTTCTAGAAGGTCTCCTAGAAGGTCCCCTGCACAGGTCAGCTTAAAATGCACTGGAAGGCTCTGTGCCCCCAAATAGATCCAGGCATCAGCGAGTGCCTGAGATCTCACCATAACAGGGCCAGTCTTCAGGGGAAGAAGCATTGCTCCCTCCTGGACCTCTCTGAATGTAAGGTTCCCTGAAGTGGAGGTCATATGTGTGACCCGAACAACAGATTAATCCAAGGGCCTCTTGTTATTGGAGGGTAGCATAGAGGGAAGGTAAAATTGAAGGAGGTGAAAGGTGAGAACGGGACCAAATGTGCAGCGTGTGCTTTCAAGGAAGCAGCAGCCTCTGAGCAAACAGGCAGCTGGTTATGGGAAATCTGCCCTCGGCGTTCCCAGACTGCATCTTCAACACAGGCTCAGATGACCCAGGTGGAGGTCTGCTTGTGGACCCCCCCCCCGCTTCTTGACTCCTAGCCCACCTGGGTTTCAACTGGTGCTTATTGTTTCAAAAAGTCTCTGACATCACCAACCTTCTGGGTACAGAAAGCTCACCACCTCCTACCCTGCACCAACCTAGGGATCTTGACCTGCTGACCAAATTCTCACGGGAGGACCCAGGTCTGTTCTAGCATAGAGACAGCAACACACACAGCTGCAGAAGTATGGCAATCACCATTTGGTGCCGCCATCATAGGCAAGTTTTTGTTCCGCTTCATACTTTCACAATGTGTAGAATGTTCTACTATTTTTATAAGCAAGAACAAAAATGTGATAACCAAAAACCAAAAATATTCAGTAGCCCTTGCTTGCTACAAACTTACCTACAAAAATCCAATCCAGAAACATCATCCCTGGGCATCACAGGACACAGGATGCAGGTTCTTTTTGTAAAAGAGCATCCTTAACTCCTTTCACAGGATTCACCATGGAATACATTTGAACAGTAAGCCCGTCCCCTAACGCATTTAAGATGCAATTTGATTTACAAATCTCTCAAATTGACTAGTTGTTTTCATCCTGGGAAACTATTTTCAGTTAAAATGGTGATGGGTCCAATCGAATTTTCTCAAAGGAACACTGTTATGATGGTGGTTACAGTCCTTCCTAAGAGAATTATTTCTCAACTTTTTACAGAAATGACTAGCAATGAAACCAATTGTTCTAAACTGTGTTGACATCAATTCAATAGGGCAATATGGCAACCAATTAATTTGACTCTATTCGTTTTAAAGCTCTCTCAGCGGGGTGCCCTGATACCTGGAGGGAAGCTGTTTAAAGTTGGCGGGGGTGTGGAGGGCGAGCCTCAGGCGCAGGCTAGGCAGACAGCCAAGGATAACTCCTGTAAGTCAGAGTTCTAAGTTCCACTTCCTCCAAGGTTTCTATTACTATTGCCCCAAAGGAGCATCTGCACTGCCTTTTAAGTCAGATTTGATGTCAGATATGGAAAAACAGAAGGTCACAGGAGGGAAAGAACATGGGTAAACTTCATGCTTCAAGTGAGGCTTGTGTACTAAGCTACAAAGCAGGTGACAGGAGAAAGGGGTTGGAGCCTGTAGCTGCTGAAAACACCCCAATTCCACATTCCTCTGGGCAGGAAAGCCACGGGTCAGGCCAGAGTATCCTTGGCTCTGTCACCCACAGGTGAAGAAAGTGGCCTACACAATGTGAAAAGGGGAGCTACTAGGTCCCTCAGTCCCCAAGAACCTCCCTACTGGGGCCTGGAGTCCACCACCAGAAACGGATCCCTTCAGCATTTCCCTCCGCTATGAAAGGTCTCTTCCAAAATGTAGCTCCCCCATATGTATGAACTTAATTCTGGGCTCTCTATTTTGTTCCACTGGTCTGTATGTCTGTTTTTATGCCAGTACCACACTGTTTTAATTGCTGAATTTTTGTAATATATTTTGAAATCAGGAAATGTGATGCTTCCATCTTTGTTCTTTCAACTCAAAATTGCTTTGGCTGTTCAGTCTTTCATGGTTCCATATGACTTTTAGGATTGTTTTTTCTGTCTTTATTGAAAAATGCCTTTGAGAATTTGATAGGAACCATATTAAATTTGCAGTTCCTCTTAACAAAACATTAATTCTTGTATGGGCATTTTAACAAACATTAATTCTTCCAAGCCAAGAAGAGTCAACTGACCTTCAACAAGAGTGCCAAGAATATACAATGGAAAAAGGATATTCTCTTCAATAAATGATGTTGGGAAAACGGGACATCCACATGCAAAAGAATGAAACTGGATCCTTATCTTTTACCATACACAAAAATCAACTAAACGTGGATTGAATACTTAAGTGTAAGCACTGAAACCATAAAGCTCCTAGAAGAAAACATAGGGGAAAACTTTCTTGACATTGGTCTTGGCAATGGTTTCTTAGATATGACACTAAAAAGGCAACAAAAGCAAAAATAAACAAGTTGGACTACATCAAACTAAAAACCTTCTGCACAGCAAAGGAAACAATTGACAGAATAAAAAGGCAACCTGCAGAATGGAAAAAAAATCATTTGCAAACCATATATTTGAGAAAGGGTTAATATCCAAAATACATAAGAAACTCCCACAATTCAATGGTAAAAACAAATAATCCAATTTAAAAACAGGCAAAAGAACTGAGTAGACTTTTCTCTAAAGAAGACATACAAATGGTCGACAGGTATACAGGTATTTAAAAAGATGTTCTGCATCACTAATCATCAGGGAAATACAAATTGAAGCTACAATGAGATGTCACTTCATACCTGTTAAGATGGCTATCATAAAAAAAAAGAATGATAAGTGTTAGCAAGGATGTGGAGAAAAGCGAACGCTTGTTCACTGTTCATGGGAATGTAAAATTGTACAGCCACTATAGGAAACAGTATGGAGGTTCCTTAAGAAACAAAAAATAGAACTACCGTTTGATTCAGCAATTTCACTTCTACACATCCAGAGGAATGAAAACAAGGACCTTGAAGAGTCCTCATGCATCTGCACTCCCACATTCACTGCAGCATCATTCACAATAGCCAAGACATGGAAGCAACCTAAATGTCCACCTATGGATGAATGGTTAAAAAAAAATATGGTGTATTCATCACATACACACAAAAGAAAACACAAGGCAGAAAGGTATGTCCCAAATATTTAGAAAACATTAACATTGGTCATTCATTGACACTGGTGGAATTACAGGTGATTTTTACTTTTCTCCTTGTGCTTCTTTGTATTTTCTAAAAAGAATCTCTATTGCTATTTTTAAAAAGATGATACAACAAACATTGAGAAACCATAATTCAAAAGAGATTGTCTTCTCAAATGAATGACTTACACTAAGACTCAGTGTTCTACTGTCTTCAACCCTAGTTACACAGATGACTAAGTAAAAGCCACAGAGAACCACTTGATACTTTTATGAAGTGTGAGGCTAAAGGAAAGCTGAAGCAGATTTCTATGTCCTTAGCATAGCTTTCTTCCTTAACGTAAATAAAATGCTTTGTTACAATTTCTAAAAAAAAGAAAAAAAAAGAAAATATGGTGTATTCATGCAATCGAATGTTACTCAGCCACAGAAAAGAAGGAAATCCTGCCATTTGGGGTAACATGCATGGGAGGATATTGGCTAAGTGAAATAAGCCAATGGCAGGACAAATACTATATGATACCACTTCCATGAGGAATCTAACGTGGTTGAACTCATAGAAGCAAGAGAGCAGAATGGTGGTGGCCAGGGGCTGGGAGAAAGGAGGAATCAGGGAGATACTAGTGAAAGAGCACCAAGTTCCAGTTACGCAAGATGAATAAGTCCTAGAGATCTATCATGCAGTTTTGTGCCTATAGTTAACATACTGCATTGTATACTTAATTTGCTAAAAGGGTAGATCTTATGTTAAGCGTTATCACAAAAAAATAAATAAATAAAATGCAACTCTCATAGTAGAGGTAATGTGCCTGTGTCTGATGCATAAAATAATAGATACATAAATGTATGTATATGTGTATGTATATATAGTATGTATAATTTATATAATATTATATATTGATCCATAATATAGTATAGTATATATAACATGTATGATAAATACATATATAGTTTTGCTGAACTATTTGAAGGTGATAGACATAGTGACACTTCACTCTTAAATACTTGTCTTTATCTCCTAAGAACAAGACATTCAGCTACATAATCACAAGAACAGAGTCAAGAAATTTAACATTGATACGACATTATCTAACATATGGTTCATATTCGAATTCCCCCAATTGTTTCCCAAGTGTCCTTTGTAGTTTCTGATTTTCATCCAGGAGCTACCAGAGCTCATGCGGTTGCCATATCTTCTTCATCTTAGTCTAGAACAGTTTCCTTTACTGTTCTAGATACATAAATGTATCTTTTTTATGATACATTTATGTAGCATCCAGGATGTTGTCATATTGAATGTTTCACAATCTGAATTTCTCTGATTGTTTCCTCCCAATTAGTTTCTGATTAAATGGCAAGACCACCACAAAGGCCTATGTATCAACAAATTGAAATATATACATCAAGATCCCCATAGATAATGGCTTAAAGGACACAAACATAAAATTTTCATAAGATACTGACTATAATCAGGAATTTTAAAAAGCAAAGCAAAACAGTTTTGGCATACCACTGACATACCATTTAATACCTAAAAAAGTAACCAATTTGTTTTAAAATTATTATCCGTTATTGGCAAGTCTACTATGAAACTGACTCATTCATACACCGCTAGAGGCAATGCCAGTTGACATAATGTTTTCAGAAAGCAGTATCACAAGACACAGAGACCACACAGGGAAGGCCACAAAGAGATTCACATCCTTTGATTTGGCACCTCCTTAGGAATTAACTCTAAGTCAATAATTAAACAAACTAAAAGCTATATCCTTATAGATGTTTCCCTTTGCATATCTATATTAGCCAACAAACAGAAATGACTTGACTGTCTACTATTAGGCAAATGGTCTGATGAATTACATTACATCGACAGCAACTTTAAAAGGGTGAGGAAAGACCGCAGAAACCTGGAGAAATGTGATGTAATAGTGTGAAAAAAGAATGAACAATAATACACCCCTATGTCAAGCAAATTTGCAGGCTGAAGATAACATAAGAACGGCGCTCCACTAGGATGGTGGGATTATATAGGTTGACATTTGAAAAAGTGTTCTCTAATGCTCTTTAATGACTTTTTAAAGCTTTCGCTTGCCTAAAAAGTATTAGGTAATGAGGTGCTCCCTCATGCTGCAGGAGTGGGGGGCTGCTTGGCACAAACAGGAGGTGAGGGAACTGCAGCTTGCCGTGGAGAAGGGGAGAGAAGAGGGAAACCACCAGCTTCCCAGCTGCCTGTGCTTCTGGACTGAGTAAACGCTGGGCCCGCTGCACACCAGAGTTGCCGGACCCATGCCCGCTCACCTCTGAACCACTCCAAAAGATGCTCGTTGCTGGCACTGGATGCACTCAGCCATGCTCAGCCAGCATGACAGTTCATTTGCCGTGAGCTCTGAAGCAATACCAAGGTTGGCTGACCTCCCAGAGGACCCATTTGGCTCTTTGGAGGTCCCTTGTTTTATGCCTGCATCTGCCTCACTGCAGAAGGGGTGAACTTGAGTCAAGGAAAGGCCAAGACAAAGCTGGATAACTTTTGGGAAACTCTCTGTGGAAATGGAGAACTTGGCTGTGCAGATGTAACAAGAATTCACAAAGGCATAAATAAGGCTAAGCAGAGACGTCCTCTGAAGCAGCTTCAAGATTCACAGTAACCCCAACCTCCAACAACATCCTGGGGATGGTTTCTCCTTGATTCAATTAGGCTATATACTTCAAACTCCAGCAGCTTTTATATCAATGAATATTTTACAGCCCCAATGCACGAGATAATCTCTCACAGGCTGTAGGCAGTGGCAAGAAGAGCAAAAATGGGGTCTGTACTGTACAGTTCTTCTGTTTATCTATCTTCACCTGGCCCCTTTTCTTTGGGGGTGAGACTTCTCAGTCTGCACCACAGGAACACTCAGGGACTCAGAGAGAGATGGCCCCTGGCACCAAACCCTAGACCACATTTTCTGGCCAGTCTGGTCACTGAAGTTTCCACTGCTCCACTGTCCTTTCTCTTACCCACCACGTCTCCTCCCACACAAAAAGCAAGCTGGAAAAACTGAACACCCTCCTCATGTGGGGTCACGGGCACCCACGACCTCAGTGTTCTTAGATTGCCTTTCAGTTTAGGAATATTCAGCAGAGAATTTCTTTTTTTAAAAAAAAACTTTGTTTTTATTTCAATAGCTTTGGGATACAAATGGTTTTTGGTTGCACAGATGAATGATATGGTGGCGAAGTCTAAGATTTTAGTGCACCTGCCACCTGAGTAGTGTACCTTGTACCCAATAGGTAGTTTTTCATCATCACCTCCCTCCCATCCTTCTCCTTCTCCTTCTGAGTCTCCCATATCCATTATAACACTTTGTATGCCTTTGCATACTCTTAGCTTAGCTCCTACTTTTAAGTGAGAACATGCAGTCTTTGGTTTTCAATTCCTGAGTTACTTTACTTAGAATAATGTCCTCCAAGTCCATCCAAGTTGCTACATAAGACATTATTTCATTCTTTATTATTGCTGAGTAGTATTCCATGGTGTGTGTGTGTGTGTGTGTGTATATATATATATATAATATTTTCTTTATCCACTCATTGGCTGATGAGCACTTAGATTGATTCCACATCTTTGCAGTTGTGAATCACTAACAGTGAATTTCTATCACACACAGACGTATGCCTGGATGCCAGCAATGCCTTCCAGAGTACATGGAGCAAGAACTGCCAAGAACAAGGGTCAACCTTGCCTGGGCCAGACTTGCCAACATGCATGATCTTGGGGGCACCACTGTCATTCCTCACTGCAGGACAGTTCCCTACCCTTTGTGTTCAGGACACATAGGGATCTTTCCCTAGGCAGGTGTGCTGTGGGGTCTTCTTTCTTTTTTCTGAGCTCTCTCTTTTGACCTCCCCTTTCTGTCAGTATGGTTGAATGAGGTGTTAGCAGACTGGACAAATTTTGTCCTTTCCCAAAACCTGCCTAATATCCTTGAACAAGTCATTTAATATCTTTGAGCCACTGTTTTCCTATGTTATCTATCAGGAGAGGGGCAATTCCACGGCTCAACTCAAACCTCAAGCTGAGAGGAGCGGCACAGACCCATGTTGGATTCTGAGGCAAAAAGAAAAAAAAGAAAAAATGAGTCATCCTGACTGTATCTTTACTTCAAATTTTGTTACTTCCTTCATTAATCTGATTTTCTAAACTACTACATTACAATATTATTAGATTCCTGAGACTCGGGGCAGCCCTAAATTCTGCTTGCACCATAGTCCTGACCTTGACTATAATGGTTGATAAAGGCCCACGTGAAGTTCTTCTTCCTAAGCATACCAGGCTTCACAAGGGTGGTGGGAGGGTGGCCCCTATTTGCCCTTCTCTCCCTCTGCTGGTCTACTGTGGGGTTGTAGGTAGGCCTCCAGAACCTCCTTCACCCCAGGGGACACTCCAGGATGGCCCCCAAAATCGATAGTGTAAGGACCAGAAGTGACAGAGAAAAAATACTGCCAAAAATGTGATGGGTTCAGATGGTGATTGTTGAATTTCACCTGGCATCTAGCACATGCTGAAGGGAGGGTTTTCTCCTCCTGTGACCATGGCAGTGGGGTTTGGAGCCAGCTCTGGATCCTGTAGTACACACCGCTCCACATCTGGGGACTACACATAGTAGCCTGAAATGGCCACCGTGGGGGTATTTACAGGAAAATCAACAAATGCTACAAATCAGGACTTTCTTGGGGAGGTTGTTGTTAAACATTTACCACCAGCACACCCCTGGCCCTGAGGAGATCAGACATATACAGCCATGGTTCAGGCTCTTTCTCTTTTATCTTTCCAAAAACAGGCTGTATCCACCAAAGCTGTGGCTTTAGTAATCCAATATGGACTTCCAGAAACCTTGCATCTCTCTATCTCCCTGGAGCCAACAATGCCTCAATGAGGAAGAGCGACAGCCTCATCCCTGACCCTGCAGAACCTGCTCCGATGCTCCCTTGCGGCCCTCACCCTGCTGGGGTTCAGCTACCCCCAGATGTTACGTACCTGCCACTGTAAGAGGGAGTGTCTGCCTTATCTCCCCCACACCCCATCCCACAAGGCTTTAGGACAGCTCACTCCATCTGCAGACTGGGAAAACTGTCAGGAAGACTGGGCTGGGCAAGGAACACACTTAACTCTAGAAAAAAGCAGAAATGGGACTAGATTGAGGAAAAGCCTGGGGTTGGGTTGGGGGGCAGCTCATCAGGAGGCTTTTCTTGGAATCCAGGTAAAGAGTGATTATAGTCTTCAAGGTAATTTTACAACACAAAGAAAACAATTCAACTATCCTGGTATTTTGGTCTAAATAACTGTCAAACTCTGGATATTCCAAAGCTGAAAGATGCCAGCTAGCATTTATGGGGCCCCTGCCAGATGCTGAGCATGATTCCAAGCACCTTAAGTGTATGAGGTACTACTATCTGACACACACAAGATAGTATCCTGCATGCGTGCAAGGTAGTAGCTCACATGTGTGACAGAGCATCACACATGTGTGAGATAGTATCTCATGCACACGTGTGTGGGAGCATCACAGGCACCCGCGGTCATGTTACACATCTATGAAGTATCAATATTACATATTCGTGCAATATGTAAGCATCTTACATACTTCCTCTAATATCACAAGGAATTACTTCTGGCTCAAAGAGGTTAAATAACTGTCTTGTGAAAGGCCATGCAGCCAACAGTAAATGTCAGTTTGGGATTTCCCACCCTGGCCCAGCCATCCACACCTCCCAAGGATGGCAAAATAGCCTAGTCCCACTTGTACCCAACTGCGTGTGTAGAAGGTTCCTGTCAGCTGCTGATCACCCACCTCCCCACACATCTGCCCTTGCTCTCACCTAGAGACTTAGAAAAGAAAGCTGAGGGGGACTGATTAAGTCATGGCACACCCACATAATGGAACTTAATGCAGCGGTTTAACAAAGCAGCTATGCTAAGCCCACCAAGAAACTAAGCAGAAAAAGAAAACTAAGAAACATGTCGATAGTGTGTATTTGTTTGTATAAAATGAGAAAAAAAAGAATATACTCAAACACATATAAGCAAGACTGTAGATGGAAAATTTCTGCAAGGGTATATAATAAGCTATTCATCTTAAAAATGTTTATCATGTGGACACTGGATTCCAGACAATGTTCTAGGCACAAAGGGATAACCCATAGCTACTCCCTTAATTTTTGTTCTCAGAAATTCTGGATTTGGTCCTTAATAGACAGGTCTCTGCTAACAAAGCAAGGAATTGCCATGATAGTCCAGATTACAGTGGTTATGACTGGGAGGTGCCCCTCACAGAAGCTAGGATGCAAACTTCACCTCTCAATCTCTGGGGAGTCTACTTAATTTTCCCTTTCAATAATGCTCTGTTTTGACTTTATAAATTCACTGGTAAATATGCAAGGTCAACAGAAAGAAAACAAAACAAAATCAGGTACTAAAAATCAAAGCAGCCGTGCCTTTTATTTTGTAATTTTCCATAGAAAAATAGATGATAATGTTTGCAAGTGAAATAAATACTTCATGACAGTGAGTTTTAAATATTGTGTAAATATTTATGCGATGTCAAAGAATATGTTCTACATGTGTACTCACACAATGCATTAAAGAAAATTTGTTCAAAACAGGAAAGAGGAAACAGCAACTAATGCCCTCAGAGAGATTATTCGATGCTATCTGTATCTTCCCAGAGAGGCACACAATGAGAATCAGAAACGTCTGAAAGGAGAGGTTTGGGATTGCCTGCGTGTTTTATTCTGCATGTAATCTAATCAGAAGAGAACGGGTGGCATTTCAAGATTAGCATCTCAAGTTTAACATGAACCGTTGTTTCTTCTTCCTCTTCACTTTCTGAATGATCTTTGCTGTGTTCATGGCAGGATTTATGCTCTGTCCAGGTATGAAAACAAAACTGCAGCTAGTGTTCACTATATAGGAAAAGAAAAGTGAAAACCTCAGACTTTGATATGGTAGGCACAGCAGCACTAGAGTAAACTGAGTCAAAACATGGTGATTGACAGATAATGGGAGAAAAGAAGATGCCAAACCCCAATCTCACTGCCCCATGGTTTCTGATGTCAAGCACACTGTGTTGAACACAAAGAAGCACCAAGGAGCAGTGATTTCACTTAAGCAGGAAGCCTGCTAGCCTCTAGTCTATATTCATTCATTCATTCATTCACCCATTCATTCATTCCCTCCTCCATCCATTCACAGTTACATATTAGAGTCATGGTGGAACTTTACTGCATGCTTCTGGTACCCAGGAAAAATTACTACTTCCAGGAGGAAACCACAGAGCAAAAACCCTCCAGGCAGACCTGCTGAAAGCTCAAAGAGTGCTCCCAGGCTGGGAAATCTGCCAAGTAGGGCACCAGCCAAGGGTGGGACCAGAATCCCTGTTGGTGCCAGTGATGATCTGAAATGAATCACAGGAAACTGAGCAATTGCTGCATTCTTGGGCACCTGAGCACAATGGAGCTCACGTTCCATGAGGCCAGGTTCTGGCCACTGTTCATACTTCTAAAATGCTGTATTAAAATGGGCCTATGGACAGCAGGATTAAAAGTCTTAGTAGGGTCTCTGCCTGTCCCCAGGTGCTGGTTGGTGAACTGGAAAGGGTGTGAATGTGCCAAGTGGAGTGGGACATTCCTCCCTCGAACAAATAACAAGCCTTTGAATGCCATAGGCACTGCAGCCCTAAAGGCTATGGGGTTATTTATTGAAAAACCCACACCCTTCCCATGCTGTTTGTAGCAGCCATTCCACATCACCCAGTCAGTGGCAGGCCACATTCATGAGAGTAAAGCAAAGTGAACTCAAGCTCACACCCTTTGACGTCACAAGGCTCCCAGCTACCTCACCTTGGGCTCCAGAGAGCTTCTCAAAGGTACATGCCTGCACAATTTCCCAGAGTACCACAGTGAGCAAACTTTTTAGTTCCTCAAACTCCTTCTTTACTAAGGCAGTTTTGAGCACTTGCTAATTTTAAAGTCAGAATTAAAAAGAAAAATTATGGTCTTTCCCAAGAGATGTGGAGTCGCGGCAGGGCTCCCAGAATGCTGACCAGGTGGGTATTCTGATTAGATGACCTGGGAAGGAAGAAGAATTTCAGGGAATCTGAAGATAAGATGGAGATAAAAGGCAATGAAAGAATGGTAAGGCAAAGGAAATGGAGAAAGACAGAGGATAAAAAGAGGTAAAGATGGCCGGCACAGTAGCTCATGCCTGTAATCTCAGTACTTTGGGAGGCCGAGGTGGGCGGATCACCTGAGGTCAGGAGTTCTAGACCAGCCTAGCCAACATGGCGAAACCCTGTCTCTAGTAAAAATACAAAAATTAGCTGGGCGTGGTGGCGCACACCTATAATCCCAGCTACTCGGGAGGCTGAGGCAGGATAATTGCTTGAACCCGGGAGGCAAAGATTGCACTGAGCCAAGATCACACCACCACACTTCACGTTGGGCAATAGAGCAAGACTCGGTCTAAAAAAATAAATAAATAAAAACAAGTAAAGATGATTATTATGCCAGCCAGTCTGAGCTGGTAATTACCTAAATGAACCCCACATCTTCCCAGAAAGCAGAGGGACTAATTTTACATAACACAATCTAATCTTCCTGGTTTTTTGGTTCCTTCCAATCAGGAAACGAGCTTGCCTTCCTTCCATCCTCCCTTCTATCGACCCAGGCCCATCTAGTCCCCACGGCAGGGCACTGGGAGATAGACTTCCCTTAGGAAGCTTCATATAGGTGAACAAGCCCCAAGTCTTTCCACAGAAACAGCTATAATGGCCACAGCTCTTGTGGAACTTATATCTTTTCCTTTGGCTTCAAAAACCTGCTTCAATTAAACTTTTTCTTAGCAGTTTTTATGTTCCACTGAGACTGATCAAAACTCTGCACATGGAGAGAGGGATGAGAAGATCAAAAGCAATAATGCTTTTAATAACTGAAAGCATCCCGGAATCGAACTCATGCTCCTTCAGGGCTTATGAGCTCTGACACACACATGCACACAGCACAGTGCCTCTCCCTGACACCCCCGCTGCTGGCACTTCTCCCAGGCCAGGGGACATCACAGTCCAGGAAATTCGCCAGATTCCCAGTTATTCGGGCCTTAAGGCTTGGCAACTCCTCTCTCCCCTGAGCTGTCTTCTATAGTGATATGAGAATGTTGGGAAAAGAATAGTCACTGTGTGAGGAAAAAAGTCTATTTCTAATAGCTCTGCAACCAACAGAAACATCAGCTAAATGCTGAGCTGCATATCTATAAACTTCCATTTGGAGAAAATGAAAACTGCCAAGAGGGGAACAAAAAAGGAGGGGTGGTGGTGGGCGTTTTCAGTTTAACGAACCTGAGAAAAAATTCTGAGGCCACAGATGCTTAAGGGAGACCCATTTAGCTCAGTTCTTGGTGCTAATGAAGTAAAAGTAGCGAGCAAATTCCTGACATGAGTGAGTTATCTTTGTCTAGAAGGTAAATATTACTGGCCACAGGCCCTGCCTTAAATCTCAGCCAGACTTCTTATAGGTATACATTCTTTAGGGCCCTGGAGGGAAAGTAGGAATGGTTCCACATTACCCAACTCCTTTCCTAAAATTCACCTTCCATCCTACACCTTGCTCACCTCAGGAAAGCACAAGAGTTGTGTCTTTACTCAAAGAAAGTGTCACTTTCCTAATCCAAAAATCTAAGCCCTGCATATGGTAGTCACCCACCTGCCTTTTCAGTAGGTTTGATTTAAGCAGTACCTGGGAATAGGTAGCAAAGGCAAGGCTGGGGTTGAGGTCTACCACAGTCTTAAGAATCCCTGGCAGCCAGGCGCAGTGGTTCACGCCTGTAATCCCAGCACTTTGAGAGGCCGAGGCGGGTGGATCACCTGAGGTCGGGAGTTCGAGACCAGCCTGACCAACATGGAGAAACCCCATCTCTACTAAAAATACAAAATTAGCTGGGCGTAGCGGCGCATGCCTGTAATCCCAGCTACTCAGGAGGCTGAGGCAGGAGAATCACTTGAACCCGGGAGGCGGAGGTTGTGGTGAGCCAAGATCGCACCATTGCACTCCAGCCCGGACAACAAAAGTGAAACTCCGTATCAAAAAAAAAAAAAAAAAATTAATCCCTGGCGATGGAGTAGCACTGCCCTGGACAAGGCAGGCTGCTACACCTCTGAAATGCTAACAAGCCTGGCTCCTCAGCTAAAGCTGCTCCTGAACTGAAAGTCTAAATGGGGTCTCTGCCTGTCCCCAGGTGCTAGTTGGTGAACATGGGAAGGGTGTGAATGTGCCAAGTGAAATGGGACATTCCCCTCTCAAACAAATAACAAGCCTTTTAGTGCCATAGGCACTGCAGCCCTAAAGGCTATGGAGTTACAGAAAGCGACTCACGGAAACTGAATGAGGCAATAAATCTTGATTACTATCTTAAGCTGCTAAATTTGAGATAACTTGTTATATAGCAGTAGATACTTAATTCAAGAGGTAATAGGTAAACCAGCAGGAGAAAGTTAGGGTAAACATTGGAAGGAAAAATGTTTTTAACTCTGAGACTTGTTCATTGCTCAACCAAATGGGGGGAAAAAGGAGGTAGGTATTGTGACTACTGTACTTGGTGTTACACACTCCTGCCTGTGGAGAGAAGCAGAGGAAGGATCAATGCTATGATAGGTCAGCTTATATTAGAATCACTATCACATGGAAACC
This sequence comes from Symphalangus syndactylus, assembly GCF_028878055.3. Classification (NCBI taxonomy): domain Eukaryota; kingdom Metazoa; phylum Chordata; class Mammalia; order Primates; family Hylobatidae; genus Symphalangus; species Symphalangus syndactylus. The sequence goes on from NC_072436.2 coordinate 94,986,161, forward strand.
AGGGCCTGTGTAAAAGTGAGTCAGGCTGACCTAGCTCCTGAGAGCTGGGAATTCAGAGACACTGAAGTCCTGGTATTCTAAAAAATAAAGTGATCCCTCTTGCTTCCAGCCCCTCTGTGTTCGCTTTACTCCTTAGTGCGAGGCTTTCAACCCTGTTGAAACAGAAAGCCTCTGGGAGGGCCATTGTAAGTTCAACATAGGTGAATCTCAGATCCTTTTTGGAGAGGTTGTGCTGGGCAGGTAGGAAAACTGTGGGGCAGAAAGGATTGTAGGAACTGCAAGGAGAGTGAGGCAGGAGCTAAATTTGGGGAATTTTTCAGTCAAAGGCTGATGGGTGCTTGGCATCTCTAAAGCAAAAGATAAAATCCATTGAAAATGGAATGTTAGAAATAATAGGCACCATTTACAGCAGGGGGTCCCCAATCCCCAGGGGACCACAGTACTGGTCTGTGGCCTGTTAGGAACCCGGCTGCACAGCAGGAGGTGATCGGTGGGTGAGCAAGCATTACTGCCTGAGCTCCACCTCCTGTCAGACCAGCAGCCGCATTAGATTCTCATAGGAGCGGGAACCCTATTATGAACTGCACACGTGAGGGATCTAGGTTGGGGGCTTCTTATGAGAATCTAATGCCCTTCCCCTTCCGCCCCCCACACCGCTCCCTGCCCATCAGTGGAAAAACTGTCTTCCACGAAACCAGTCCCTGGTACCAAAAGGTTGGGGAACACTGATTTACGGTATAGCAGGTGATTAAAACATATTTTCTCTATTTCTCGAAAGGATTCTACACGATTGGTATCGCTACCTCCACCACACAATGAGGAAACCGGCGCTAAGAAAATCCAAGTGACTCATCTAGGGGTACATAGTTATTAAGTGGTGGAGTTCGATTTGGTCCCAAGGCCAGTTTGGTTCCAAAGTTTCATGTCTTTTCCACCATACCACACACATTAAAAAATATGAAATGGAGGTTTTCCCCCCTTTATCCCAGAAAACAAGCATTCTGTTTGTATTTCTCTAATGGGTGGTTTAAAGATTTTTTTAAGTGAACTTTCCTTCCCAAATGCTGTAAATGAAAAAACGATGTGAAAAATGATTAGCAGATAGGAAGAGGAAAGGCCAATTTCTTTTAAATGTGTATGGGGTCTGACAAGAAGTTCTGCAAGTTTTTTTGAAACCAGACTGCTGGCAAACAAACAAACAAAAAACCCGGAAAATTAAAACTCATGGAGACAACTCCCTCTCACACCACAACACACATGCCAGGGAACACAGGGAGGTGACAGAGAGAAGACCAGAGGCCCCACTTTAGCTCATTTGTATGGACCCTGACTGTTTCGTGCAGAATTTTGAAAGGTAAGAGGGTAAGTTAGGTGATTCTGGAGCAAATATAATCACCACACAGGCATTAACCTCTGGGAACAAAAAGTTTGTATCTGCTTGAGCCAAGCAAAGAAGAAAGTTTCAGATCAACGTGTTCCCTAAATCTGATCTGAGCCATCCTGTGCCCAGCAGGAACACCTAGCCATGAAGAAAAAGTCTATTCTCTCTCCAGATCAGTCCCCTCCTCAATACTGAGGCCACAAAGATTGAAATTAATGCTTCTGTTTTTTAAATAAACATGATCTTCTTTCTCCAAACACAGCAGTTAGCAAAGGCCCAGATCAAACCTATTAGGAAAATCTGAAGTAAAAGGTTAAACTCTCATGCATCTGTGTGCACGTATGTGTTTAAGGCAGGAGAACTAAAATGAAGACATGACATTGTATCTTTTGTTCTTCCAAACCACCTGCCTGAGAAAAAGATTGCAGTGTTCAAAAAGGCATTACTCCTTCATTCTAGAGATGGCCTGGCCTCTCTGGCTAGCAATCTGGCCCAAATAATTCCTTGGAAGTAGAGGTCTTCCTGCATCTACTGTCAAACAGGCAAGACCACGACAACCACCTTCCTCTTGCCCTGAGGAAGCACAGTGCATTTTAAAAGATAAAAAGACATTATTCTCCCTATTTTCAGCTCATGAGAACTCCAGTTGATTTCTAGCTAAGAACTACCTGCAACTTAATTAGTCATTAACCAGAAGAATTTCAGGTTGATTCTTAACCTGTCAGCCTGAAATGTGCACCTGTTAGACCCCTGACGTGGCTCTGTCTGATGTTGATAGCTAGCCTGAAGACCTTTCTAGAGATCAGAAATTGCCTCCTGCTCCTTAAGGGGGAAACACATTTCTTGTTGGAGTGTGATGGCTAAAGGATTCTATTTGAAATATATATATATATGTTTTAAAGGCCAGAGGAGGGGAAAAATGGTGGTTCTCTCTTTCAGACAATAACCACAATCCCTTGACAAACCTGAATTAACACACAGAAGAACCTAAAACTCATAGAAAATTAAAACTCATAGAGACAACTCCCTCTCTCACCACAATATATATGCCAGGGAGCACAGGGGGTGTGTGAGAGGCCCGGGCATCTCAAGGGGGTGCTCCCTGGCAGGTGGATTGTAGTGTGAAAGGGAGTTGTTTCTTTGAGTTTTGATTTTCTTTTCTTTTTTTTTTTTTTTCTTTTGAGACGGAGTCTCCCTCTGTCAGTCAGGCTGGAGTGCAGTGGTGCGATCTCTCAGCTCACTGCAAGCTCTGCCTCCCGGGTTCACGCCATTCTCCTGCCTCAACCTCCCGACTAGCTGGGACTACAGGCGCCCGCCACTATGCCCGGCTAATTTTTTGTATTTTTAGTAGAGACGGGGTTTCACCATGGTAGCCAGGCTGGTGTCAAACCCCTGACCTCGTGATCTGCCCATCTCGGCCTCCCAAAGTGCTGGGATTACAGGCATGAGCCACCATGCCTGGCCCAATTTTCTTTTTTTTTTTTTTTGCGAGCCTAATAGATTAGATCTATTAATATAACTCCATCACAATTTTCTTCTAAATGAACTAAATTCTGAGGTTCCCTCTGCTTAAAATAATAGTGAATCTGAAACTTCAGCATGCATCAGAATTACCCAGAAGGCATGCTCAAACATACACCGCTGGACTTCACTTCTAGAATTGCTCATTCAGCAGGCCAGCTCTGGGAAGGGGTTGAGAACCACTTCTAACAAGTTTAGTGGTGATGTGACCAGGACTACATAAAAAAAAAAAAAAACAAAAAAACAAAAAAACAGAGACACAGTCTCGCTCTGTTGCCCAGGCTGGATCTAGTGCAGTGGCATAATCACAGCTCACTGCAGCCTTGAACCTCTGGACTCAGATGATCATTCCACCTCAACCTCCCAAGCAGGTGGGGCTACAGGAGTGTGCCACCATGCCCTGCCTGGCTGGGTCTTTATTTACAGAGATGGAGTCTTGCTATACTGCCCAGGCTGGTCTCGAACTCCTGGCCTCAAGCAATCTTTCCACCTTGGCCTCCCAAAGTGCTTCCAAATTCCAGGCATGAGCCACCATGCCTGGCTGCCACATTTAAGAACTATCTAGACCTCATTATCTATCCTATCTGAATTGCCTAAAAGTGATCAACTTACTTATTCAAAAGTAATTAGAACACTGATTAAGATGTAGAAAGCTGGAAAGACCATCATTCCTAGCATTACAACAAAAAACAAACACATAAGCAAATGGATCAACAGAATAGAGTCCAGAAATTAGTCCACATGTGTGCATACAACTGATTTTCAAAAAAGGTGCAAAGGCAAGTGAATGGAGAAATGGCAGTCTTTCAACAAGTGGTGCTTGGACAACTGAATGTTCATGTATAAAAAATAAGCATAGACCCATATCTTCTACAAAAATGAACTCAGCATAGATCATGGACAAAAATGTAAAACCTAAACTATAAAACAGTGGAGGAAAACACAAAAAATCTTTGTGACGTTGGGTTTGGGTAAAGATTAGCTATGACATTAAAAGCACAGTTCATAAAAGAAAAGATTGACAAATTTGACTGTCAAAATTAATAACCTCTGCTATTTGCAAGATGTTAAGAGAATGAAAAGACAAGTATCAAAATGGGAAAAAATATTTGCAAATCACATATCTGGTAAAACACATGTAGAATATGTAAAGAACTCTCAGAACTCAATAATTATTAAGAAAACAATCAAATAAAAAATGAGCAAAGATGTGAACAACACCTTACCAAAAAAGATATATGCTAATTAAACACATGAAAAGATGCTCAACATTAGTTTTAGAAAAAGGCAAATTAAAATGGCAGTGAAATACCACTATATATCTATTAGAATGCTAATGTTAAAAAATAATAAAACCTGAAAATATCAAGTGCTGGTGAACATGCAATTTCACCATTATGTCTTTCATGCACTGCTGGTCAGAATACAAAATGGTCTTGCCACTTTGGAAAAGAGTTTGCAGGTTCTTTTTCTTTCTTTCTTTTTTTTTTTTTTTGTGAGACTGAGTCTCGCTCTGTTGCCCAGGCTGGAATGCAGTGGTGCGACCTTGGCTCACTGCAACCTTCGCCTCCCGGGTTCAAGCAATTCTCCTGTCTTAGCTTCCCGAGTAGCTGGGACTACAGGTGCATGCCACTATGCCCGGCTAATTTATTTATTTATTTATTTTTTTAGTAGAGACAGGGTTTCACCATATTGGTCAGGCTGGTCTTGAACTCCTGACCTCAGGTGATCCACCCATCTTGACCTCCCAAACTGCTGGGATTATAGGCGTGAGCCACTGCACCCAGCCTGCAGGTTCTTATAAAATAAAACACACACTTAGCATACATAAGCAATCTTACTTCCAGATATTTATTCAAATGAAATAAAAAGTTATATTTACATAAAAACCTGTATGAAAATATTTATAGCAGCTTTATTTATAAGCACCAAAAACTAGACACAATCCAAACATCTCTCAATTGAGAAAAGGACAACCAAACAAATTGGTGTCTAGCTATAAAGTGGGGAGTTCTATTCTGCAACGAAAATGAATGAATTACAGACACAAGCAATGACATAAATGAATCTCAAAGGCACCATGCTAAATGAAAAAAGCCAAACTCAAAAGGCTACACATATACTGTATGATTCCATTTAAACAACATTCTGGAAAAAGCAGTTATAGGCACTGAAAAGACCGCAGTGGTTACCCGGGGCTGAGGGTGAACAAAGGGCTTGACTATGAAAGAGGAAAGATAATGGGAGAATTTGGGAGGTGATGGAACTATTCTATATTTTTATTGTGATAATGGTTATATGATTGTATGTAATTGTCAAAACTCAAATAACTATATGCTAAAAAGGTGAAGTTTACTGTATGTAAATGACACTTTGCTTTTTTTTTAAATAGAAGGAAAAACTAGGGCACACCTACTATACCTGCAGCCCTGTGTCAGGAGCTACTAAAGATACAAAAAATAACCCTGAGCACAATTTAGAATGAACATCTGCCTAAAGCATTTATTTATCTATGTGGGGGTTTGTTTTTGAGATGAGGGTCTCACTGTGTTGCCCAGGCTGGCCTCAAACTCCAGGGCTCAAGTGATCCTTCTGCCTCAAACTCTGGAGTAGCTGGGACTACAGGTGAGTACCATCAGCCCAGCATGCCTGGAGCATGTAAATAGCCGATAACTAGGAATTCAGCTGAACAGAAGAGACTATAAACATAAGAGTTCAGAGAAAGCTGGGGCATCAGGTATTAACAAGGTCCCCTGCCCCGTCTAGTTCTACTTTTATGCTACGGGCCTTTCATTCTTCCTCCCGTGTTTTTATCACACCAACCAGGTCAGTCTCCTGGCAACCTCTCTCAGAGGCCAAGCTCATTCCTCCCTCCAAACTTCTCATCATACCAGTTCTCCTTCCTGGGACTTTCTGCCCTCTCGTCATCTAAATCCTTCCTATCCTTTGAGGTCTAATTCTTCCATGAAACCTTTCGGTATCAGGGCAGTCCACAGGGATCTTTTTCTTCTTTGAATTACCATAGTTTTGGGAGTCTTTACTATTCAATTGGATATTCATCCATTAAACATTTAATTATATACTTTGAGTGCCTGATGGAGCATTCATATTGTTTCCTCAGCTAGATTGCTAGTTACTTTAGGAAAAGTAGCCCTTAAGATTTATTTTGCATGCTTCTCCCCAACCTCACCCCCTACCCCCATTGCCTAGTTCTAATCATTATTAATTAAATGAAATACTAAAGTATTGACACTAGTAGGTAGGAGAAGCAATGGGGTACCAAACACACTGTAATTCATCCACTTAACAGCTCAAAATCACTGTGTGTTTTTTCTTGCATACATGATTAAAATGTCTTTTCACGAAATAAAAGCTATCCTCGGTTCTAAACAGTTTAACCATCCCTAAAGGGCCTACAAGAGCATGCAATAAGTACATGCATTTCTTGACAGTAATTGTTTCCTTGTCTAAGATTCCTTTCATGATAGCACATTGAAATGAGGTTCTCCCCCTTTGTTTAAACACTAATCAAACAAATTCTATACATTACTTTTCTCTTCTAGAAGTCTGGCCAAGCATCTTGAGTTAATATGTACCCTCTATGAATGTTTCCTATTTTCATGCACGCTTATGTTTAAATTAGATAGGCCAATTTAATTAGTCTTTTAATCCTGCAGAACAGTGAGGCAAGACCATCATGCTGGGCTGATGTCATCCTATTCAGAGTCTTATATCACATTTCATTACATGTTCTTTGCTTATTTTACAATAAAGGGTTAATGGATGATGCAATATTGATAAGGAACTTACAATTTGATCACAAGAAAATTGTCTGCTCTTCAAAAGTTTTCTACCTGGCCTCTAAATTCTTTTGACTCCAATATTTAGTGATAAGGAAGCCATTAGCTGTCATTTGGCCTGGGTATACAAACTTATTTCAATAATACACAGGCACATGTTTGTGAACAATTTTGAGAACTGTTTTCTTTGCCAAGATTCATTAGGGCCACACAAAGTCCCTGCGCACCTGAGGCCCCCTTCAAAGTGGGAGCAGGACCAAGGAGATTTGTTTTATTCCAAGAACCAGCCAGTAGATTTATAGAAAACGACATTTGAAAGTCTTTTTAAATTTTTTAATAGGCAAAGGCACTGGCACTAGATAAGATTGCAGTAGGGGAGGGCAGCTTATGTTTTCTTAGGAAAATAGATGGCTTTTGTGAACCCATTCACTTCCGTGAAAACTTGACTTCCTCTGTGCTTTGCCTACATCAACTGGTAAATTAGGTCCAGGAGGTACACGAAAATAATTAGGCTAATATTGCACGACACGGGCTCTCAACTCTGCCTGCAGGTTAAACTCACCTGGAGAGTGCTGAGAAAGCCAGCACCTGTGGCCCACCACAGACAACTGAATCACAATCTCTTCGGGGGGAGCCCAGGCACTGGTACTTTTCTTAAAGCTCACAAGGGGATTCTAATGTGCAGCCAGTGTTTAGAAGCAGTAGCAAGAGTGGGTGGTGGTGCAATTAAAAAGTAGGAGAGGCATCGAGGGACAACCGCACTGATCAAGCCGGTGACTTTCTGACTCAGCAGTGACACTGAATGAGTGTTTTGGGTTCAATGTCATTTTTTGGTTTAGGGCACAGCCCATAGTTGGGTATTCCAGGAGAGGTGTTCCAGAGGAGGGGAAAGGGAGCGGTAGCTGGCTGTTCAGGGAGAGGGAAGGGAGGGAGAGAGAGAGGAAGGAGGTTGTTCTATCCAAATTGAAAAGCATAAGAAAAGAGCCCTGGGCAGGGAGTCCAGTAATGGAGAATCGTCTTGGCTCTGACATATGTCACAACCAAATACGTGACCCGTGGGTAGGTCATTTCTCTTGCCTTGGCCTCATCTTCCCCAAGATAAAATTACATGGGATGGTTCATGTTTTTCAAGTGCCTTCTGGTTCTGAGATCTTCTAGGTATGTTCCATCAAAATTACTGGGGCATTACAGACGCATTTGCCTGGACCACCTGGCCATGGGGAAGGGGGTTCAGAACTGTGTTCACCTCCAGGTAATCCAGGGCAAATGCTAAAACTTGACAACAGGTCTAGAGTTATTTCAGAATTACTACTATTTAAGAATTTCATTATCTCAAACACTGCTCAGTAATGTCAAGAAAGGCAACGGGCTTGACCTCCCTGTCCATAAAATGAGATGTCAGGGTGAACTCAGCCTACCGCGTAAGACAAATCCTCATACTGTGATCTATAGTTTTATTTGGCTGCTGTGTTTTGTGCTGTTGATTTATAAGCTCCTTGAAAAGAGACACTGGTTGTCTAATAGAATTTTACTGTGACATGGCACATAATAGCCTAAACAAAGCACATTCAGTATTCCCACTTTTTCTATAAAAAGTTGTGTTCCTGGAAAGCTGCATGTCAATGACCCTCCCATCAATCAAAACCAATTGTAAATGTACAGTACATTAAGTACATTAAGTGCTATATAAGGGAATCCTGTGGTGAGTGCTTTTGAAGAGCGAATACGTTTTTTGGAAATGCTAATAATTACATCTTAATTCAACTGTTTGGTAAATCTAAACTTTTAACATAGCAATTTCAACGTAAAATAGGGGTTGCTTTATGTTCCTTAATTTGAACCCTTAACAAGGAAGCCTGAAGTATTTTATAATAAATTCTGCATGTAGTCCATGTTCCTTTAGAATGTATACTTTCAGCAAAAGGAGGGGTGTTTTATTGGTTTAAACTTCAGGGTGCTTCTGTGTGTTAAGCCCATGACAGAGAGAGAGAGAGAACAAGAACAGCACAGCATAGTGATGACTTATGTATGCTTGCGAGGCCCAGGGGCAGCATGGTGTAATGAAATGTGCATATTATTATAACTTGGGGGCCTGGGCTCTTTTGCCCACCATCACCTAGTTGGGTGACTCCCTTTCATTCTCTGGGCTTCAGTTGTTTATCTATGTGATGGAAAAATCAGACTAGGTGATAGCTCTAACATTCTAGGAGTCAGGCTCTTTTAAGAGTCTGAATCAACTGGGCACAGTGGCTCATGCCTGTGATCCCAGCACTTTGGGAGGCCGAGGCGGGTGGAACACTTGAAGCCAGGAGCTTAAGACCAGGCTGGCCAACATGATGAAACTCCGTCTCTATTAAAAATACAAAAGTTAGCTGGGTGTGGTGGCACACGCCTGTTATCCCAGCTACTCAGGAGGCTAAGGCATGAGAATAGCTTGAACCCAGGAGATGGAGGTTGCAGTGAGCCAAGATGGCGCCCCTGTGCTCCAGCCTGGGTGACACAGCAAGACTCTGTCTCAAAAAAAAAAAAAAAAAAAGAGTCTGAGAGTCTGGATCAACTGTTTGTCACATTTTACAGTCTTAAACCACTCACTAGTGCTTTGATCCAGCTTGGCACAAACTCAGAGGATGAGGTATGGAAGAACCAGACTCACTGTATGTGGTTGTGTACAAAAGTGCTCAGCCTTTGCTACATTTGCCTCCAGCACAGAGTTGCATTGGCTCAACTGGGGCTCTCATTTTGTGAGATGCTGCATTGGTCCTAGGGAGAGCAGCACCTTTAAACCTAAAGGCAGCAGAGCACATATCTTGTGGTTAACATCTAAGTGTGGCCCCAAGTCAAAAGGGCTGTCTTTCTGGGCCCAGAGAAGCCTTGACTCAGGTGTGGGGGCCATGGACACATACATACTGCCTAGTCTCAGTGAGGAAGTCAGAGTGAGGGAGGAATTATGAAAGCTCAAAGACTTGCAAGACAGAGGGACCTACCTGGGATGACAGTGACTGGAAACACAACTTCCTTGACAGTCTATATGAAGCTGTTTCCTAGAGGACTGGGTTCCTCCTTAGAGCCTTAGGTTAAAGTTGTCTAAAGCAGTGGTTCCCAATCTGGGCTACTTACCAGAATCACCTGGGAAGCTAGTGAGGCCATAAAATCCAGAGCCACTCCACAATTCCACAGGGGGAGGCTTGAAAATCTGTAACTTTAATCAACTCCCCAGGAAATCTTTTGCAGCCAGAACAGCACCGGACAACACGATAGTGTTCGAACACTGGCTTTACAGTGATGGTTTGGGCACTGAGCATTAAGCTGTGGGAAGGATTGTAGTGCAATTCACAGTCATGACCGGGGATGTACAAGGACACTATTTGGAGCTTTTTGTCTTGGTGGCCAAGTGAACATGATCTCAGATCGGGAGCCACCAAGTGGGCAGAGATAAGTCCAAGAAATGAGGCTGATAGTTCCAGGACTTAATTAGAGGAGCCAGTTCCGAGAGGTCCTCTAGGAAATCTGGTCCTCTAGGAACACCAGTCATCCCTCTTGTCCACCAGCTGCTGTTGCTGTCCCCAAGCACTTCTCACCTTGAGCCAACGGAAGTGTGAACAACAGACACTTGGCAGACACAAGGGTGGATCTGCACCCCGCCCCTTGATATCCATCTCTCGCTTTGCCCTCTGCGTGCTTGAAGTAATCTTTTTCACTCCATGGCTTATTAGACACTTGGCCTTGGGCATCATCAAACCAGGCATCTTGTAATCCCTGGGGAAACTGGGGCACAGTCGAGAATAAACCCTGGTAATGACCTTGAAAGTTATTTTCTCCTCATCCAGCCAGAGTTCCTCACGCAAACGTGCTGTGACATCTTTATCTGCTATCCTCAAAATTAGAATGTGAGAAGCAGAAATAAATTAACTCAGTGTAACCGAAATTCTGCCAGAAAATTTCATTTAAATCTTTTCATAAGAAGAAGTGGGAATAAAATGCATTCTCCTAAAGACCAGAGATTGGCTGATGTCCCATGATGGGGTATTAAATGGTCTGGCGTATAAAGCAGTGATCTGTTTTTACTCCTAGTGTTAAAACTAAGCATTAGTTTTTGGTAGATATATTGATTTCACTAAAGGTAAAAACAACTTCACTGAAGACGGCTTCAGCCTTTGGTCAAAATTTCATTTTTGCAGAAAACTATTTTGTTATGTTCCCAGGATGCCAATTAGAGACATATTTTCTAAGGATTCATTTTAGGCAAGTGTTCTGCTTCGTAACACTTAAAAAGAAATTAGAAACTTGAATAGATGTATAACCATTCTCATCAGTAATTCAAAAATTAATGCATTTTCAACTTAAATCCTACTAGGTTTCTCACAGAAATTGAGAAGCTAATACTAAAATTCGCAGAAGAAAAATGGCCAAAAAAGCAACAAAAAAGTTGATTAAGAATAAAGAATATTTGGACTGAGTTTTCTTTAAAAAAAACAAAAACAAAGAATGAAGCCTTTGCTATCAAATATCAAAATTTTACAGTCGAAGCAATTAAAACATTGTGTATCGGGGGACAGACCAAAGGGATAGAACAGAGATCAGAAACAGGAGGTTCAAGAGGGAAAACATGGACTGATAATATAATCCTAGGTCCATGGTTGTCAAACTGGGGAAGAAAAAACTGTTAGGCCCAGTGCAAAAAGCAAAACATAAAAACTTTTATTTAAAAAATAAACAGGAAAGCATTTGTGTCATTTAGATAGGGAAGAATTTATTAAACAGAATGTAAAAAGCAAACACCAACTATGATCATTAAAATATAAGACTTCTTCACAGAAGACACCATAAATAATGACAAGAAAAAGATACTGAGAAAAGATATTTGCAACATGTAGCAGACTCAGATTTAGTTCAATGTATATTAAAAACTCCTACCCTCAAGGAAAAAAAACAACAACATTCAAAAAGAGAAATAAACAAAATAAATGAGCAATTCATTGGCCGGTGATCCTAAAAGAATATTTTAAAGGTAATCAGGGCAATATAAATTAAAACAGTGGGATGCCACATCATATTTATTAGTTGACAAAAATTAAAATCTGACATTAAAGTGTTAGTAAGGATGTAAACCAACTCTTGCATACTGCCGGTGGGGATGTGAGCTAATGTAAACATGTTGATAAGCAATCATACAATAGTCAACTAAGCTGAGGATGTGCATATTCTGCAACCCAGCAGGTCCCTCCTCAGTATACATGTATATATCTTAGAGAGCTTTGCACACTTATACCCAAAGAGACACATGCAACGATGTTCACTAGAACACTGTGGTCACAAAAAATTGAAAACAACTTGAATGTCCACTAACAAATGAATGGGTAAAAACTGTGATACTGTATTGTCATACGAGGAATAGCATAGAGAATTAAGATGAATGACCCAGATCTATATCACAGATAAATCTATAAAATTATGTTCCATTTAAAAAGCAAGTTACAAAACAATGTGTACAGTATACCATTTATATAAAATAAAATTCACAAAACAAACATTTATTGGCAGGCTTGTATATATTTTTTTAATTGTGCACATATGAATGAGCTAAATATCAACTTCAGCCCAGTGGTTATCTCTGGGCAGACAGAAAGAGCAGAAATCCCCCAACAAGGAGACTTGAACTGATTCTGATGTTTTATTTCTTCAAGAAGGCAAGTGAAAAAAATTTTTTTTTCTTTAAGAGGCAAGGTCTCACTGTCACCCAGGCTAGAGTGCAGTGCTGCCGGCATAGCTCACTGCAGCCTCGAGCTCCTGGGCTCAAGCAATCCTCCCACCTCAGCCTCTTGAGTAGCTGGGACTACAGGCATACACCACCATGCCAGATAATTTTCAAACATTTTTTAGAGACAGGGTCTCAGTGTGTTGCCCAGGCTGCTCTTGAACTCCTTTCCTCAAGCGATCATCCCACCTTTGGCCTCCCAAAGTGCTAGGATTACAGGCATGAGCCACTGTGCGCAGCCCAAATACAAAATGTTTACATTTGCTAACTATGGTTTATTAGACTGTCACTAAATCATTCTTGCTTTTTCATCTATACTGGAAATGTTTCCAATGTTTTTAAAGGCTCTGTATGTCTATGTGCCAATGAGAATTTGTTTTGCATGTGCCACGTTATGGGTATAGCAAGGAGACTTAACCTCAGTGCATTGAATTTGAAGAGGTAACATATGAACACTAATAAGTGATTGTTCTGCACACTACAACTTTAAAACAGATGCAATTCACAAATTGTTCTCCAGTTATCAGCCAGTGCCTAACGCTTAGATATAAGACATTCACATAGGTGAGCAACGCCTGAACATGGTCTAGGATGGGGTGGCAGGTGAGTCTTATTACCGTGCAAAGACAACACTGCTGACTTCACATATACATAGTTCTCTAACTTCCTCCTGTTTCTCATCATTTTTACAACTCCAAACTTTATTAAGTACAATAGGTTATAAAAGAAATATACGCTTTAGAGCAAGAAATTTTGACTCGATAGTCTCACTTCAAAGAAAATCCTAAAGAAATGTTTTAATTCTATAGAAATGCCGTTTATAGTAATAACCATCACCACAAGAAGTCTGGAAGCCTGAGTGCCTATCAACTGGAAAAGAATTAAGCAAAATATCAAACTTACGGAATTATAAGGACTATAGACAACTGAAAACAGCACACTGGGACTGTAACCACACAAAAAGATGTCTCCAAGCTGCCAAAGATCAGATGATGATATGCAAAAGTTCAAATAGCTGTGTTAGTATTATTAGGTTATTTTAGTATTATGTTATTTTAATATTGTTATTTTAGTTTGCAAAATTTGTCTTAAGTAACAGTTTGAGATACAATTCACATACTACACAATTCACCTGTTGAAAGTATACCATCACTGGTTTTGTATATATTCTGTCATGTAATCATCCCTACAGTCAATTTTAGAACATTTTCACCCCCCGCCCCAAACAGAAGTTCCACACCTTTTACCAGGCATCCCTCATTCACGCCTGCCTCTCTCCCCCACCCCCGGCTCCTGGCAATCACTAATTTACTTTGTCTCCATGGATTTGCCTATTTTGGACATATCACAAATGGAATCATACAATATGTGGCATCTTTCACTCAGCATAGTGATTAAGGTCCATCCATATTGTAGCATGTCTCAGTACTTCATTTCTTTTTTATTTCTGAATAACATTCTATTGCATAGATATACCACACTTTATGTGGTACTGTTTTGCAATAACAGTAAACACACCAGGTGATGGAGAGTGGTTGAGAGAGTTTTCTGTGTAGCCTATTCTGACATGAATTCCTTTAGGGGGTGCTGAAAGATGAGGAGCTGAATATCTCATAGAGTCTAGATTTACTGGGTTTGCTGACATCAGTCAGCAGTTCTTGGAGCTCCTGGCTGTGGCAAGCCAATCCAAGGAGACTTTACATATGCATAGTTAATAGGAGTTGACCCCTTTAAGGGGGAGTGATAGCTAAGGCTTGCACTGACTGGTACAGCATCCTGAACTGTTCCAGAATATGGTCACGCCCATGTTTATTGATACTTTCTTTCCACCAAAATCCCATGGGGCAAGCAGGGGAGCTATTAACCTAGCAAGTCATATTGGTACCTTATCACAACCTGGTTCCTCTGGCTTTTAATTCATCTCCTCCTCCATGGAACTCCACCAAAAACTTCCTATAACTGGCTATTTCCCAGAGCACCAGCATGGATCTCACCAAGATTAGAGGCAATGAGCTGGCAGGGGGACTCTCACCATCGTTGACCTTGTTTGAACAAGAGCTAGAGGGCTGATGTCTTTGGGATTAGACAGCTCTGTTTTCTAGGCCCTTGCATTCTCTCCCCTCAAATAGACAGATGTTTCCATTGTACCTGCTTCCCCTGTAAGCCCTGGGAAGAGCTGAGCCAGCACATCCCAAGGTTCTGAATTGGGTCATTTATAACCCGTATCATAAAATTTAAATGGAAAGCAGATTCAAGTGAAGAGAGCCAGAAAACAAATGGAAAAGCAAATAGGCCAAATGGCCTCATTGCACTGTTAGTCATAGATGACTGGGCATAACTCACAAACCACCACAATCTTATCAAGAGTCCTGTGGTCTCAGAACCCAGTTGTGGGCAGGGATTTAAGAGATGCAGGGCTCCTCCTCTTCCTTTACAAAGTGGTTCTGCAAACTCTGGCCACCTTGGTTGGTATCTGGCCAACATCCTACACCCTGGGAGGGCATCTACCCATTCATAACCAATCCTGTCCAGAGCTATTAACAGTAGCCCTAGTCATTAATGAACACAAAACAACTTGTACATGCAGAGCACTGCACTGAATCCACCCCGTTTTTTGGTTTATCATCACTACCATTCAACCACAGCTTCACACATAGGGATAAGTGGCCATTCATGTGATGTCTTTTAAGGAGATAGAGAAGTCCTTAAAATGGTTTTCTCCCATCAGTACAGGACATTCCACCATTAACAAGTCATTCTTTCTTCTCAAGGGGTTGTATGAAGACAGCCAGCCTGGCTTTGCCAGATGCCTGTGTTCTAATCTGGCCCCCCACCCGTGGAGCACAGTTATGCAGCATCTCTTTAAAACTTCTCTGAGGAAGGGGTAATAAGAGTACCTGCCTTGCAGGGGACTGTGAGGGTTGAACGCGATAGCTCATGGAAAGCCCTTAGTATGGTGCCTGGTACATAGCGTGTGCTCAACCAGTGACGGCTGTTGTTGTGGTATAGCCTGGCTGATACAGTTTGGACATTTGTCCTCTCCAAATCTCATGTTGAAGTATAATCTCCAACGTTGGAGGTGGGACCTGGTGGGAGGTGTTTGGGTCACAGGGCGGATCCCTCATGAATGGCTTGGGGCTGTCCTGATAAGAAGAGTTCTTACTCTGAGTTCACATGAGATCCAGTTGTTTAAGAGTATGACACCTCCCTGCTCTTTCTTCAGCTCTCGCCATGTGACTTGCTGGCTTCCCCTTCACCTTCTGCCATGATTGTAAGCTTCCTGAGGCCCTCACCAGAAGCCAAGCAGATGTTGGTGCCATGCTTGCACAGCCTGCAGAACTGTGAGCCAATTAAACTTCTTTTCTTTATAAATTACCCGGCCTCAATAATTCCTTTATAGCAAGGCAAGAACGGACTCACACAGCAGCCTTCCCCAGGTGTTCCTCTAAAACTGAAATCCTCACAGAACGCATCTTACTCTTAGCACGTTGGTGTGGCCATTGTTTCCCTGCCTAATGGGAGAAAGTTTTGGCAATGGAAGGCTCAGGAAGGGGAGAAGTTGAAAGAGGAATAAGAAGTGGAAGAACCATTATTGGAAAGGAAAAGGGCACAGATAGGGAGGGCTGAGGGCACAAAGACAGGTGTCCACACTTTACCTAGGACCACCTCTGTATCCATTTAAAAAATGGTTTCAAAGGGAATCCGCCAACCTAAATGTCCAAAGATTTATAAGTGAAGTCACTTGAGGTTTTTGTGTTTTTGTTTTTAAATTGAGGATTGCCCGGCATGGTGGCTCATACCTGTAATCTCAGCACCTTGGGAGGCCAAGGTGGATGGATCACTTGAGGCCAGGACTTCAAGACTAGCCTGGGCAACATAGCAAAATCCTGTCTCTACAAAACAAAACAAAACAAAAAAAATTAGCCGGATATGGTGGCATGCACCTGTAGTCCTGGCTACTTGGGAGACTGAGGTGGGAGTATCATTCGAGCCTGGGAGGCTGAGGTTGCAGTGAGCTGAGATCACACCACTGTACTCCAGCCTGGGCGACAGAGCAAGACCCTGTCTCAAAAAAATAAATACATAAAAATAAATTGAGGATGAATTTACATAAAGTAAAATGTACAGATCTTAAGTTTACGAGTCAGTAAGTTTTGAAAACCGTATACCAGCATAGCCATCACTCCAATCTGAGCTATGCCTTAGATACTATACTGGCTCAACATCATTTCCTGCAGAGCTCATGCATCAGGAATGCCTGCTGCTGGAGAGACGCTGAGGCTTTCCCTACGGCCCTGGAACCCCGAGGCACCCCACAATATGGGGAACAAAAGGAGCATCAAAAAGTCCGGATGGAGCAAATGGACAGCAGTCAAAGCAGAATGGAGGGTAGAAATGAGTCACCAGTGAAGTGATTCAGGCCTAAAAGGCTTTGGGACCAATGAATCTAGGCAAGAATATGCATAGAATGGCCCTGCAGGGTTGCCAACGTGGTTGAGTCCTGGAATAGATTCATAACACCTATATACTTTCCACATCTGACTCAGCCATCGCCCCCACCATCTATCTGCCTTTGAATGAATCACATCACAGCTCAGTGCCTCAGTTTCCAAAACTGTAAAACCACAGGAGTGGAACAAACACTCTATGCCTTTTCTAGCTCGAACAACTTAAACAATCCTGCGTTGATGATCTAGACGGGGCAGTTTCACTGCGTGGTCACTCCAAATTCACCTTTGTTTACTTAACACAGATACAGCCTGCCCTGCTGCTGTCTGGTGCATTCTGCAAACTGGGAACTCTCCTGACAAAGGGGACCCAGAAAGCACGAGAGGAGGCTTGGTTTCTGCTAAGACGTGTAACTTAGCTGACATTTGTTATATCCTGGCGTCTGGTGAGAACTTTATATTGTGTCCTCCTCAAAGGCCTCTGAGACAGTGGAACTGGAAAACATTTAAGACAAAAAAAAAAAAAAAGGCTCTGGAAAGAAGGAATTCTGGCATGTGTAACCTCAACCATTTTGAGTCTTTGTGGGAGAAAAATAGTTCATCTTGTAAAACTAAATTATAACTAACCTGCAAGATCAAGTCCAAATGTTAGTGCCCCTTGGCAGCCCTTCCTAAGCCCCGGCTAGAGGGGCTCACAGTGAGTTCCGTGGCCCTTTGCCCTACCCTCCTCTTTTGGCAGATGTACTTTGAGCTATAGTACCCACGTGCAACTCCTATGTGCTGGCTTAGATGCTATGGTCCTAAACTTTCATAGACTGGGTAACTGCTTTGCA
Source organism: Symphalangus syndactylus (assembly GCF_028878055.3). NCBI lineage: Eukaryota > Metazoa > Chordata > Mammalia > Primates > Hylobatidae > Symphalangus > Symphalangus syndactylus. The sequence continues at coordinate 95,003,899 of NC_072436.2, forward strand.
CATGATGACTGCCAAATCATTTTTTAAATAAAGGAATAAATGAATGTTAGTCTGCTTTAGAGTATATTTAATTGTGTCCTTTAACAAAGGAATTTCTTTTCTACAATATTCAAAAGCAGAAAATTACCTAAAATGAGCTCTTAAAGCCTCCTGAATCTTCACAGCTGAATCCTAGCCCCGAGATGCAATCATTGTCTTTGGCTAAAATGATTCATCAATTTACAAAATGCCATAAAAGAAGAAATATTATCTGAAATAAGTGGGAATTATGATCACATGTATTTGTGCAACACTTCTAAAGTATATTAAGAACAGCAGCAGCTAACTTCTGGGGAGTGGAGAATAAGAGGTTGGGGGGACAACTTTTCTTTTACACTTTTAAAGCACTTTTACTGTTAAACGTTTTACTGTAAGCATATTTCCACTGATGTTTAATTAAAAATGAAGTTTACAGAAAATTTTGATATATATACTCATTTAGTTACATGTGTAATATAATAAACATAATGCATTTTATTGTTGAAAAAAACTGAATCTCAAGGAGATTAAGTGACTTTCTCAAGAGTTAATCGCAGAATCATAAAACAGTGTGCTTACATAACAAAGCACAGGAAAGAGAGGAATTTGTATTCCATTCGTGTTCTAATCCTTCCTGCGGGGACCTCGTCATTAGAGCAACAGTAATTTACTGAGTGCACACGCTACGCCAGCCCCTGCCGTTCCCTCATGAGAGCCACAGGGACCTTTCACATCACAATGGCTGCATGTTCATCATATACGACATGTCACACATAATATGACAATATTAATTATAATAACATTTACAAGAGACTTGCTCTTTTATATCCTCTGAATGGATTTAAGGGAGGAACATATTGCCTATATGATTTTTTTCTCACTTGCACAATTTGGAAGTCATCGGCCAAATGATGTCATTCTCCTACCCCACATGTAAACTTTGAGGCATTTCAGGGTGCACCCAGATAAGCATTGTCTTTGGCCAGAAACGCTTCCGTAATTGGTGTTTTTGTACCTTAACTAGCACAACAATTCATCCTGTCAACATGTAACAGGTAGAACTAGAACCAATGTCTTATACCAACTGCCTCAGATGAACGAGACGTAAATGTTTGAAAGCCTGGCCCCCATACATCTCTAAGCAAGAGTGCTCACATTCCATGGACCATCCCAGAGGTGCCGTGCTTCAAACTAGCAAATTCATAACAGCAATTAGGTTTGGTTTCTAAGCGTGTGCTTTGACAGCTCTTTGAAAGATGGAGCCAACTCAGAAAAAACTTCAGCTACCTGCAGCAGCCTCTTGCTTGATTCTCCTATTTTAATCAGGGTAGAAGAGGTAAAACTCTCCTCCAGCTAGTGTATTTTATCCCAGTAAAGAACCTCCCCTTCCCCCATAATTAGTGAATCTATGACCTTCTAGACAGAACCAGCCAGGGAAGGCTGTCATGTAATCAGACCACTCCGGGGCTCCAGTGGACTGTAGAGGTTATCTAGGCCCTAATTTCAAGTCCCTCCCAGGCTCTTCCAGTGCATGCTTGAATTGCTCAGTGACCCAGGCACCACTCAATTCACAAAAAGCATCTTTAGCTCAGCAGGTCCTCAGTCCCTCAACAGATGGAATTGTGCTGACTGAATCTCCTCTCCCCTTTGTTAATTCAACTGCCCATTCTTTAAGGTTCAGTTGAAGTTCTGTGTCTTCCTCAAAGCCCTCCCACTAACCCACCCCTTCACGGCCCCCGTTCCTCTGAGCTGCAGAGTCTAACACTTTATAAACATCTGTCCGTGCCTGGTTTGATGTAGGTCTGTATGATCTCCCATTCCAAATAGTAGTAAGTTTCTTAACGCTGGAGGCCATGTCTTTTCCTCTCACCTGTCCTCAGATCACCTAATCTACAGATGAATATACCAATGATGTCCATCCAATATTTGTTGAACATGCAGAAAATGCCCAGATCACTAAGCTCCAGTCACTGCGCATGCACCACATGCTGGCTTCTTGAGGTCTGGGTCTGATCTCAGCCACTAGAATGGGTTAAGTCCATGAGCAAGTGGCCACATGGGTGCTTCTTCAAGGGATTAACTAGGCTACTGCATTGCTTTCAGTTCGCAGGAGCATGTGGCCCTCTTTCGGTTAGTATATAAGTCATTTGTTCAGTAGGGAATAGGTGCCTATCAACTTTTTTTTTTTTTAAGATGAAGTCTCACTCTGTCGCCTAGGCTGGAGTGCAGTGGCATGATCTTGGCTCACTGCAACTTCCACCTCCTGGGTTCAAGTGAGTCTCCTGCCTCAGCCTCCCAATAGCTGGGATTACAGGCACCTGTCACCATGCCTGGCTAATTTTTGTGTGTGTGTTTTTAGTAGAGATGGCGTTTAGCCATGTTGGCCAGGCTGGTTTTGAACTCCTGACCTCAAGTGATCTGCCTGCTTTGGCCTCCCAAAGTGCTAGGATTACAGGCATGGGCCACTGCACCCAGCCAGGTACCTACCAACTTTTTAATTCTTGTAAGTTATTAAGCAAAAGGTATATGTATGTATTTGAGAGTGTGTGTGGGAGTGAAAGTATGTGTGACATGCATGCGGTAAATGAGAGTGAACACTGGTGAGCGCAAGAGTGTGTGCTGTGTGAACAGAGTGTATGTGTGGACCAGTGTATGTACCTGGCCCTGGATACAAGTCATCATCTTCTTCTTGCTCCAATTAACGTGTTCTCTGCTTCTTCCATTTCTTTGACTTACTTGGGTCTACTAAGCCAGAGGTCTCCAAATATTTTTGACTGCATATACCAGCAACAACATTTTGAAATGTTTTCATATAAATTATAAACACATACTCTGGCCATCCATACATCAAATATTAAATCTAAATCATGTTCTTGCTTCATAGGTAAGAAAATGAATACAGATGGAAGGTCTTTTTTCCAAATCCCAGTAGCTCATCTTGTCTACTCTGGGCACTGTGTCCAAATTCCACTTTGCAGGCCACTCCTTGAAGCCACAGCTGCCCCTAATCTGGCTTCTCACCAGAGTCCTAGACATACATCTTGCTGAGGACTGGTGCCAGATTACCTGAAGCAAATGTCAGGTGATGAACTGCAAATAAGGTCTGAGAGAAGCTTCCAATTTGCATTGCTGATGCCAATTTCAGGAACCAGTAAGTGAGCGCAAAAAAGAAGGCAGGAAGACACAGAGACTAGTTCTAAAACATTAAGTCAACTAAGCAAGGAGACTCTTTGAGGCTGTACTGGAAGCAGGGGAGAATGTTCATATTTCTGAATGCACTTGCTAGCAATTCACTGCCAGCCCAGTATGGTGAGGGGCTGGGTTATACCCATATCTCAGAAATGACAGCAGACTCCCAAAACAATTTACAACAAGCATGCCTTAAAAGTGCATTAGCGGGCCAGGCACGGTGGCTCACGCCTGTAATCCCAGCACTTTGGGAGGCCAAGGTGGGCAGATCATGAGGTCAAGAGATTGAGACCATCCTGGTCAATGCGATGAAACCCCGCCTCTACTAAAAATTCAAAAATTAGCTGGGCCTGGTGGCACGCCCCTGTAGTCCCAGCTACTTAGGAGGCTGAGGCAGGAGAATCACTTGAACCCAGGAGGCGGAGGTTGCAGTGAGCTGAGATTGCGCCACTGCACTCCAGCCTAGCGATAGAGTGAGACTCCTTCTCAAAAAAAAAAAAAAAAAAAAGGGCATTAGCTAACTGCCATTGGAATCACCTGCTGCATTACATTTTCTCTTAGTGACTTTCGGTTGAAATGTCTCTTTGAAAGTCTTAGTAACCTCGACAAAGGAAGGTGCCCAGATACTACTCTACAGGAGAATACGGTATGAAATGATGAAAGAGCAACATGCGGAAGGAAGCGCAGCTCCAAGGCCCAACTGCCTGACAGTAAGACATCAGGGAATGAAGTGGCGAACACAGAGAAAGGTGGCGGTGCTGGCTTTAGACAAGCCCGTCTCTTGTCACTATTGGGGTGCTACCAAAATAAATGCTTAAGGTCTTCAATAACAGCCCTTGGCACTTGTATCAAATTTCTTTCCCGAAACACACCCATATCCCTTGTCTTACTGAAGCCTCCAAGTGACCCTGTGAGTGAGGGCATAATGTATAATGTTTGGTTTTGGTTTTATATTTTCCGGGAGAAGAAACAACGGGGAGAGTTATAGCCCGGCACCTCCTCCACCCTGGCAGGGTGCTGTGGGCTGGATTTCACTGGGACAGCAGGGTTGGATGAGGTCAGAGCCAGCGTGGAATTAGCCTACTGCGCTGGATTCCTGAGTGTTGACTCAGCCGCAAGACTCCAGAGGGCAGAGCGCTGAATGTGCTAGAAAGAGTTACGAATGAGGTGCCCACCATGTGTAACTGGGTGAGAACACCCGGCCTCTGCCCTCACGGGTTTACAATCTAATACATCAGGAATAGGGCCAATGTTTGAGAGAACTGTAGACGAGTGAGAAAGAAAACTGGCACGACTTTGTAAATATAAGCTTTCTCAATTTAAGCAAACTTGCACATTTGTTTACTTTGTTCTGAGAGTTGCTGAATAAGGCATGATACCATGAGTTTATGGTCAAGCAGCCAGGGAAAGCAACATTTAGGCAAAAGAGAAGGGACCCAAAAGTTAGGAAAGAATGCAAATTGGAGGCCAGGAAAAGTTTGCTAACTGAATAAATAGCTGCTGCAAGGCTTGATGGGGGTTTGAGGGGTGGGCACTGAAACGTTGAAAGGGACCCAACAGGTCACTCACAGACACAAGGTGGAAAATGCAGGGATATTTATAGAGTGCGTAGGGAGGATGTAGGTTCCAAGTCACTAAGGATGGTCCTAGATTTTGCCTATTTTCTTAGAGTAATTATGTATAGTGCCACTTATCATTCTCAACTGTGTCCTTTCTTGGAGGATAAATGATATAGTCACCCTAGTTCTTCAAAACTCACAAGATGCATTGAATTGCCAGATAGCCCCCCTCCAGCCAAGCCATCTACACCAGCTTCTATGTTTGCACCACCTCCCCAAGGGGCTAAATACCACCCCCATCAGCCCTGCCCTGAGGCTAAGAGAGCAGATGGTTCTATGTGGGTGTGAACAGTCTTTAATTCTTCATTTCTGGGGTAACACTGGCTCCTCAGAATCCAAGAGGAACAGAGGGAGGAGAACAAGAAGAGGCCGAAGGGGAAGGGTCGGGACCCTCTGAGTGACATTAGTGGTGCATAACGTAAAGGCTGCTCTCACTGTAGAGAAGCCAGCATGGCAGCAAGGAGGGCGAATGGGCCTTGGGTCCAGCAAGACCTGCAGTCTGCTCCCAGATCCCCACAGTCATTGCTGAGCCTCAGTTTCCTCACCTTTTTAAAGAACAGTGAGGTGGGGGAGGGTAATATCTACCTTCCAGAGTTGGTGTGACAGAATGTAATCATTATCAAGTACCAGGTACACAGTAGGCGTTCGATAATGGCAGCTGTTATTGGAACGATGATATATACCTACGAGTTTTCTTTTTTTTTTTTCTTTGAGACAGCGTCTCACTTTATCACCCAGGCTGGAGTGCAGTGGCGCGATCTTGGCTCACTGCAAGCTCCACCTCCCGGGTTCACACCATTCTCCTGCCTCAGCCTCCCGAGTAGCTGGGACTACAGGTGCCCGCCACCAGTCCTGGCTACTTTTTTTTTTTTTTGGTATTTTTAGTGGAGATGGGGTTTCACCGTATTAGCCAGGATGGTCTTGATCTCCTGACCTCGTGATCCGCCTGCCTCAGCCTCCCAAAGTGCTGGGATTACAGGCGTGAGCCACCACGCCTGGCCATACCTACGAGTTTTCTTAAAACCAAATTGTCAAAAATGTGGGGCCTACCAGGTGTTAGCCTCTATCCCATAACATCGTGGCTCAGGTCACCCTCAGAAGGAGACACAGGGAGTCCTAAGTGTATTCTGGGAGTGACCTCTGTGGCAGACCAAGGGACACAGCTACGGCCGGGACACCAACAGCTTCTGCTATAACCTCCCAAATGTTTTTTTATTTAAGTGCAATTATTTTTATTTAAGTACAACTATGAAACTATAAAGGGAACATTTTTAGAGGAGTAAAAAAAACCAGATGGACATGGAATCTTTTCTTCCCAGCCAAAGGGGATCATCTTGCTCATCCCCTGGGAGCACTCTTCTTTCATGATCACTCTCCGAGGAGCCCACAAAAGTCCAAGCATCTATGGAACTTAAAATACAAGTACTGGAAGGCTTGTGTCTGTACCAGGCTCTGGTCCTGATCCTGGAAATTCAATGTCACAGTCTGAACAGGTGAGTGCCTGCTGATTGATTATAGCCTGAAAGTACAAGAGGGACAGGCAGAGCTTTTGTCCCCGCCCCTTTTAATAAGAACACATACCTGCAGTAGGTTGTGGATGGGAGGAAGTCTCTCAGAGCTGGGAGGAGACATTCCCTACACCAATGGAAAATCTTTGGGTCCTGCAAAACCACGCTTCTTTAACTCAAGTTAAATGAGGCCTTAGGGTGCTTAACTGTTAAGAAATAATAATAAGAAAAAGCAAAGATTATGCAAAACGACAGGTGCAGGGGCTGCAGGCTGTCCTTAGGGCATCCTCTGGCCTTGGTGGGTAAGGTTAGGAAAACCTGGCTGCATTTTCTGAACCCTTCCACCAGAGCCACACGGGGGCACACTAGTCAATGTTTTGGATGTGGGGCCTTCCGCTGGCTTCCTCTTGGTACAGAAACCTGGAGGAGGAGGACAGTGAGGGCAGAGGCGCTACTGGATGATTCCTTGCTTGGCCCACGGCCACCAAGCCAGTGACTCAGGCGGATTGTCCTTGAGTGATTCAAAACCACGTGGGTGCTGGCCCAAAGGTTTCCCCTTACTTTCTAAGCATGTTCCCAGCATGGCTGGGGCACGGGTTCCTGAGTTATTACTCGGGAGAGCAGGGAGAATTGAGTAAATAAATGGAAGGTCTAATAACCTCTTAACCTGATACCAGGAAGGCAAGTGAGTAACCCCCAAGGGGTGCTTGGGGGCACAGCAGGCAGGGGTGGGCAGGGTAATAGCTTATTCTTCAGTGGTTGCCATAGCATCCTTGGCGTGACCAGAGTGCTGGCCCTCAGTGCCTGCCCTCCTAGGGTGAAGGATCAGCCTCAAAGGCAGGGCAGCAGGCTGGCTCCTGACAGAGCCTCTTGAGAGAGGGTCTCCTATGAGCACACATTGCTGCCTCACCAATAGACATCGGAACCCCAGGGGACAGATCAGGGACCAAACCCCAGCCATCGCCAGGCACTGCAAGACACCAGCCAGCCTGCACTCCAGGGCTCCAGTGTGCCTGCTTTCCGGAGCACAATGGGTCCAGGTGCACACAGACATAGCAGACAAACCAGAAGAGAAGGCATCTAAGTCACCACCTTCTATCAATAATTCAGCTAAGCTGCAATTTTTTTTTTTTTTTTGAGACGGAGTCTCACTTTGTTGTGTGGGCTGGAGTGCGGTGGCATGATCTCGGCTCACTGCAACCTCTGCCTCCTGGGTTCAAGCAATTCTTCTGCCTCAGCCTCCTGAATAGCTGGGATTACAGGCACACGTCACCACACCCAGCTAATTTTTGTATTTTTAGTAGAGATGGGGTTTCACCATGATGGACAGGCTAGTCTGGAACTCCTGGCCTCAAGTGATCCACCTGCCTTGGCCTCCCAAAGTGCTGGGATTACAGGCGTGAGCCACCGTGCCCGACCCTAAGCTGCAATTTTATATGAAGACTTTGGAAAAGAAAAACACTTTTGTTTATAAATATGGTATAGTATGCAAATTTTAAAGTATTAATATTTTTTAGCTAAAACAGTACTTCAAAAGTTCTTAGCTTGAGGCCGGCTCTGAGAGGAGGGAGTTCATTTTCTTCTGCCCCACTTATCTTTGGTGAATGGAAGAATGTTTGTTTAATAAAAAGTCAGTAAAGCAGAGAATCATGCAAAGAAAAGATGTATGTACTTTAAGTATTTTAACTAACAATATTCAAACTGAAAACACTGAAAAACAAATATATGTACTCACTTGCCAATAACAGAAGGCCAAGTTCTTTAAGGTATGGCCCCCCTCATCATCTCTTACAGACAAACATTATCTATGATTTCCATTTCCATTTTCTATTTGTGTGTGTGTGTGTGTGTGTGTGTGTGTCTGTGTGTGTAAGAGAGAGAGAGAGTCTCGCTTTGCTGCCCAGGCTGGAGTGCAGTAGCATGATCATGGCTCACTGCAGCCTCAACCTCCCAGGCTCAAGCAGTGCTCCTGCCTCAGCCTCACAAGTAGCTGGGACTACAGGCACATGCTACCATGCCTGGCTAATTAAAAAAAAATTTTTTTTTTGTAGAGACATGGTCTCTCCATGTTGCCCACACTGGTCTTGAACTCCTGGGCTCAAGCAATCCTACTGCCTCAACCTCCCAAAGTATTCAGATTATAAGTGTGAGCCACCATGCCCAGCCCAATTGCAATTTCTTTCTAGTGGAGCAAAAACTTAAAGATACTTGTGAAGTAATGTGAATTTGGAATCTTTTTAGAGCTTTATTATTTTTCTCACACATAATTTAACAGTAATTTTTTTTTTTTTTGAGACAGAGTCTCACTTTATCACCCAGGCTGGATTGCAGTGGTGTGATCTCGGCTCACTGCAGCCTCCGCCTCATGGGTTCAAGTGATTTTCCCTCCTCAGCCTCCCAAGTAGCTGGAATTACAGGCACGTGCCACCATGTCTGGCTAATTTTTGTATTTCTAGTAGAGATGGGGTTTTACTGTGCTGACCAGGCTGGTCTCAAACACCTGGCCTCAAGTGATCTGCTCGCCTCAGCCTCCCAAAGTGCTGGGATTACAGGCATGAGAGTCATCATGCCTGGCCAACAGTAATTTTATAGGAAATTTATCTTTGACTTTTTCCATCACATTCAACTTAGTCTTAATAGAAACTTTTTTTCACACTCATCTCAATTTAAATAAGATTTAATTACAATTATTTATTACAATGAGAACAAATACAAGTGGCTTTTGATAAACACACAACTACTGGTGGGGACAGAAGTGCACAGTGGGAGTACAGCGTAAGCTGCTCCACTATGGCTGTGAGCTTTCAAGTGTGCCCTGAGCGTGTGTCAGAGAGAATGGGAGACAGAGTTAATTTGGCAAGTTGGTGACAGCAGAGGTCAGTTAGGAGACTACTTCTGGAACTTTGGTGGAAATCTCTGAAAAGTCACAGACTCAGTGTTTATAATATGGACAAATTCACTGGATAAAATTCACACGCAACTCTTTAGAAAAACATGATGCCTGAGTACCTGCACTTACGTTTGCTTCCACTAGTCCCCCGACCCTGTTACCAAGTTAACATGATTTTACTACAGTGCTGCCCAAATCTTATGATTGTGCTATAAGCAGCCTAATTCCCCTAGGGTCAAAATAACTACTCCCAGTTAAAAGGGCAGGCATGCCGGGCGCGGTGGCTCACGCCTGTAATCCCAGCCCTTTGGGAGGCCGAGGCGGGCGGATCACGAGGTCAGGAGATCGAGACCATCCTGGCTAATACAGTGAAACCCCGTCTCCACTAAACATACAAAAAAATTAGCTGGGCATGGTGGCGGGCGCCTGTAGTCCCAGCTACTCGGGAGGCTGAGGCAGGAGAATGGCGTGAACCCAGGAGGCGGAGCTTACAGTGAGCCGAGATTGCCCCACTGCACTCAAGCCTGGGCGACAGAGCAAGACTCCATCTCAAAAAAAAAAAACAAAAAACAAAACAAAACAAAAGGCAGGCATATGAGGTGAAAGGTAAAACACAACTTTTGGAAGAAGTCATAGGTGAACATCCTCAAGACATTCAGCTAGGCAGCATGTTCTTGAATGGAACACAAAAAGGTCAAACCATAAAGAAAATAATTGATAAATTGATACATTCCTCAGGGACTTCTGTTCTTCAAAAGATCCTCTTAAGGAACTACGAGGTAAGCCACAGACAAGAAGGTACTTGCAATTCATATATTCAACAGAGACTCATATCCAAAATCTATGAAAACCTTCTAAAAATCATCTTTTTTAAAGCAGACAACCCAATAGAAAAATGGGCAAAAGACTTGAGTAGGCACTTCTAAGAGAGGATATCCAAATAGATGATACATATATAAAAAGGCACTCAAGAGCAATGCAAAGACATCAGGGAAATACACATTAAAATCAGAATAAAATCAAAGAATGGTGGATAAACAGAATGTGGTATATATTATAGATATAATGGAATACTGTTCAGATGTAAGAAGAAATTCTAACATGTGCTACAACATGAGATGAGCCTTGAAGACACTGAGCTAGGTGAAATAAGCCAGTCACAAAAAGAAATACTGCCCGATTCCACTTATATGAAGTATGCAGAGTAGTCAAATTCATGGAGACAAAGTAGCATGATGATTGCCAGGGGCTGGGGGGAGTAGAGAGTTAGTGTTTCATGGGTACGGAATTTCAATTTGGAAAGACGAGAAAAGTTTTGGAGATGGAGAGTGGTCACGGTTGTCCAGTAATGTAAACACACTAAATGCCACTGAACAATACACTGAAAATGGTAAATTTAATGTTTTGTATATTTTACCACAAAAAAAGATACAATAAAACACACCCACCAGAACAGCTAAATATGGAAAAGAGATGAATAATCCCAAGTTTTGGCAGGGTTGTGAAGCAACTGGAACTCTCAGACTGTTGGTGGGAGTGTAAATTTGTACAGTCATTCTGGAACACCGACAGTATCTACTGAGGCTGAGCAGCTGCAACCCATGACTCAGCAATGCTACTCCTAGGTATGCACTCAATGCCAGTGTGTACATTTGTTCACCAGAAGACATGAACTAAAATGTTCACAGTTGCACTATTTGTACTACTCCTAAACTGGAAACAAGTGCATGTCGATCAGTTGTAGAACGGATATATTCCCACAATGGACTAGTCTACAGCAATGAAAATGAATAAACTACATGCAAAAACATGGATGAATCTCAGAAACCTAACGTTGAATGAAAAACCAGACACAAGAGTATACACTGTATGAATCCACGTAGAGTTCAAAACCAAGTAAAACTATTCCACGTTCTCGAGAGTCAAAAAGTTGGGTGAGGGGTAGTGAGCAGAAGAGAGGATGGAGGGGGCTGGTCATGCTCTCTTTCTCCATCTGGATGCTGGTCACCCAGCATCTTAAAAATTCAGTATGTGGCCGGGTGTGGTGGCTCACGCCTGTAATCCCAGCACTTTGGGAGGCTGAGGCGGGAGGGTCACCTGAGGTCAGAGGTCAGGAGTTTGAGACTGGCCTGGCCAGTCTCATGGTAAGACCCTGTCTCTATTAAAAATACAAAAATTAGCTGAGTGTGGCAGCGGGTGCCTGTAGTCCCAGCTATTCAGAAGGCTGAGGCACGAGAATCGCTGGAACCTGGGAGGCGGAGGCTGCAGTGAGCCGAAATTGCGCCACTGCACTCCAGCCTGGGTGACAGAGCAAGACCCTGTCTCAAAAAAAAAAAAAAAAAAAAAATTAAGTCAGCTGTATACTCACTAGCCATGCATTTTTCTGTGTGTCTGTGTTACTTTAATGAAAAAGTTGGCAGAATCAGTCATACGCAGCATTGCATACAAAGTATTCAATTACAGAACATTTGGAACACCAGCAGTGGTGGGAAGTTAAGCCCCAATGGAATGGTGAAGCAAAAGAATGCATGTGGCTCCAACTAGAGTAATTTACCATCAGGGGGTTGTTTAGGGAGTGGGGAAAATTTAGGTCGATGAGCTGATGACACTAGAAAGTGTTGTTAGGGCATTTACCACCTATGTCATTCATTCTGGCATCTAATCACATCGAGCCTTGTTTTGTTATTTAAATGTCTGAGGAATGTTCACCTTAACGATAAGCTCCCTGAAAGCAGGGACTCTAGGATGGTTTCTCTAGCATAAATCACAGCATTGAGCACAAAGCCAGGCATGTCATAAATCACAAAACCATTTGTTTAATAACAATACACCATAATACTAGAATTACATAACAATAAATTAAATGTGTTATCAGAGTGCAAGGACTTAACAGAAATACTAAAATATCAATCCAGAGGCAATCTTAAACAAAGAGCTTAGACTCTGAAGCATGACGGATCCTGGGCAAGTCATGTAATGTTGTTGGCCTCTGCTTTGCAACCTGAAAATGGGGACAGTAGTGACCTTATAGAGTTGGTATAAGGATGAAATAAATTACAGGAGGAAACGAGGGATCAGGGACACAATTATGTGCCCAACAGCACAGCGCCAGTAGGGTAAGTTGCCTTCTCCTAAACCCGGCATACAATCTGACCCTGAGCAAGGAAGAATCTGACTGACTCTCCCTGCTTCTTATCTCCTCGCACCTTCCTAAAGCCAACTCTTAGGGGGACTGCACATCAAGCCTTTCTGATCTGACACCTGGAATCCCTTTAGTCTGACTCAAATGTATGGCTGCAATGTCAAACAAACAACAGATGCATTAAGTGGATTCTAGGTGCAATAAATCATGCAAGTGATGGTGCTCTGTTCCCAGTCATGAGGCAGCAGAGTTCATTATGAGTAACTGCAGCTGCCATGCCCTCCACAGACAAAGGACAGGCATTCCAATTGGAAGGTGGACACCCACAGCCCTCCTTGGAGGTGCCTGTGTATGTGCGATGCTTCCTCCCCCACCAGTGGGAGGCACAGTGGTGACTGGGGAGGGCCAGATTCTGGAGACATGCCTTATGTTTGCAAGATTTATTAAGCATCCAACATGAGCCACCAGGCACTTTCCTGGATCTGCCACTAGCTAATCATATAATTTTGGTCAAGTTTTCTGAACTCCCTAGGCCTTCTTCATTTTTAAACTGGTAAGTAGTACCAGGCCATCTCTTAATCACTTATCAACCTGTGATACTCTAATCCATGTCCTTTCAAACACCAAAGTTAGCCTTCCTCTATTTCTAATTCACTCTGTGACGTCTTCTTCTGCTATCTTTAGAATCCTCATGTCCTCATTTGTGGGGTGTCGCACAGAACAGTAATCAGGTGACTGAGCTGGATGGAGGCGTCATCTGACTGCCAAAGGAAACCAACATCAGACTTGAATAATAAGAGCAGGGTTCATTTCTCACACTATATTTTTCAAAAACCATGATATACCACCTTTGGTTTGTCCATTCATTGATTCATTGAATGATTCATGTACTCAATAAGCGTATATTTGGTGCCATCTTGGCCCAGGCACTATGCTGGGCATTAGAGAAATTTGACAATGGACTAGGCCAAGGCCCTGCCCTCGAGGTGCTCATGTTCTATAGGAAATGCAGGCACTAAACATGAATCACCCACAATATGGCACTAAAAGGGAGGATTGAGCATATCATAGGTAGAGGAAGAAGACACGAGAAAAATATGAAAGATGCAAGAGAAGGATTGGAGATAATTACATGATGTGAGGTCCTGGGGGGTAGGGGGACGATGGGGATGGAACAGGAAGAAGACAGTATCCCTGCAATGCTTACAAAAATCCCCAATGGTAACCAATTTCCAGGGCAATAAGAACCTTTGATAATATGAGTTTTCTAAGTTTTTAGCTTTGGAAGAAATCAAGAGTGGGAGCTTAATTAGCATCTTAACACCCAGCCACCCACCTAGACACTGCCTCCTTCTACCCTGAAGGGGCAACAATTTCCTGCATCTTTTCTTTCATGCTCCCTTAGTCTCGGTTTCTGCCGCCTGAACTCAGTCCCGTGGGGGGGATAAATGGGGATTAAACACGGTTAAAAAGCCACAAAATGGAGAGTACGCACAAGAGTAAAATTATTTATATATGGGCATCTTCCGCCGGGAGGAATGGCTCTGCTATCGCTCTTTGGTGTCTCAGATTAAGACTAAAGCACAACTCATTTTTCCCTTTTCCATTCCAATTAGCTGCATATTTTTAGCACGTGTTATATAAGGCTCATCTGCCCAAATCCGTTGGCTTGGGGCCTTTCTTTCCTTTCATTTCACTGGTAGATTGACCCATGTGGTAGGATGACGAGCAGATCATGACAAGTCTGTAAATAGCCTGCCAGAGGAGGGGTGGATGGGAAGAGAGCTCTCGAGATGAAGTGAGGGTTTGTATTTGGCATGCCAAGGCTAAATTCATCCCTTCTAAAAGGGGAAAGAAGAAAGAACACACAATTCCAAATTGAACTGTGGCACAGCTAATAGGAAAAGGCTGCTCCTGCCTACAATAAGCACAACTCAGACAGGTGGAGCTCAGCGCTGACAGAGGGGCCCCCAGACTCCCAGCCTCGGGGTACAAAAGGCTCCAGGTGCTCCATCAGCTGCAGAATAGTCTAATTCTGGTTGTGCACAGATTATGTGCATGCATTATATGCATGAGCTGTGGACCTTTCTAGGAAAAAAAAAGTCCATCCACACTATTAGTGGGGGGCAGGAAAAAGCATGAAGAAGGACTGAGGAAGGCTTGCCTTAGCCTCATCTCTGTCTCAATTCTTGCCATTCTAGCAAAGATGCTTCGGCATCCTTCTGTTAAAAATATCTACCATTACTTCTATACACATTGTTGTGGAAGGACTAAAATGAAACAGTATGTCCAGAGAAGTGTAAAGTTATGGGCCGGGCACAGTGGCTCACCCCTGTAATCCTAGCACTTTGGGAAGCCGAGGCGGGCAGAATTGCCTGAGCTCAGGAGTTGGAGACCAGTCTGGGCAACATGATGAAACCAAGTCTCTACTAAAAATACAAAAAATTAGCTGGGCATGGTGGTGTGCGCCTGTAATCACAGCTACTCGGGAAGCTGAGGCATGAGAATTGCTTGAACCCGGGAGGCGGAAGTTGCAGTGAATTGAGATGGCACCACTGCACTCCAGCCTGGGCAACAGAGGGAGATTTTATCTCAAAAAGAAGTATAAAGTTATATTCAAATGTAAAGCATTATAGCTTTGAGTCTGAACTGTACCCATGGTGACATACCACAAGCAAAATCTGTAGAGGTCACTGGGACTCAGCCACCTCTTCCCATAGATCACATCACAGAACAAGTTCTTCTAGAACCAGTTTCTTACAGAACTAGAGCCTAGGAAAGCCTGGAGGGAGGTGAAAGGGAATCCTCAAAGTCAAGGAGTTTAGTGCTAGGGGTACTATCTTAGAGCCCTAAAGAACAAACAATAGCCAGACACTCTTCCTCAGCCCTGGGCTCATCAAAGATAAGTCTATGTACACTGGGGTCCTCCAGTACCACCCAGGCCCTCCCACCCTCTCCTGCCTCCCAGAGTGAAGGCTACAGTCACTTAGGAAGGCATACATCTACACGAAACCTTGGGTATTTCAAAGACTATTTGAAATCACTGTGGAAAAGTTCTTCTAGAGCTAAGGAAAAATAAAGACGTATTTTTTTTCTCAGCACACATCAGCAGCTAGCAATTATGTGTTTATTTAATGGGAAAACAAATATTCAAATCCACTGCAGGAGAGAGTATCAGCCTCTATGAGAGAGATGTTACTTCCTGCTGATTTACAGGTCTGGAGATGAAATCCTCCCTTTCTCTAATGCTCCTTAGCCTGGGCTGCAGAATCAAATAATATGCCAGGCTGCATAATCTCTGGATCAGCAGTACAGACTGGCCCAGAGGTTTGGTCCTGGGGCACGGTAGGCAGTTTTGGCCCTTGGAATCAGGCAAACCTGGATGCCTGTGACTTTACTATGAGATCTTGAGGGAGGTACCTCTTCTGTTTATGCATCAGTTATCAGCTGTAAAAAATGGAGATAATACCTGCTTCACAGGAAGATTGTAATGATTAAATTAGATGATATACATAAAAGTGCTTAGCACAGAGCCTGGCACATTGAGGTATGTCAATGAATACTCATCTCCTTCCCTTTTCTAGGTTCCAATCCCAGAAAAATCCAACTACATTTGTTAATTCACAAATTATATCTTTACGATTTCACCTCCCTTTTCTCTGTCAACACCCCCCCATGCACACTCACACATGGACTATACACATTCTATACTTCTCACCATCCTGTGTCCCATGCACACTCATGCATGCACATATACACATTCTATACTTCTCATCATCCTTGTCCCATGCACACTCACACGTGCACATATACACATTCTATAATTCTCACCATCCTGTGTTCCATGCACGCTCACACATGCATGTGTACATATTCTATAGTTCTCACCATCCTGTGTCCCATACATGCTCACACGTGCATGTATACACATTCTATAGTTCTCACCATCCTGTGTCCCATGCACGCTCACACATGCACATATACATATTCTATACTTCTCACCATCCTGTGTCTTGTGCACACTCACACATGCACATACCACACATTCTATACTTCTCACCATCCTGTGTCTTGTGCACACTCTCACATGCACATACCACACATTCTATACTTCTACTATCCTGTGTCCTACTTTTCAGCCCAAACCTCTAAGCTCAAATTCTACTTCCAGAAATCGTTTTTGGTGCCTCTGGCCCACAGGAGCCCCTCTGTCTGAATGCTTCTAGCCATGGCTGTCCATGTCACAAAATGTTCGTTAAGAAACACAGTAGTTTAGTAATGCACACACACACACAAAAGCACTGGCTTACAAATCCTTCTCAGCCTCCAACTTTCAACTAGAGAGAATACTCTCGACTTTCAGCTGGAGACAATACTCTGCCTACCTCACAGTTTTGCTTTAGGATCAAATAAGATGACCTGTATGGAAGAGCTATGTAATGTGCCAGTACTATGTTAAATGCAAGATCCCCTCCTCTTTATCACCACCATCGCCACCATCACCGCCATTACAACCACCACCATAACAAAAGATCCTGAGGATGGGGACTCACCTAACTCGCTGATTTCACCAGCTCCTCTTCAACTTGCTATGTAATGGAAACCTACTTGTGAAAGGCTTTTCTTTGAAGACAGTGGTTATGTATGGCAGTCGCCCTGAAACAAAGCACTGATTCCCCCCTCTGCCCATACCCCTCTTGCCATGGCCCTGGAGAAGGGAAAATTCAAAATTAGCCAGCCAAGTTCCCTTGCATATCATTGCAGGCCCCAGCAGTCAGCTGCTGAGCAGCAGACCGAAAATTCATGCTTGCCAACTTTGTCATTTCTCAACATTTGAGTTATTTATACTTCACAAGTCTGTGAGATGCAAGTCCCCCATTTCCTGGGATGTAGAAAAAAACTGGCACAATATTCTGGAAATTCCCAAGCCAAAGTGGGTGGCACTGAGGCTTCGAATATTCAGCCCCACTGAATTCTCCCAACCTGATTCCACCCACTGAAGTTAGCCTTGCCTCCCCCACTGTATCCCACCCTCAGAGTATCCCTGGCCTGGGCCAGGAATGACTACCCCAGTATTTTATCTGCCTATGCAAAACCTTTAAGTCCTAGCTCAAGTCCCACTGTTGCTGGAAGCCTGCCAGAGTTTACCCAGCTCACGATGACTGAAAGCAGCCTTCTGTCACCAACATCACAGGTCTTAGAAGAGTCCTAATAGAAGTCAGCTCAGTCTAGATCCTTGGCCAGCGTGTGAGCTCCCCGAGCTTATGCTCCAGAATTCTCCCTTGGGTTCACTACTTGATGGATGTATCTTAGGTACACAGTAAATGCTTACTGATGCTAATTGATGATAAAAATGCAGCATGCCTGGCTGGGCGCGGTGGTTCACGCCTGTAATCCTAGCACTTTGGGAGGCCGAGGCAGGTGGATCACCTGAGGTCAGGAGTTCGAGACCACCCTGGCCAACATGGTGAAACCCCATCTTCACTAAAAATACAAAAGTTAGCTGGGCATGGTGGTGGTGCCTGTAATCCCAGCTACTCCGGAGGCTGAGAGGCAGGAGAATCGCTTGAACCTGGGAGATGGAGGTTGCAGGGAGCCAAGATCATGCCATTGCAATCCAGCCTGGGTGATGAGAGACAGACTCTGTCTCAAAAATAAATAGATAAATAAAAAATACAGCATGCTTAGAGAGAAAAGGTGAAATGAGTTATCAGGACAATATGCTTGTTCACAGGGCCTTTAGGAAAGGAAAGGGGAACACCCTCTCCCTTAGTACAAGTCTTGGAAATGAGAAACTGGACATCCTAAAGAACAGTTCTCACGTCCTGGCTGCCCAGTATCAAGCTTCAGATAGTTCTGTTTCTACTTTAAGACCTTAGCAAGCCTACCCATGTCCACAGTGGATACATTTAAAACACCCTGCCCAGCTCAGAGTTCCTCAGCTTCCTCTCACTGAAGCTACCAAGAACTCTGGCTGTGCAGCCCTGGATGTCTGCAGGCTGGTCCCCTGCACTCAGAGCTGTCCACGTCCCTGCTCGCTGATGAGCACCAAGGAACTCAGAGCTCTGCTGTTTTCCTGCAAGCCCAGGCCTGGCTTTGGTAACTGACCTATGCCCTCTATTGTTTCTGCCCTCAATCCAAGTCCTGCATTCAGCCTCACTTCTCCCATGAATTAATTTCCATGCAACTCTTTGCTGCCACTAAGTATAGACAAAAAGATATATTTTTTCTCAGCACTGTGTAAGCCAGTAATGTAACAGCAGCATCTCTAACACTTACTGAAAGAAGATTATTTGCCTTCAGTGTATGAAATGTATTTTTCATACATTTTATGCGTGTTAACCCCCTTTTAACCATCACAAAACCTGATGGGGTAGGGAAGTGGGTCCTATCATTTTTCCTGGTGAGTTAAACAACCAGCCTAAAGGTCCACTGCTAGGAAGTGGCAGAGTCTGGATTCAGTCTGGCATGGGAGCCCGCACTCTCAGCCTCTCTGTTACCCTGCCTCCATAGAATGCAAACATACAGTGAAGAATGCTTCCTTTCCACCCATCCCAACAATCATTGTTTCCTTAACGTCTCCTCCGCCTCCGTCCTTCATCTTCCTATTCGAAAACAACTGGCCTACCCAGTAAAGAAAGCCTCAAAATTGGTGCAAGGATTTATTTCCTTGGCAGTGAACATATTTGTTATACCTCTCCCCAAACAAAAATACGTCTCTTTCACATTCTTATAAAGATCAAAACACAAATTACTCAGCAACTAAATGGCCAGGACAGGAATGAACAGCCAATTCCATTGCTCATTCCCCACCCATAAGGAAAGGTCCCAAAACCACAGTGAGATACCATCTCACATCAGTTAGAATGGCGATCATTAAAAAGTCAGGAAACAACAGGTGCTGGAGAGGATGTGGA